>NC_091119.1:80197891-80797891 GCF_040183065.1 Periplaneta americana | reverse complement strand
CTGTGTTGGAAAGAGTGGGTGATGAAAGAATGATGCTGAAACTGATCAGGAAGAGGAAAAGGAACTGGTTGGGTCACTTGCTGAGAAGAAACTGCCTACCGAAGGATCCATTAGATGGAATGGTGAATGGGAGAAGAGTTTGGGGAGAAGAAGATATCAGATGATAGATGACATTAAGATATATGGATCATGAGGAAACAAAGAGGAAGGCAGAAAATCGGAAAGATTGGAGAAAGCTGGGTTTGCAGTGAAAGACTTGCCCTTGGGCAGAACACTAAATGAAATGACTTGAAAAATCCTCTGATGCATATTGTCAGAAGTTGCACTTAACAGTACTTTCCTTTGTATGATAGGATTTTAACACTCAAAAGTCTCTCTGTTAATACATTCCTGTCATTTCTGTAAAATTCAGTCATTCTTTGAATTCTGTGGAGCATGCAGTAAGTTTGATAGTGCAATGGTAAAGCCAAAATCTCTGTCTATAAGTGAAAAATTACATTACCGTTGTTCCTAGCAGTGTAATCAAGTGAAGTTATCTGTAGTTACTTGATCCTCAAAGAAAATGTTATCATTCATAACAGTAGTACAAACACACAGCAAAAACCAATCACAGAATTTTTTTCATGAGCTCCTCTTTGCATTTTGCACTTTAACAATTACACATATAATATAATATGTTTCCTATGCAGTAGTGTCTAAATTCCCCCCCCCCCCCATTTTATATATCATTTCCCGTCTATAGCACTGTTCACTCATTTTAAGGCCACAATCTCTTGATGAGCTAATTAATAGTGTTATATTGAATTTTTTATTACTCTTATATGACAAACCTATAGTTTTCTTGCCCTTCTGAAAAGTTTACTTCAATAGACATGGAATGTTTGTTAATTCAGATCTTCAATTACAAGTCTGTGTCTATTCTGGATTGTTAGGCTTTTTTTTTATAATGTTGTAAAAAAATTACTCCTCATTGTTAATAGATCTCCAATAAGTTTCATATTTTTTTTTTCCAGTTAGTAGGATATTAATTTTATGCATAATCTGATTTAGTATAATATATACTTACTTATAAATGGCTTTTAAGGAACCCGTAGGTTCATTGCCACCCTCACATAAGCCCGCCATCGTCCCTATCCTGAGCAAGATTAATCCAGTCTCTATCATCATATCCCACCTCCCTCAAATCCATTTTAAAGTTATCCTCCCATCTATGTCTCAGCCTCCCCAAAGGTCTTTTTCCCTCCGGTTTCCCAACTAATACTCCATATGCATTTCTGGATTCGCCCATACATGCTACATGCCCTGTCCATCTCAAACATCTGGATTTATTGTTCCTAATTATGTCAGGTGAAGAATACAATGTGTGCAGTTCTTCATTGTGTAACTTTCTCCATTCTCCTGTAACTTCATCCCTCTTAGCCCCAAATATTTACCTAAGAACCTTATTCTCAAACACCCTTAATCTCTGTTCCTCTCTCAAAGTCAGAGTTCAAGTTTCACAACCATATAGAACAACCAGTAATATAACTGTTTTATAAATTCTAACTTTCCGATTTTTTGACAGCAGACTAGATGACTAAAGCTTCTCAACCGAATAATAACATGCATTTCCCATATTTATTCTGCGTTTAATTTCCTCCCTAGTGTCATTCATATTTGTTACTGTTACTCCAAGATATTTGAATTTTTCCACCTCTTCGAAGGATAAATCTACAATTTTCATGTTTCTATTTCGTACAATATTCTGTCACAAGACATAATCATATACTTCGTCTTTTTGGGATTCACGTCCAAACCTATCGCTTTACCTGCTTCAAGTAAAATTTCTGTATTTTCCCTAATCATTTTTGGATTTTCTCCTAACATGTTCACGTCATCCGCATAGACAAGAAGCTGATGTAACCTGTTTAATTTCTAAACCCTTTGTGTTATCCTGAACTTTCCTAATGGCATATTCTAGAGCAAAATTAAAAAGTAAAGATGATAGTGCATCTCCTTAGTTTAATAGGCCCTATATAGCATGATAAATTTAAAATGTCTAAAATGCCAGTTTCCCAAATTTTTCTTAAGAAAAATAAGAACTAAAAAGACTACAGTGAACTATAGTGGACCTTATGTTGTCAGCAAACAGGTGGATACATTAAGAAGATTGATTGATGCTTAAGAAAATCGGGAATTTTGATAATTTTTACAATACCCATCTGTAGAGACCACAGATTTTCGCATTAGCGATAAAAGTGACAAATCATGGATTATAAAGAAAGTTGTTTTTTCCTTTATTAATACGCCTGTAACAATAGCGTAAATGGCAATATTTTTATCGCGAATTTCGGGATGTGTTTTAAAGCAAAATAAATTAGTTCGGCAAAAAAAAAGGGGCAAAATTGATTAAATATTTGAATTTCATTACTTTTTTTTAACATTTGTTGCAAAGTTTAACCCGTAATGACCAGATCTGTAACATTGGTACATATATAAACCTGATTCTTTGAAAGTTAACTCTGAACAAGAATACCAGTGTAATTGACTGACAACAATGAACATATACGTTAGTCTCACAGCCGTGTGGCTTAATTAGATTCATGGGTTAAATATTTTTAACTTGTGAACATAATATCCAGTCTTCTTACAAGCTGTAACTAGAACTGGAAAAACACACATTCCAAAAGAGATTATAAGATTACCTCTACTGCCAAACCTGGTCATTAACATTTGACAAAGGGAAAAAAACGGTAGCTTACTGTCTATCTGAAAGGTGTTATGCAAAATAGTAGGGCCAAAGCCTTTTTCCAATATTCGGTTGTAAAGAGGAGTTCATTCCAGAGCCAAAGAATTTGCTACTGAGGGTCTTCATGTATCCAACACTAACACTTTAATGTGTAGCTCCTAAAGACAAGCATCAATCAGAGGTTCGTTCGATTGTTAGAAGAAAAGCTAAACAAGAAAAAATTGAGTTTGTAATGGATACTACGAAAATATTTTTGAGTGCAAATATTCCTATTGAAAAGATGGATGACGCAGCAGTTAGAACTTGGCTTCTGAAGTATGTTCCAGGCGAGTATTTTTTTAATATATACAGTATTATAATAAGCAGGGAAAGGATTTATATGTAAATACATATTTACTTATAAAGCTAATATAATTTATATTTTGCATTATCTTTATGTTTCACAATGTGTAGGGTTGAAAAATCCTACTTTTATTTTCCATATTTTTCCATATTTTAGAGTTTAGTACATATTTTCGTTAATTTCCATATATTTTCCATATTTCATATAAAACAGTCCATATTATATTAGGTTTAACAATAAAACAAAACAAAATTCCATTAACTTTTAAAAATACATTTCAACAATAGAGATTTAAACACATGTTCAGTAATCCCTTTAACATCAGAGTTATTTGAAAATTAGCAGTCCTATCAACAATGGGAAAGTAAGTTACAAAACTGTATTAATTTAATTTAAAATTTTTAACAGACTTCAGTTGTGCAGCTCAACAGTTAAATGCCAGTCAGAGTACACATAGGTTCAGTTTTGTAAATCATACTATAAAGACGGTAAATATGCCAAAAGTACGTCATTCAGTCAATTTAAAATCAAAACTAACAAGTTACATTTCAGAATTTAAAGAAGATGGTTTATCAACTGACAATAAAATATTATTTTGTAATTTGTGTCAGTGTGCAGTATCATCTACACAAAAGTTCCTGGTGCAACAACACATTACAACTAGTAAACATCAGGCCAACAAACAACTAAATTCCAAGCAGAGACAATTGTTTTTAACACAACCAACAACATCGAATGTAAGATCTGAGTTTAACATCGACCTGTGCCGTTCTCTCATCTCTGCTGATATTCCTCTCTACAAACTAAAGAATAAGGTCTTCAGGGAATTCCTTGAAAAATATACTCAACATACAATCCCGGATGAGTCAACACTTAGGAAGACGTATGCTCCATCCATCTACGATGAGACAATACAGAAGATAAGAGATGAAATTAAAGATAGTTCAATTTGGGTTTCCATTGATGAGACTCCCGACAAAGAAGGTAGACTTGTTGGTAATGTAGTTATCGGTTTGTTAAGTGAACAATATTCTGAACGAATTCTTTTACATTGTGATGTTCTAGAAAAGTGCAATAACAAAACTATAGTTAAACTGTTCAACGAAGCTATGGGTATCCTGTGGCCAAAGGGTATTATGTACGATAATGTGTTATTCTTTATTAGCGATGCTGCCCCTTATATGGTCAAAGCTGGACAAGCATTATCTGTTGTATATCCTAAATTGACTCATTTTACTTGTGTGGCGCATGCATTTCATCGTGTGGCAGAAGTGGTCAGAGACAATTTCCCTAAAGTAGATTTGTTGATTTCATCAGTGAAAAAAGTATTTCTCAAAGCTCCCAGTAGAGTTAACGTGTTGAAAGAAATGTACCCTGAAATTCCATTGCCACCAAAGCCAATTTTAACTAGATGGGGTACATGGCTAGAAGCAGTTGAATATTATGCCGAACATATAGACTCTATTAACAATGTTCTCCTTGCATTGGACTCTGAAGATGCAGTCTCAATTGATACTGCGAAAACAGTTACCTGTGACATAAGTGTGAAGAATGACTTAGCTCACATTCAGCATACATTTTCATGCATCATAAAAACGCTCAAAAGTCTCCAAAATAGGCACCTTTCACTATCTGAAAGTTTTGAAATTATAAATAGTACTGTGGAACAACTGAATCGTGGTAGAGGTAAAGTTGCAGATGCAGTAAGAGCTAAGGTGGACACTGTACTTTCAAAAAACCCTGGATATGAAGAACTACAAAAGGTTGTTGCTGTGATGAGTGGTGAATCAACAGTGAAGATTAACTTGGACTTATCCCCAGCAGACATTGTGAAATTGAATTATGTACCAGTTACTTCTTGTGACGTCGAACGCTCTTTTAGTCAGTATAAATCTATCCTCAGAGACAATAGAAGAAGATTCACTTTTCAGCACTTGAAAGAAATGTTTGTAACCTATTGTTATGGTAACAGACAATAAAAATTGTGTTTTGTTGAAACTACATTGGAAGATAAGGTACGTCCATTATATTTTTTGTTTAGTTTGATTAAAATGTACCAATATTTAACGTACATAGTCATTTTTTTATAATTTTAAGTCCATATTTAATTCCATATTTTGGTAAAAATCCATATTTAATTCCATATTTTGGTAAAAATAACTACATATATATTTACATATTTCATATATTTTTAGTCCATATAAATCCGTTCCCTGATAATAAGTATAATCATAATTATTATTGCATGGATGTTGTACTACTAATATTAAAATAGTACAATTTTTATTTTACATGTTTTTCATAAAGCAAATACTGGTAATCCCATTAAAATAACTGTTCCATCGTATTAAACTATTCAGTGCATCTACCCACAAAATCATGTTAATTTGATATTTCAAGCTAATTTTCAGTTTTCTTTCAAATTATTGTATATTAATAAAATTATTTAAAATTTGCATAGGATCGGAATTAAATGTAAAATAAATTTATGCATAAAAATTTTTCTATCATTATTTTGATTATTTTGATCCATAATAACTTACAGCATTATTTTTCACGTAAAAAATTTCTTTCCGATTTATACGAAATTATTGCGATAATCTTAAAACTAATTAGCGATAAAACGTGAAATTAATGCGAAATTCTGTGGTCTCTACTCATCTGGCAACCCTATGTATATAACATGTTTTATATTAAAAAAAAACATGTTAGCTTGGCATATGATTCTGATCCATTTCTTCCTGAAGACTGCACAATAGACAAAGTGGTGAAGAAAAAATTCCAATTTTGTTCAAGTGCTTTGACAAACAGTCATGTCCTGTGAACAAATGAAAGGATGTAACTGTACTTTTCCTTGTATACTCATGAATTATATTTTGTACATTGAGCCATTATTGGTGCTTAAAATGTTTCCAAAATAGACTATGTTTGTGATCCCCATTAACTGTAGAGGTACATCACTACTATAAAAGTGATCTGAGATTCAACTTTTTAGATATTAGCAGCTGTCAATAGCAGTTTCATTAATATTTTCATGTCCATCATGAATTGTATTTTGAACTTCGTCTTTTCCAACATCAATATGTTTCTATCTGCATGTACCAGAATAGTACTTTCACCAGTGATTTCATACAATTTGACAACAAATTCCTTACTCCGCGTATTTTTTTCACACCCTGAAGCTCTGCAGACATTGTTTCTTGACTGTCATATTATATGAAGTGTTGTCTCAGAGTAGAATCAGCCAGAATAGGTGTACAATGAATGTTTGAGGATTGGTTGCTGTCCTCGAAAAATTCTTTATTGATTTCACTACAGCTTTGCACTGTAAAATACGTTTCCAGACACTCCTCTTTAATGAGTCACAGACACCATTGGGGGCATTTACCATGATATGATTCATGATAGTTCCATCGAACCAAGATGTTCTCTGCAGCCTGAAAAATGGGACAGATATGACATTGCTTTTTCTTTTTTTGAAATGCTGAAATGTGGGGGGATCCATCATCAGTCCATATTCCTAGGTGTGTGATTTCTCTTTCAGTAAATCTTCTCAGTTCCTTCAAGAGTAAATGGTTAATAATACTGCTTCTATAGCGCTGTTTGACTTTGTAACTGATATAATAGCAAAATATTTTTCTTACAGATTGCCTTCTTCTTGGAAATAAGCAACAGCTGTAAATATTGTTACAACTGCATAATTAGGATGAGACCAATGAACTGCCATGACTTCATTTTGATATTGAATGGCACAATTTTCTGAAAAAATCTGTCAGTAAAATTACTGTCCCTTTCATAATGTCTTGTTTTGAAATCTCAGTTCTGAAGTTTGCCTAGCTATGTTATACAAAAGTGTTGAAATTTTCTGCAATTGACTGGTCACCATTGATGTGGAAATTTCGTGACACAAAGTTTCCATTTTGCCATTGCATTACTTCGACACGATGGTCAGTGAAGACTTCAATATTATTATTAACATATTTAAAGGTTTGGTCATAGCAGGTCCTATGATATTGACTGAAAGATGCGTGACATTAGTGACATAAAATCATAACTTTAGATACCATAAACTATTTTATGTAATGGTAATTTATGGACATAGAGCTATTGGTTAAAAGTACAGAATCCTCTTATACCTCACGTTATCTAAACAATTCACATACTATAATGACTAGCCATACCCGTGCACTTCGCTGCACGTCTTCTATAAATAAATATCATTGACTTAAATCTCTTATATTTCCAAATACAGCTTTGTTATTATTAATGAATAGGCCTAATCAGTTTACTGTAAGTTATAAGTCATTTGCGCCTAAATTATTTTCAAAGTTGTATTTAGAAGCATGAATGAAACTGTTATTACTATGCAATACACTCTGGAGTTGTTCAATTAATTCTACTTTTAAGCTTCGTATTATGTTTGAACTAACAGCATCTGAAATAGAATATATTTGTAAGAACAGAGGATTGCTCTCTCAGCTGGAAAGCTTTGTCACCAAACGACACCACTTGGAATAAAGTGTTGCACTGACTTATGTTATTTAAAATGTGCATTGATAACGGATGTACTACTATAAGTAAGTTTTTAAATGGTTGTAGAGAATCTTGAATCTCAGAAATGATGTTTCCAGCAGCACAACATAATCCGTATGGTCCTTTACCCCATTTTTGCGTTTCATGTTATCCATTTTATCTATCTGAATATCATTAAAATGAGAATAATCGATATTTAGATCGTAATGAAATGCTAACATATGTATTAACATGCGTATTAACTCTCGACTATGCTGTCTAGTTCTAGCAATACACTCTCGTTGTTTGTTAATTCTCTGAGAACGTTCAGCGCTGTTTTCTCTTTTTCGACCCTGGTAAGTTCGAAACTCTCTTATTGGCATGTCAATCAAAGAGCTCGATGTTAGTTTCTCTTGCTCGAAATGTTTGCTTAGTTGTTTAAAAAAAAATTCTCCCATTCTTCTTCACTCTTATTGAGTCTCCGAATTTTGTTTTGCCTTCAGGCAGAAGTGTTTCGGCATTACTGAGACTTTTGTTTGGCATTTTCAAGTACAGCACAGACCTACCTGCCTAATGTTAATGTATAAAATCTTTACCCGAAATTATTAATGTCCAACTTATACTTATCCATCAACTGAACGAAACACAAATCGAATTCAAAACCCACATGCACTTCTGCTCCTCTAGCAGGCAGCGGAGCCTGAGTGCTGTCTGCTATGATTCTCGGTAGAGAAAGGCACAATCATGTGGTGTCATCTACAGAGTGTTCATTTACATAATGGAAGTCGGCAGCACGAAGGCCTAGCAACCCGTGGCAAACCATCTCCCGAATGCTCAACAGTCCATTTCAGTAAATCTGTTAGAGTGGCTGTGTTGACATTAGTTTGCTTGTCATTTTTCTGATTGTATTAGTGAAGTGTTTAGATTATTTCGTTCACATAGCACCACAGAAATTAAAAATTTACATTAGAGCAAAGGATTTTCATGGTAGAGACTTATCAGAAAAGAGTGATTACAGAAAGGTAAAAAGATGATTTGCAAGAAGATTTTCTAATGTTACTGTTCCACATGTCAACACTATACACAACCTTGTTAAACATTTAGAGAAACTCGGTCAGTACTGAATAAAAGTAGCAAAAGACCACGTTGTGTACTTACTGAGGAAAAACTGGATGAAATATGAGGAAGACTGGAACACACCTCATAAAAACAAACAATCTGAATGCTGATATCTTCATGTAGGCCTACCATCTGAAGCAGATTTTGTTATATTTATAAGAATCCACTGAAAAAGGATTTTAAGATGTTTAATTTATAAAATATTCTAGTTTTTTTTTTCTACAAACTTAGCTTAAAATTTCAAAATGGAAAACTGAGCTATAAAACAAAATTTTGAAAGTACACAACAGGGTACCAATTTTTTCTGTTGTACCACCCAGTCATTAAACCACCAAACACCACTTCTACTTCATGAAATTTTTTTATTATTGAGTGCACGGAGAAGACACACAAGTTTGGCAGCCTTCTCTGTGATACAAGTAATCATTCAATCATGATCACTTGCTCACTAATTGATACTCAATAGTGGCATCATAAGAAAATAGAAATCCGGATATCGAGTTTGACTGGAAATGTGTCTTTGTGTTTCTGTTGTGTTACTTACTTACTTACAAAAGACTTTTAAGGAACCCGTAGGTTCATTGTCGCCCTTACATAAGCCCGCCATTGGTCCCTATCCTGTGCAAGATTAATCCAGTCTCTATCATCATATTCCACCTCCCTTAAATCCATTTGAATATTATCCTCCCATCTAGATCTCGGCCTCCCCAAAGGTCTTTTTCCCTCCGTTCTCCCAACTGTGTTTCTGTTGTGTATAAGTAATAAATGGTAAATCCAAAGTAATAGGTGTTTAAGTATGCTGTCTAAATATTTAGAGAAGCGAAATTCTGATGATTATTAAAAAAAAAAAGTGTTTATTTAAAGAGGTGGAAAGATGTGTACAATTGGCTTGTGTCCACGTAATCTCTCTTAAGCTCTTAAGCCATGAAAGATACGAGCTTGAGTTGTTACTAAACACTCTAAATTATACATTTACCAAACCGTTAACCAATATACTTACACACTCCAAATCATATAAGTAGGCCTATTTCATGTCCTTCTTGAATAGAATATTCGTGAAACCGTAAAATGTTAAATTATTCCGGGGGAAAAAAATCGTATTAGTTCTAATCAACTATAATGAAACTGTAAGTCTTCAATTTCGCATACTATAATATTGTGACAGCGACGTGAGATTCGAACTCACGACCAGCGTCCCGCAAGAGAGCAGACCGCGCGGGCTTCACGGAGCACTGTGGTACGGCGCGCGGTGGGGAAAGGGCCTACGCGGCGAGAGAGTGGAGAGAGAGATCGCGCGCGCAGCTGCTTACGGAGTGAAGGGGGAACGGACCTTCCCGACTCTTCCAGAAGCCCGTCGAAGTGGAAAAATCGCGAATTCGAAGTCTCTCGGTTACGTTGCTGTGGTTATAAATTACGGACGCGAAGGAGTGTGTCATTCATGATTAGTTCAGTCAGTAAGCCAGTGAACAGAGCAAGCCAGTCTTGTGTACCGGAGTTCGACTCGAGTGTGCGTCCGCAACTGCGTCAGCATCCGAAGGCCTCAGTTCGAGTGCAGTGGACCGCAATTGGAGGGACCTGAGTTCGAGTGCAGTGGACCGCAGTTGGAGGGACCTGAGTTCGAGTACAGTGAACTGTCTCTGAAGGTCTGTGGTTCGAGATATTGTGAACTCGAGTGACTGAGATAGAAGAACTGTGAACTGAGAACTGATAGTTCTGATTTGTAAATAGTGCTTTGTAAATATTAGTTAAGATTAACAGTTCATTGTTGTTCGTAATAGTCCAAGTAAATTGTCATTGTCGTCGGTAGAGTGCTATAACGAATACTGTGTTGAGTGAAAATTCTATTGTTGACGAGAGCGTTTAAGGTGAATTGTAGAAAGGAATTATTGTTGGAAGAATAAAATCCTATTGTGAGTTAATAAAACATCACAATATTGTACTATTGGTTTTAATTTTTATTTTAATTAGGCATTTGATTTCTAATTTTGAGCCATTTCTTGTAATACCTGATTATTGCCAATTGTTTTTACTAAATAATGTATTTAATTCGTAAATTTTAAGCCATCTCTTAGTATAACAATTTATTGCTTCTAAAATAACATGTTTAATAGCTATTATATATATATATATATATATATATATATATATATATATTTCTTCCTATAACCATTAGATATAAATATAGAGACATGCCTTGAGCTTTATGAAACGATCCATTCTTTCATTAAGGTGCATTCTTGTACATAATTCATGTGAATTGTAACCTTGACCACAATTTTGTATGATAATTTTATTATTGTTTAGTGCTTATAAAATATGTATTTTGATACCAACTATAACCCTAATATACCTCAGGGTGAAATAGGGTTTATTAAATTGGATAATAAAAAAGAAAAAAAATAAAAAGCTCACAATGAACCACAAATGGTCAAACAGCAGGAACAGATGTCCCACTGTTTTAGAAATCAGAATTATAAACTTTGTGCCAATTCAAAACTGGACTGTCAACCTTTCTTGATTTCTCACTGTTAATAGATGATAGATCTTCAGAGAAATATAAGCAATCAAACTGAGGTAAATTTGAAAATATTATTTTTTATGAAATCCACCATTAAGTTTCATAAAATGTATTTTTTTTTTTTGTTAGTAGGACATTAATTTTAACCTTAATTTGATAAACAGCACAATAAATTTAAAATGTCTAAAATGCTAGTTTTCCGAATTTTTCTTAAAAAATCTTAAATTTTGCTAATTTTTACAATACCCATCTAGCAACCCTATGTATAAAACATGTTTCATATTATAAAAATGTTAACTTTATCATTTTCAACAGCTAAAAGATTAATCAACTCAAAATTCAAATCATATAAGATGGGAGAGTCTCGGTGTGCAAAATATAATTCCTGAGTATCCAAAGAAAAGTGCAGTTGCATCCTTTTGATTACTCACAGGGTATGACTACGTCTATTTGTCAAAACACTTGAACGAAATTGGAATTTTTTCTTCACCATTTCGTCCATTGTGCAGTCTTCAGAAAGAAATGGATCAGAATCATCTTCAGTGATGTCCAGCCTTTTCCTCTAAACCCACTGTGTGAGAGAAATGTAGGAGAGCAAGAGAGTTAATGGCTTTATTGGCCAAGAACTCAGCATTAGTTAACGACAATGTCGGCAACACATTTAAAAAATGCACTATTTCATAGCACTGTTTAAAACAGTATAAAAAAGTTTAAAACAAAAAAAACATGCTTTTTTATTTTTTACACAAAACTGTTTTTTTTCCAATCCTGATCTAAACCCGTTTTGTGGCACACAGTAAATGAATATTGAATGAATTTAATTTTTTACCAAATTTGTACTTTTTGTGACAAAACCTTAATCTATCTCATGATCAAATCCTATCTAATCTCATCATCACTAACCATGGTGTTACTTGCCACTAGTCTACTTCCTCATCAATTCTTATCTAAACTCTAACCTTACCTCCGACAGTGGGCTAGTTGTCACTAATCTTTCACCTCATTAACAGGCAATAGGCTATTTGTCATTGCTCTCATCAAACTCAACCTAACTTTGTCACTGAGAGTAGAGCTAGGCCTACTTGGAGCTAATCTATTTCTTTATCAAACCCTACCTTAATCTTGTCACTGACAGTGGGAATACTCTATAGATGAATTGGAGGAGGGGGGACCATCATTTCATGAAATGACAGACAAGTGCATTGAATTTTAAAATCATCATTTAGTCTGAAACTTCCGTATTTCCTCGAAATACATTAAACGAACTTTCACAACATTAATATATTTTCTTTCGGAAATGTGTCATTCTTGTATTTTTCCGCAAGTTAGTTTGGATTAGTTTTATTACTGCTTGCTATAACTGATCGGAAACTATCTATCCTTATTTGATCCAGCAGGAGGAGGTGATCCAATTTTATATCAACACTTATTCTGATTCTTTGGTCACCAAGAAGTAAATATTTTAATTCTACCAACAACTCTAAAGCGAATTAATAAAAAAACCCCTGCAATAACTAAAGTTGATGAATGAACCAAGTGATGCCCCAGCATGTGCAATACCTCTTGCTAGTGGTGGGTACACTGTGCATCCTGTTCCTGCACCTCTTTCTACTATACTACTGCCTAATTAGTAGTAAGGTGATTATTACAAGCAACTCTTTTATTGTGCAAAATTATCTGGTTCGGAGATTTATATTATATACATATTATTATGAACAGAGAGATGGTGACCTAAGGTAAGTTGTGACATGTTAGATTTGAATATTATATGTCCATTTTGCTTATAATGAGAGTTAAATAAGATCATGTTCCGCGTAACGTGAGTTACGGAAGTAACATTTTTTTTCTTTCATAGATGTGTTAATAATCACATCTGTCCCTTAAATTGTTTAGTCTTCTTAGTATCCATCCTTATCTTCAATAATAGCTAAAAAAATGCATTGTTAGTATTATGCAAGAGCCTATTTTGAAATCTAAAAATATGTAGTGTAAGTGACGTAGCATTTTTTTTTTATTTTAGTAGGTTATTTTACGACACTTTATCAACATCTCTGATTATTTAGCATCTGAGTGAGATGAAGGTGATAATGCCGGTGAAATGAATCCGGGGTCCAACACAGAAAGTTACCCAGCATTTGCTCATATTGGGTTGAGGGAAAACCCCGGAAAAAACCTCAATTAGGTAACTTGTCCCAACCGGGAATCGAACCCGGGCCACCTGGTTTCGCGACCAGACGGTGACGTAGCATGAATTACGCATATTGTAACGTTAGTTACGACATTAAGATGATTTTTTTATTTTAGTTGGTTATTTAACGACGTTGTATCAACTACTAGGTTATTTAGCGTTGATGAGATTGGTGATAGCGAGATGGTATTTGGCGAGATGAGGCCGAGGATTCGCCATAGATTACCTGGCATTCACCTTACAGTAGGGGAAAACCTCATAAAAAACTCAACAAGGTTATCAGCCCAAGCAGAGATCGGACCCGCGCCCAAGCGCAACTTCAGACCGGCAGGCAAGCGCCTTAATGACTGAGCCACCTCGGTGGCTGACATTTGGATGAAATTTTCCTTAAATATTGCACTTAATTCATGTTAAAATTATTGTAATTACAATGCAAGAAACACAATTAAGTTCCAATGTGTATCAGCCACAAAGGTTTTGGGATTGAGCTAAAGTCTGCCTTGTGTTTGATTGTTTCAGTGCTTTGTGGCACTCAATTTTAGCACAATGTTTAAAAGTGCCAAAACTATGAAAGGGAGAGACCTAACAAAGTACAATGCATTAAGTTTGCCGTATAAGAAGAAAAAGTTGCTACTTTCCTTTTAAGCACTGAGGTGAGATATGATTACCAGACAGGTATCACTCTTTGACTTCAAAGTCTGTTTATAAGACACTGATGAGTCAGCAGATAGTTTCTTTCAAGGAAAGGGGTGAATTATTGTCTACAGATATTGAAATAGGAACTTCTATATTAGTTAAATTTGATGATAGTATAATCGAAGTTTCAGATATATTGCAAAGTTCTGTAGATGACGATGGCATTAAAATAATGTGTCTCAAGAGTGCTGGCAGTTATGGATGGCTTTTTAAAATAATTAAAGAGACACATCATATCTACAGCCTCATGCCAGAAAGGCGTATCAACAAAATTCCAAGTTTACATTAGAGTTATTTAAATATAAAATTATTTTTCTTATCCTTGTCTACATAACAATGTACTTTCTTCGATTCTTTCTCATGTCCATTTAAATTCTCAAACGAGTGTTTCCAAACATAAGTTAAGCTTCAATAGCTTCTATTAAAATATTTCAATAATGTAAAATTTTGTTGACACATACTTCTGGTATGATGCCCTCGACATGTGAAACTGAACCAGATATTACACAAGCTATCCAGGCCTCCATAGCTGTTGAAATTAAAGAGGACAGAATGTTTTATAAATCTGATAAGAAAGTTGATATCAAAGAAGTGTAATTGGGTTTATATTATAAGTTGACTTTAATGTACTTTCGAAATAAAATGTTCATTTGTCACTGTGTAATGCATTGAAAATTTAAAATATAGGGGCATCATATGCCATGCGTTGAAGTAAGAAAACCACCTCAGGTGGCAATATTAAAAAAGATAATTGAAGCGTCGGCTAGAACAACGTTATAAGTTACATTTGGTCAAATTTACAGGAGCAGCAAAAATGTGTACATGTACAACGTTGTTCTTATAGTGTAGCAAACTTTTGAATGGACAAATTTGACGTACTGCACTGATGGACAGTTGCAAGCCAAAGAGTACAGCAAGGTAACATAACATACAACATTATTACACGGAAACACGCCGAATGAAAATTTTGTAACTTACAACGTTGTTCCAGCCGACGCTTCAATTGTTAAACCAGGTAACTTAGATTTATTAATCATCTGTGTAACAAAACATGATGATCACTAATTTACAATTATGGACAAAATGTAACGTGAGCTACTAATAAAATTATTTTCTTTAATTCCTATTTTTGTTATCTATGCTTCAAGAAAATGACTACTGGTATTATGTTCTAAATATATTACACAGTAATAATAATAAAATTGGAAACATGTATGGCTTCTTTTTACTTTCAGAGAGATCTGAAGTTTTTTTTTTTATTGGGTTATTTTACGACACTGTATCAACATCTCTGGTTATTTAGCGTCTGAATGAAATGAAGGTGACAATGCCGGTAAAAGGAGTCCAGGGTCCAGCACCAAAAGTTACCCAGCATTTGCTCGTATTGGGTTGAGGGAAAACCCTGGAAAAAATCTCAACCAGGTAACTTGTCCCAACCGAGATTCGAACCCGGGCCACCTGGTTTTGCGGCCAGACGTGCTGACTGTTACTCTACAGGTGTGGACTGAGATCTGAAGTAAGCTTAACATTATTGGCTTTGCTTGTTATGTCTTTTTTTGTGTAACATTATAACAACTAGGCCTATTTCATCAATAAATAACAAATAAATAATTATAGCTATTCCCAATTACTGATTAACCCTACTGCCATGAAGAATGTTCTAAAATGCAATAAATAAGCCAAAAAACTTTTTTTTTGTTTTGTTTTAGTATATCCAATAAGTTTATAAATGTAGGCTATCTGAATGTAACATAAGTTACTGTGGAAGGACCTTCCTGCTTTTTAGATCTTTGTAATCCAGTATTTTATTGAATCTTCGATCTCGCCATGTACAACATATCTCTCATTTTCGTTGCATTCCTTTAACTCATCATATTAAATTGAGAAATGAAATTTACTTCCAGTACAAGTGGCTTTTAAGGAACCCGGGTTCATTGCCACTCCCACATAAGCCCGCCATCGGTCCCTATTCTAAGCAAGATTAATCCAGTCCCTACCATCATATCCCATCTCCCTCAAATCCATTTTAATATCCTTCCATCTATGCCTCGGCCTCCCCAAAGGTCTTTTCCCATCAGATCTTCCAACTAATACTCTGTATGCATTTCTATATTCAATCACACCTACTACATGCCCTGCCCATCTCAAACATCTGGATTTAATGTTCCTCATTAGGTATGTTAAGTGAAGAATACAATGGAACAAATTCTGCATTGTGTAACTTTCTCCATTATCCTGTGACTTCATCCCTCTTAGCTCCAAAAATTTTCCTCTCTCAAAGTGAAAGTCCAAATTTCATAACCATAAAGCACAACCTGTAATATAACTGTTTTATAAATTCTAACTTTCCGATTTTTTGACAGCAGACTAGATGACGAAAGGTTCTCAACCGAATAATAACAGCCATTTCCCACATTTATTCTGCCTTAATAAAAGTGACATTTCTCAGAAGTTACTACAGTTAGTCTTTTCCCCCTTCTTAAAGATAGGTACAATTATGAACTTCTTTCCATTGTTCTTGGACAATTTCCTTTTCCCAAATAGCACGTAGGCCTGTAACTTAAGCTTATAAATTTCACCAGATAATGCGTTTCCACCCACTTGTATTAGTTCTATTAGTTCAGGTATAAATGGCTCAGCAGTTTGCATTTGAAAACTGTCCCAATTATTTCTGTTGGCCTAATATGTACATTTAGTAGTTGCCCAAAATAGTTTTTCCATCTGTTCAGAATGGAGTGAGAGTCTGCAGCAAGTCACCATTCTCATCCTTGATCACGTTTACCCTTGTCTGATATTCTTCTTAAATTCCTTTATGCCTTTATAGGCCTATACATCTTTAAAGTTTTTATTCTTACTATTTCTTTCTACCTCAATGAATTCCAATAAATGAAATGACTTGACAAATGTACACAACGTATGGATTAAATAAATAATTATATCACGTTTAATATACCATATACATTTATACAATTTTACTCAAACAATTTGCACATACAACGTTGGTGTGTTACATATTGTGAGTTTCAATTGGGTGGTGCACTGCACCAATATCTGGAAAGGAAAAATAAGCGATTAGTGACAGTTTAAGTTTGGTTTGTTCATACTTTTGGTATGCTTTCCATAGACCTAGGTCTATACTCTTTTTGGTAAGTAGGTAGGTAGGCCTAAACGAAAGTGAGTTTTCATAAGGTCGAGAATCAGTGACAGGTTAGGTTTGATTTGTTTAGGCTTTTTGTATGTCTTACGCTTTTTGGTAGGTTAAATGGATAGATAGAAGGCGTTCTCGTAAGATCGAGGTTCAGTGACAGGTTAAGTTTGCTTTGTTCAGATTCTTGGTACGCCTTGCATAATACCAGTAGGTATACTCTTTTTGGCAGCTAAGTCGATAGATAAAAAGCATATTTACGTAAGGTCGAGTATTTAATTTGGTTTATTCAAGCTTTTGATATGCCTTGCATATCTATGAAAATCTCGGAGAAAATGATCCATTGTAACCCAGGCCTATCAGAAACTAAGATGGTTGGGTGGGTTTACAGCTTTTGCAGTGATCACATCATGTTTCCAGTGTGGTGTGCTACAATTTTGATATTATTTTCAATTCAATTTATGCACGCTTTTTTTTCTCCTGTGTACAGTGCATATCGGGATAGAAGATTTACTTGTAATAAAATTGTCATTTGCTAGGAGACGTCGTTGCTTATAGACCACTTTTACACTAAACCTAAAATTTGTTTTTGCAAGATATACTAAAACCCTAAACTAACGGGCGATGGTAAACCTTAATCTGTGACAGGTTACGTTAGGTCAGGTTAGTGTTCTAGTATACGTTGTATACACTAAGGTTAGGTTTAGTGTAAAAGTGGTCTATATGCAATGACGTCTCCTAGCAAATTACCAAAATTTTTACTAATAAAGAACAGGCTATAAAGCCTTAATTATCTTACCCTGGTTCACTTGATAGATAATCATATATAGCTCTTGCATATGGCTGATTTGGCTGCACTACATGCTGCTTGTGCACCATGTGGGTCCTTGCATCAGGAGCAGCAATTGTTGCTGTATGCGTTGACACCGGTTGCTGCTGCGGCTGGTGCTGTTGTTGTTGAGATGGTGCTACATGCTGAACTGCATTTGAAGAAGGAAAGTGACAACCCTGCAAGCGATTTGTTGTAATATTCCTTTTCTTGGGGGCTGCATTACGCATTCCTTCCAGAATTCGCATGAGAAGGACATTTGGTGGTAAATCTTCTATTTTTACATCTACAAGAATTCTGCATTCCGGACATCGCAGTTCCTTGTGTGTGCTCACTATCTCTTCCAAACACTTTTTACAAAAAGTATGTTGACATGGCAATACTTTACTTGACGTATCTAGCCTTTCAAGACAAACTGAGCATTCCAGTAAATCGTTCAGTGTCCATTCATCCATTATACCTCAGATTAATTCACTTCACGCTTGTCCAAATCTAATCTGTTTTACACCATTAACTATAAGCTATTAGGGTATGAAACAATGCTATAGAACAGTTTTTCAGGACAAAAAGTGTCCATGTAGAATGCATATTATGACTGAAAATGTTGATAACTATAACCAAAAAAACTCCGATTCACTTTAAACATTCATTTCAGACTTAATGTCATAGTTTGAACAGAGTGTTTCAATTATGGCTTTCAACGAGTTCATGGTGCGTTCATCAAGAAGTTAAATCTATCTAACCTCATTACCGATTCACAACACTGCTATTGATCACAACAATGGGTTCGGATAAATAAAGCGAACTCTTGAGACCTAATTATTCTAAAACAATATCATAAACATAATATCTTGTTTCCAAATCACTAACATAAACATAAAGAACTGCACACGAAATGCATTCTAACCTCAATGAATAGAATATTATTAGGCCTGTATCATACTAATTACTTCCTGCCCTTCCTTGCGCAAAAGCGATGTGATACAATTTAATTGTGAAATTTCATATTATGTGCCGGCGACAATTCTTTAAAATAACAGGGCACGAATAATTTGGTAACCTTTTGCCTCTCTTCGTGGAAATTAATAGGGGATGAAATCCATATATTACTACAGTTATCACCTACTAGTGTCTTAAAATATTTTCACATTCTCCTGCGTCGCCTCAAACCGAACACATTTCATCAAAATTAAAATCAGAGATCAACATAACAATGACCAGTCCCGACCACCATTCATATAAATAATTATGAATACAGAAGCACGTAATCGACACAGACTATATAAATACGGTTACATACATTTTCATTATCCTCACAAGTTTAATCACTATTTGCACAGCACTCTCTTACACACATGAAAAATACGAGGAAACTCGGGAAACTTCCACACCACAGCCATAATCAGATGAATCAATCATTCCTCCGGCCCCATCACAATATCCGGCTTTCCGCTACTAGATTTAGGTCCAGCTTCGCATTGCAAGACTCTCTGCAATATACAATGTTGCACCGAAGAAATTTTACACTATTTCATCTTAAAATTTCACTTTTAAAATTAAAAAATCCTCTCTATAGAATCTAAACTACGATATGTATAAAACAAAAAAATATATTATACTGTTATATGTGTAGATATGTATATATATAAAGTACTTTAATACCACCCTTCTTTCACAGCGTTACGGCGGACTTATACATTACTTCAAAAACAGAAACTTTCACACACAGCTTTCGCACTTTATTAGGAATGTATTCGTGGTCCTTGAATCAGTAACTAAGTACTTTAACAAATAAATAAATAATAATATTGCAATTTATTGAATACCTGAATAAAAATACATTAATTCAAACAACATAAACCTGTAAATGCGACAGTCTTTTATTAATGGAAGAAAAAACACTGGCAGAAACACCCACATCCCTTTAACAAAATTATTAAATAAATAAAGTGACAAATTTTTCATTATATATTTTATTCATATGTACTTAAAATCATACTGATTCTTTTCAAAATGGAAAATATGCCTATATACGATTTATGCAATGGTACATGCTTTAAAAGTGAAATATAAATGGACAATGTGCACACCTAATGTCATAACTACAAACTACATCATTCTTTAACGTACGGGTACTCTTTCTTACATACTAATACAACTGTTATAATTTGTATGATACAGAAAATTGGATAGTTATATTGTAACAGAAAATTAATTAAAATGCCTGCTATATAGTCCATAACTAAACTATGTGCAATACTTAATGGCATATGAAGGACAGCCAATGTCTGCATGGAGTGGTGTTGCCAAACCTAGTAGGCGTGTACCGAAAATTATGCATAAATGAAAATCTTAACCTTGGTGTTAATTACCGATGTATACTTTAAATCAGTGGAATGACAAGCAGTTCAGGGGGTCCTCTACATCTTTATCTGTTTGGACTGTGATTAATTTTCCCTTAACTATGTACTAACTTCATTGGTTATTTCGTTAGCTGCCCAGTCTAATTTATCTTGTTTCTGTTGATTTTTAAATTAACTCAGGAATGGTGTCTGTTAGATTGTAATGGATATTGTTTTTTACTAACCACTGTATTATAGTCTAACTTCTATACAACGAAACCCTGATAAAATGATAAACCCGTTGCAACAATAAATTTGATCAGTCCTGGCATATTTCCTGTATTTTCAATATGTTTTATCCATCAATACAACGGTCAAATTTTGGAGAAACCCCGAAGAACCGATAAAAGCATAATGTTTAATTTACCTGGTTTTCATTTTCAATGCACATTTCAATTTTCACTTGGTATTGTCCTCTTAAAGAGGTTTTATATTATTTCGTCTACCCCGTTTCATACTTTTGTTGACTGATCTTCCCATTCTGTGCAAAGAGTGTGTTAGAATAGAATTCCACCTGCTTCAAGGGTGCGTGACTATTAACAGGATTTACTTTTATGGTTCCTGTCAATGTCTTCCTGACCACCTGGATCCTTTTACTTTCGAGCATTACTTGCTAATGATGGCAGGCTAAACACGAAAACATATCAGTTTGGAAAATAAATTAGGTGCATTTAGTGATTCAGACAGACTGGAGTGCCTAAAAGGTATGGGTTTGTGCAGTCAACACTCACAACATTCATAAAGAAACGCAAGGAAATAGGATAGTGTCACTAGTGGTAAAATTAATGCTGAACACAAGCATTTAAAAACTACTGGCCGCAGAAGACACTGACATCGCTAACTTGAAGTTGTGCAATATCTCTAGTATACTACTGGACCATCTGATTGTGCTCGAAGCAATAAGAAACACATTTGTTGCTGAAAACCCTCAAAACCAAATGACAAAGTACAATTACTGATTTCATTTTTTTAAAATCCCTGAATGTTAGATGCATTTTTATGTCAAGTAGGTTAATCAAATGGTGAGTAAATGTTATTTCGTAGGATCCCGGCCAACTAGTCACTCATTACGAGTGCACCTCAGCACATGTGTGGACTTCGGTCCTACGTTCATAGCCATCTATGACGTAGTGCAGAGGGCGGCCACTAGAGGGAACCCAAGAGTTGGAACTTAAAACTGAGACGATTCTTCTGACGCCGGGGTGGAATCCGGTGTGCCTTAGTGGATAAAGCGTCAGCATGTAGAGCTGAAAACCCGGGTTCAAATCCCGGCGCCGGAGAGAATTTTTCTCCGTTCCATTACTCTTTCATTGTATGATGACGCAGAATATCTGCATGGAAATATCATATGTACTTCGGTACATTAAAATAATATATATGCAATTTTTCTAGTCTCCAGAAAAAATGTTGTATTGAGGTTCAACTGTATTTCCTACTTCTTAGTGTTTGTATTTGAAATTTTATGATAATGGAATGATAACTGATATTATCCATAATTATTATGGAATCTTCTTCCAAATAACAGTGAACTAGCATTTATATAATTATATATGTTCGTGAATTAATTTCTGAATGATAATCTGTACTGGGATTGTAACGAGAATGAAAAATTAATTTACAATTTGGTATAAAACAGTACTTTCCAATTTCACATGACATACCAAAAGCCTGTTTCCTTTCCCCTTCAATAGCCCACTGGCTTTAGAGTCTTGCAAAATAAGTATTTTAGAATGATTCTGGTTAACCCAGGTTTCATCTGGATACACTTGAGGACGACTGTCTCCTGAAGCTTTGAGGTAATGTAATATCCTAAGAAATTTAATGTGAGCTGAAACAATGTCACTCCTTTCCATTATGAATTTCCTGCCATCATATTCTTCTTTCATGTACTTGAAATCAATGCTCTTATATTATGCATAGAACGTATTCAGACCTTACAATTAAGTTTCTTTCTCATGTCTGTTAACTTTTTTTGCTGTTGGATATTTCCCTTCATCATAATACCTGAGAATTCTTCTGCACAAAACGTATTTCTGCAAAATGTTCAACCCAGTAATTCGATGTTGAATTTTGTATTTCTACCCTGAAGACTTAATAATCGGTACTCTCTCTTGTTCTGCAGCAGAAGCAGCCTCATTACAAATTCGTGACTGTATGTTCTACAACACAAACCTCAATAGTCAGGTCGTGTTTGAAACTCTATATACTACAGAGGACAAAAAAAAAAAAAAAAAAAAAAAAAAAAAAAAAAAAAAAAAAAAAAAAAAAAAAGATTGTATATATTATAAATTATTTTTCTGCTTTCACCTCATGTTACTTCACGTTTATGAATCGAGAAACCACTTGTACCAGATTCAAGCATCATTTTTACACACATCTATACACAAAGAGGGAGAGAGAAATTAAATATTGAAGAAGTCTATAAAGTATAGTAAATATACATTCACAGTATTTCACATCACAGCTTGGAAACCAAACTAAACAATATCTCAAACTCCTTAGCAATAAACCGTCAGCTATTGATCCCAGAACAGTGCCTCACATTAGCTGGAACATTACATTTTGAATGTGGGTAATGAAAACAATGCGAAACAGAAAATTGATTTGCTGGTTTCCTACGAATCGCATGAAGATGAGACTTGCATAGCCATGGCCAGGAAATTGAGCTCCTTTCTGTCATAACATTCTCATTTTTATACTGTACTTTAAGTAAATAGAATAACACGACAAATTAAAGATTATAGACCTGGACACCTAGACGTAGAAGACGGGAAGATGACTTTCCAATGTGAGTGAAACGGATCTTTGAGTCCACCATGAAGATGATAATGATGATGTAGATTTTTCGAGAGTAAATAACGTATTCCATGTTCTTAGCTCATCGTAAGTAAGGAGTATTTACCAAAGGTGGCAATGTTTCATATGCCATTAAGAACTACATTCAGAACAGTGATTAAGATTATGAAAAAAATAAAGTATGTCTTCACGAAAAAAGAAAAAAATTACACTCCACCATGGTATGCAGTAAAGAAACTTGCTTTTCCCAGAAAGAGAACCATTTATTTTCGCGAGATTACTGCATGGTTGGGTAACTAAAACAGAAATAAAATAAGAGACTTGTAATTCTGTAGAAAGTCGAAAGTAAAATTAGCATGACAATTCGAAAAACAGAAACGTGAGATGGTACGTACCATACTACTGTACCTACTTGTCAAGATATCAAGATCTGAAATACAATATTATGATTCTTAATCAGGAAAGAATACATATTTACATACTAATGATAGAACATTCAGGCATATCATTTTGTGAAAGATTTCCTCTTTTATGGTCTTACCTAACTTACCTGCAGTACTGCTAACTCAAAACACTGTGACAAACTTGCAACTTCCAGGACAAAACGTAAAACTTCATTTATACGTTTCTCACTTATACATTTTTTTTTCAAGTCCCGGCAAAATTCCTATACTTTCCATATTAATTTATTTCAGCCTACGTTTTTCGTTTATATGGTTTTCACACTTATATGATCGTATTTTAAACCCCAAGAGGTACAAAACTTCATTTATATGTTCTAATCAAATTTCGCTTGAAATTAGGTTTGCTGTGAAAATGTAAGAACACGAAAATACAGTATTTATGCCATTGTATGTAACACACACTAATTTTTTATCCTAAAATTCAGGGGGAAAAAACTAGCGAATCTAATATGCATCTGTGCTAATAATCAATACAAGTTACAAAGGCACTTACTTACCTCTACCTATACATCACTTTCAGCCTCATTTGCAGTACCCAGTCAACAAGTCTGGGTTGGTGTAAGAATATTGATTGACAATGACTAACAGCATGCTACTCTTTTGTCAGTAATTACTGGTAAATTCTTTTGCTTTAATTAATGATGCGCAGTTGTTGAGAGTTGTAGTCATAAAATCTCATAATAAAAGAAAAAAATGTTAATAAGTCATTCTAGCAGTTAAAAATATTATTCTTATTAGTGATTGTTGTCAAAAATGAACAAGAAATTACAAATGATAAGTCTGCAAAAGACGAGAAAATACAAACTCGCAGTGGCCGTTTCTGTCAATTGTTTCCCACCATTCTCTCGTAATATAAATAGAGCATTAATTTTAAGTTAATACAGTCTGAGTATTTGATTGCGAATAAAATAAGCACCCCAGTTTTCAGGACAGAATTTTTTCAAAAAATAAATTATGGTACGCAACTATTATTGTTAGTAATATTAAACCCTTATATGTTAATAATAGTAACGGTATAACTGCATATTATAATCACATAAATACGGTACAATATATGTTCATTGTTATGATGTAAATTTGAAATTCCTGGAAATTCGAAACTGCCCATTCTCTCTCCGCACGTGCTAGCTTCAGTAAATCAGTTATGCGGAAGTGGAAAAATCAATTCAGAGAGGGGAGAGAAGTATGTGCAAAGGGAAGAAATGGAACACTTGAAACAACGAGAAGCTAAATCCAAAGCTGTGATCGCACTGAATACAACCATATCACAGTTTAGTATATACAGTTGCGAAGCTCAATACTTAATAAATATGCATACATAGATAGTTGCTGACCACCAGGATCGCTACTATCGCCTAAGCACAGACCCTTTCCTGAACAGAAGATAACGTATGTTCAGGTTTTCTATTTCAGTGTATGAAGCTAAGTGAAATATTATATTATTATAACTTTATTGCATATCATTGCTAAGTTTTATTTAGTGCAATGTGTCCATAAGTTCCGTTTACTTCTTATTGCATAATTTGTTGCAGAAATAATTACAAAACTGTGTTATTTTAATGTGAAGAGAATTTACATGTTAACATAATCTATTCGCATCAACATTTTAAGTTTAGAATGGAAGCTATTTTGAGGTTTAATAAAAAAGAATTTATATTGTGATTTTAATCTAGCACATCTACCTTCCTTAATTGTAGATAGAAAATTTACCATACCACTCCTATGAAATTAGTGTACGTATGATTGGTTGTAGTATTAAAATACAGACAAATTGAATGTGCGGCGTATCATACATGACATTATGCTTAATTATAATGTATAATTGCGAATATAGTAATATAAATAATAACCTATAATTTCCATATGACATAACATAGGCCTACATATGTAATGGCAGGGCATTGGAGATTTTGTGCATCTAGTTGCTCTAGTAATAGCGCTGTGAGGTTACCGTATTTCAATATAGTCAAGTGTCCGAAGGCCAATAAGGCAGCACTCATAAAGCAGTGGAACTAGCGCTGAGGTAGTTCCTGCGATTTCGGAAGTGAAAATCGTTGAATTTATAAGAGATTTTTTGTGGAGGTGCACGTGATCGTATAAGCAAGGCATAATAAAAGCCAAAACTAACCAAACCTAACCTGTCACTTGTATATGCAAGGAGTATGAGTACAAAGGAACTACCTCTGTGCTAGTTTAGCCTACTAACATAGTACATTAATCAGACTTCAGATTGGAGTACCGTAAGAAACAAATAAATACAACTGAAATAGAGACAAATTGCATTTACAAGTTATCACACGTAACTTTATGCTTAATTATAATGTATAATTGCGAATATTGAAGTATTGGTACAGTAAACATAACCTATAATTTCATCATATCAAAATATCCGTGCAGTGCAACTGAAAATTATTGAATCATGCATAAATGAATGTACAAGAATTTCGCAATATTTAATCCAAATAAAGTCAGGTATTACACATACGAACAACGTAATTTTCACACCAAAAATAATATTACACCTTAATTCGCAAGTGAATTATGTCTGAAGTGTCTCATAATCATTGTTTTAAATTTATTAATGCAATTATACTACATTTTAGAGAAATATATGTTACTCTTTATGCAATGCAACTAATTTATATGGTTGAAACACCACCCTCAGTGATCAGGTTAAGTGAGTCACATGATCTGCCTATATTAAATCACGATGCCAGTGACACAGTCTATTGTTCCTAGTACTCACAGCGCTCCAAGCAGCTAGGAACTATCGCGAGAAATGCAAAAAATCATCCCAAGCTTCGCAACTGTATATACTAAATTGTGACCATACTAACACCTCTCCAAACTGAAAATGTGACAGTTGACTCAACCTGATATGATGAGAATGTTTATGATTGGTTTTTGAATTCCAATGAGTGGAAGAAAGAAGAAACGTGTTTGTAACTGACTTTTTTTTTTTTGTAAAGTAACCACGTTATTAATTACCGTATTAATGCTATTACAGATGTAATTAAATGCCATTTCAGTTATATGTTTCCTCACTTATACGTTTTTTTTTCTTCAAACCCCCATAAAAACGTATAAATGAAGTTTTAATGTTTTACTTTCAGAAATTCATCCATCCTACAGATTCCTATTTTCTATTTAATAAAACAATGAATTGCTATATTATTAGAATAAAACATTCTGGGAAAATTTAATTTATGAAAAGTAAATTATGTCAAGGAATTTTAACAACCAAAATTATAGCACAATTAAAAGTTGAGATAATCCTAAAATGTTATTGTTCTAACAATTATATGAAGACAATGCAGTAGTCGCAACACATAGTGTTGTTCATTTCCGATTCAGACTTTGCTAAAAAATAATAAATGCAAGACATGTTATTTTACAGTTATTATGCTTTTAGTTTGATGTGAATAGTAGGGTGTCACCATTTTTAAATATCAGACAATTTGCCTTTGTAATATTTGAAGTCATCAAATAATAATATTTCATTGTAATTTTACTTAAATTACATATTCTCGCAATAATTAAAAGGGAGCAACTGTCACCTGAACTGAGTCTCCTGGTATCACAGAAATAAATTACACATTTATCTCATGCATATATATAATTTAGCTTAAATTCTATCAATGTCACAAAACTTCTATACATACTGTAAATTTTCGACAGTTAACGTCTAAACACTGTACCTGCTCCCTCTAAAAAAATCTGTGCAATCCCTGTCATTTATTCTGATGGATACAATCACATTTAACTAAAAGTGTTACTAATTCTTCATGTTTAATATCATGAAGTTGTGCACATAGACTACGACAATTTTCTGCTGCATACCACTGTTGTTAACAATGAGCTATTACTCTCTTAAATGTTGAAAATGCTGATGTTTAATGTCATAATAATGACAGCACGTTTTTACTAGTAACTTATATAATTTATTCATCACATGACAAAGCAAATTAAAGCATTAAGTTTGTGAAATTTCTTTCATTATTGTAAACAACAAATAAATTTACACGTATCAACTAAATGAAAGCAAATAAAACTATTTTTACACTACATTTTATGGTATGGATTATATTTATATTTATCAGACCACAATGTATAACAACATTAAAAGCCATGCTATTTGCACAACAATGGTTTCACGTAACAATAATCTTGTCCTATATTAAGCACACAATTGGTATACTAATTAATACAAATGATCTGTTAAAAATGCTGAATGTTCTAGCAAAGTATTTTTCTAACTAAAAACAAACAAAAGAAAAAATGACTAAGATGACAAGTGACTAACTGAACTCGAGTACCAGCTCCAAAATTATATACAATTGCCATCCTGGAAAACCAGAAATGTCCTGAATTTAAGCAACTAAAGAACTGTTGTGGTCGGATGTTGTAAAAATAACAAAATTCCTTATTATTTTATACAGCTTACAAGTACATAAAGATTTGTATAAAAGTATAATTTCAAAACCACTACATGGTGAATTGAGTTAAGTTTTCTAATAGGGAGCTGTAACATTTTACAACATCTGAAAGATATATTACAAGCTCTTTAACTCAATTGAAATCAGTTGATTTCATAGGTAGTACTTAGATGCTTTGCAGATATACATCTGCTATTGCTCTGACATGGTATTTATTGTTACGAGTTCTTTTCTGTTTTACATTTACTTCCACTTCACACTGTGCAAAAACGTGGAAAGTGTGTTTGCTTTCATTAATGTCTACAGAACAGAAGAACAGAAGACAATAGATTCTGTCAGACCAATTCTATGATCTAATATAACATGAAGCATATTGACTGCTCCAACTTCAAAATAAATGAAAAGAAACAACCACTTTCTGGACTGTGCTGGAATCTGAAACAATGACTGGCTCTGCAAAAAAATAAATTGCAAATTTTTAAAAATTGAATAAAATTAGCAGCAATAGCTTTACTCTTAATGTATAATATGTTTATGATTTGATTATTCTTGCTTTAATAAATATAGAAGTATGCTGGATGCAGTCATGCATTCCTAATATGCTTTACAACTACATGCATTGCTTCCCGATTATCCTCGTTCATATTATGGCAGCCCTTTTCACAGTGCTTTTTGAATATCTACATGACACGAAACTAAATTTTCCAGAACACATTGTTTGCATAACTCAGGTCATCAAACTTTATAGTTGGCCAATTGAAGCTACTTATACGTCATAATCATTGTACTTAAATTTGCAACCAAGTGAAAAATACAATCACCACAATATTTCAGTGTAAATACAAACTGTATTTAATTCATATCAAAGAATATATTAAACAATGTAATGTATCATAAACAACAATGAGAACTTTCGAGGAGGGAGAGAAAAATAAAACACAAGCACATTATCACATTACAGACTCTCTAAGCCTATCTCCGTAAGTTAATATTGCGCAACTGAACTATCCCTGACAATTTAATCCTGACTTAAAATTTCACCTAAATGTCAAAGTTTCCATTCTACAGTACGGCTACAACGTCACGCCATTATAATGAAAGAACCCCTGTGTTCCACAACAATTATCGAACTACTTTATTCACGAATGAAGAAACTGCCACTCAGACTTTAAAATATTCTCATATATGTTTTTAATCCCCGAAATAAATGACTTTCAATGTATTTAGTTAGGTCTTATGTGCATAAGTGGGTGTTTGCAGTGCATTTGTAAAGTATGCAGAAAAGCACAGAGCTGGTTGGATTGCTAATATTACGTTTTTCCCATCCTAAATTAAAAGAGCCGTGCATAATTAACATGGAAGATATTTGACTCCAGTTATAAAGACATAGAACACGATACATTCCTTTACATGACAAAGGATAGTATTTGAAAACAGTGGTAAGATAAGTAAAGTAATGAAGAAGGTAATGAAGATATTTGTTAATTCATGTTTATTTTATAAACGCAGACAAAACCAAAAAAAAGTTAATACTTCATTAAAAAATATAATAGGAAATTCAAGTTGCATAAATTAGCAGCTTTCAGTTACAAATTTTGGGTTTGTAACACTGTCAAATCATTTTTTTGCACTTAACATCAATTCTGCACTATATTATGCAATTTTACCAACATGAATAAAACAGCTGTGCCATATACAAATTCAAATAGAGTAATAAGATGAATATATGAGAAGCAAACATTCAACATCTGACATGTCCATCATCAGTGAAAATTGTGATGAGTATAAGTTCACTATGTAGGTATTGGTTAAAACCCACTTTCCACTACGTTTGCAATTAAAGTTCTTGTAGACAAGGTTTCCTTAGGATAGAGTAACATAGACAGAGAGAGAGAAGGGGGGAATATTCCGAAATGTAATGCTGTTAAACAGATACGAGAAACACGTAAGTTATGATACAATGATCAAATCTCTCAACTTTAACATGAAAACGTATTTCCATAACGTAATATTTCTGAAATGATTCAGATACTCAGTTAAGAATAGCCTACTAATTTAAAAGAATTTAATAGTCCTTGTGTCATAGTAGGAAATACAGTAGGAATATCACTCAAACTATTTGATTTTATGAAAGCCCAAGTCAAATTACTCGAAAATTCAATAATAGTAATAATAATGACGATGATGATGATGATAATAATAATAATAATAGTAATAATAATATTTTATTATAGGACTTTCTAAGTGCTGCGGTTTCCCTCAACAGCATATAATACAAAAAAATTGTCATACTGTTTATTTCATTTTTTCTCCATTGTTCCCTAGCCAATGTATCTTTATCTTGTAGTTCTTTCATATTTGTTCTTATTCCGTCAATCCAATTTTCATTAGGTCTTCTTTTCCTATTCCTTCCTTCTGGTTCCCAATGCATGATTTCCTTTGGTATTCTTTCATCTTTTTAACATGCCCATACTCAGTGCTTTTTTTTCTGGCAGAAAGTGCTGGAATAGCATTCCGACACCTTTTTGTTGTATCTTTTATCACTGATCCAAGAAACGTATTAATAATTATGTCTTTAACATCATTTTTCTTTGAACTCTCCTTAAGTTTTTAAAGTCTTAAAGTTGGACGAAAAGGACGTTAAAAATGACAAAATTCCTATGCACTGGAGAATAATTATCTCCCTTCTGTTATAATATATTCTACACAAAGTTCCACCAACTTTTTCTCCAGAAGAAAAGCACTGCCCGTACCATTGTAATCTTCTTTCATTTACAACTTCTACTATACCTTTCTTTACATTCATCAACTGCCTTATTATTCTATTCCTTATCTTTTCTCTCCTTGACCTCCTAGCTGATAAGTTTTTTTTCTGCAAGACCTGGTATGTCAAAAAGAAGATTCGATGAAGTAGCTAGGATTCTTCATGGGGGTATGCATTCCGAAAGGACATATAAAAGGTGGTGAAAGAAAATTCAAGAACTCAGTTGAAAAAAGTGAGCATTCGAAAATTTATAAGTAACGAGAAAGAATTAGAACATAACTGAGCCAATGTCAATTGTATTCATTCAGCATCAGAGCTTAGTATAGCAAAGTTCTCTAAATATGTAACAGGAACATAGATATAAACTCGAGAGTTCCATTCTCAATGTTCAAGAGAGTTTTTCTCAATGATTTCAATGTCAGATTAAATTCTCCTACAATTGGTCCACCTGCATACAATTAAGAAATGGAACTGAAGTTGAGAGGGATAAACTACTGCAATTAAAATAATGTGACTATTAAAGTGCAGAAAATCCGTGTAAATGCCATACAAATGCCTCTTAGGTATATACTCTTCAACACAGTGGCAGCAAAATGTGATCCAAGTACAGCCACTGGTATCTAGGTAGTGTATAAATCCAGAAAAATCACAGTCAATAATTGTAGCCATTCACATTGTTAATCACTATTACCATACCAAATTTGTTCCCGATTAAAATATACGGCACCGAAATTCCGTTCAGTGAATCAGTAAAGAACCTAGGTATTTATATGGATAAAACTTTAAATTGGAACATTCAAGTTGAAGACACCTGCAAAAAAGTATTCTCATTAAACCACTCATTTAGCTGATTGACGAATTTTCTATCCTTTTCCCTGAAAAAGATGTTAGTGCAAACACTCGTGGTGCCCCACTTCGATTACTGTGATATTCTGTTTACTGACCTAACCGTTACTTTGGCGCAGAGACTACAACGTGTTCATAATATGTGCGTCCATTTCGTCTACAATATTTGCCGGGCTAATCACTTAACACCATCTTTCGAAATGTTGTCCTGGCTCCGTCTAGAACATTGTAGGAAATCCACTTCTTTCCCTCCTCTTTCACATATTTCATTTCTCCACTCCTATCTTGCATCTCATTTTCAAAATTTATCCACCCACCATAACCTAGACTCACGATCACAACACTTCTCAATATTATCTATTGCCTCCCACCGAACATCCTCATATTCATCTTCTTTCACTGTGGCTGTTCCTCAACTTTGGAATTCCCTACCGAGTAATGTCAGGGACTGTTAAGAATAGACTAAGGAAATATTTTTCTAACAATTCTTGCTAACGATAATAGCTGTTTCAGGTTTCTCAATGTTTAATGGTTATATATAATCACAGAATAAATATTTAAATTATCTCATTATTATTATTATTATTATTATTATTACTATTTCTTACCAATGTTTAGTATTGTCTCACTAACATTACTTATCCAACTTTCATTATTTACTTTATGGTCTAGAAATTTAGAAATCTTCTCACTATTCATGAGCTGCCACAAGGGACAAAGAGTACTTAACCATATAAATGTTTACAAGTTCAGTTCATTAATTTTGTTTTGACAATGAAACTCCTACAAGTATACTGCTGCAAATACATTTTGTGATTGGTGGAAATATACCTAGTTTTAGAGAGGCAAGTGTTACAAAAAAGTAAAGAATGCTAATGAACTTAATGTAATAACTATGTAACCAATTGTATTTAATTAGAATTAGAGTCTGGCTGGGCGGAAGAGAAGGCCTACTGACCTTAGCTCTGCCAGATTAAATAAATTATTATTATTATTATTATTATTATATAGCAATAAGATTAGCTATTATATACTTTCTGCTATGTTAAAATGGATTCAAAACCTCCTGTCTTTTATAGTTGAACTGAAGACCAAGTGGGCAGAGGAGCAACAGAGACCTCTTCAGTTTTTCTATATTATCATTCCCTTACTCTGTATTGTGTCGAGACGATTGGTCTACTTTGTGATGGTTGTGTTGGCGAGAATAATAGAGAGTAATGTTAACATCCACGCATTAATGAAATGGCTTAAGACACAATCTTCTCAGAATGTAAAAGAAGGAAAAAAGTGTTACTTCTAGTGAAAAGGCGGAATTATTTTTCTGCCTACAAATCGAGTATTTGTGTTGAGAAAAAACTGTTGTGTTTAAGTCAACATTTAACAATGTTGTATCAACTGCACATTTATCTAGCATGGTGAAATTGGTAATATCGAGATGTGTTCGAGGATCATACAGCTGAGGAATCGTTGGGAGGAAAAAAACCAAGCTGGTCGATCAAACCAGGTTGCAATGTAATATGCATGAGTGCAATCCAGGAGCATATGTCCGTTCTTTACCTCTAAGCTACGTTGGTGGTTCAAAACTACATAAAGAAGCTCTTATTAATACTCTGAAAAAGTATAAGAAGATATTTTCTGAAATTGACGAAGTTCAAATAATGAGAATTAAATGTAAGATATTTAATGTGAAAAGTTATCTCAGAGTATAATAAACTCACTGGGTTCAATGATGTCAAAGGAATTATCGCGAGAAAGTGTTTGGGAAAGAAATGTGTAATTACCAAAGTTGAAGCAAGCACATATCTTAAGATAGATTCAAAAATAAAAACCTCTGTAACACTTAAAAAAAGGTAAAGACAGTACACGAAAGGACCAGCTTTAAAAAATCGCTGGTCATTTATTACAGAATTTCTGTTGACAAGAAAAGGAATGAACAAGATCTTCAGAAGCCAACTTAGCAAAACAGAAAGATCAGATAGACTTTAAATAATATGTCAAAATCTTAACAAAATGAGGTCAAAAATGAAGAACACAAGACAGGAGGAAGTGTGGTTGTGTTGTGCGAATATGATTTTTCGTGTATAAATATTTACTGAACCTGTGACATATGTTTATTGTTGACACAAAAACATAACATGGTCTCCTCCTTGAAACTTTTTTCTTGTTTTTAAAAAGTTTAAAAGTTAATCCCATTCAGTTAAAACACGATTTATCCATTTTCCATTCAGACACAAACTGGCAAGTCCCACCCTTTCCTTTGTTTTTATGCCTAATTGTATTAACACACATGAAGCACAGAATAGTACAGAATACTGAACATTTCAATTCTGGGTCAATTTAATAACTTGTTTCCGAGATAGAATATTTTGTCCTTTATCTCAAAATCAAGAGAAAGACGAAGTGTCAAATTTTAAATGTTTGCTCCTCACATATATCCCGTTATAGACCTTCTAACCCTGAATGGGTGCACTCTCTGGCTAGTGAATGGGGAATCACATCAGATATAGTGGTGTGGTCTGAATAATTATGGCAAAAAAAAAAACCTTCAGACAAACAAGATAGGGTTTTATATCTGGACTATCATTTCTGAAAGGATGCAAGGTCCAAGTCAAAGTTAACACTTGCTGAAGAACATTCCTCCTCTGGAGATTAATACAGAAGATGGCCTTGGTTAGGATCAAAAAACGCCAGCTTCATCACCAATCTGCCTGCAAGATGTTAGTAACAACTTCAGGATCATCATTAGTACTCAATTTCTTCAATTGTATAAGTAATAGGAAATATTATTTCATATCATAATATGTTGTCAAATGCATGGACATAGTCTACAAGTACATAATCATTTAAATGATTTAACATTTAAGTTCTTACTACTTGACAACATAATATGTAAAATAAAATAAATAAGCAGACATAAGGATCGTCACTTCCAGTGAAACAAATTGCATTTAAGGAAATTAAAAACAACGTAATTTTCCAATAGCCAAAAGTTCCTGTATCAGACACAACTCAATAATACATTCAAGGTATTATTATATATATTTTCAATTGTGAAGAGCATACTGTTAATTTACAGACACCATGAAGTACTAAACTCAAGTAATAATGTGATATTAATGCAACATAAACAATAAAATAAAATTAAGGAATATATCTTAACACGTGTAATGAGTACTTCAAAAACCTTTAAATAAAAATCAATTATATTCCATGTGTACAATGACATCAGAATGATGGGTCTTAGAATCTTAGAATGGGATTACTGTAAAAATTGAGCCTCAATAGAAGAAGAGAAGTCGCTCTTGAGCACTTCCAGATAAAAGGCGCCACCCTCGCTTGATGTTCAAATATTGGATGATGGCTCTAACACATATTAGAAGACCTGAAATGAGAAGAAATCAATAAGCAGATAACTTCCAGGACCGAAGTTCCACATTTGATTAAAGAAACTGTACTCCTCAAAATTGTGAATTTTCATGAGACACTTTCTCTTGCTCTGTTTGCTTGTTATGAACTTGTTCGTTCATTTATAAAAAATTATGGATAGAAATGGGTCACAATTTTAAGGTGTTCCTAGACATTTTTGTTGTTTTCAATAAGTTAATTCTTTTATTATCAAACAAATTTATATTTTCTATTACTGTTCAATTCTAATTTCAATTGCCAAATACCTCCAGACACACAGTGTCTGCTGAAGTCAATAAATACGCACATCTTTTAGACAATTATATCTTTATCCCCTTTTCTGTGGAGATCTTCAGTTCTTGAAGTCATGACGCTAAAGTTTTGGTATCTCAAATCGACCAAATTTTGATCTCCATTACTGGTGATTGCTGTTGCACTAATTATTATTTGCGTCAACACTTAAGTATAGCTAGTCAACGCAGAAATGCCATGAGTGTTTTAGGTACTCTTTCCAAATCCTGCCCTTTAGACGAACTTTTCTTTTTTTTTTTAAATTTATTAAATACTTCTGTAAATCTGAACATTGTAATTGTTTCATCTTGTATATGCTCATTTTGTTGTTTATGTAACTTACTGTTAAAATAACGTTCTATTTCAAATTGAAATTATACATGTTCCTAAACAGTTAAAACTCATTACTTTTTTTAATGTATCTGTATTAATTATGATGTTATTTACATTTAAATTACGAGTAAGCACAAAATATTTTTTCTCAACATTTACTTTAGGACTAGTTCCTTGTAAAGTTTTTAATAACAACAGAATGGACATTTTAATTTCATGGTCGTTTTCACCAAATAAAACTCAATCATTTGCATATGCCAATATAGTCATTTTGCTCTCAGTTTTGTAACAAATTGGGAAAACTTTATTACTTGAATAATTTTTTCAGTAACTAAATTAAACAGAATAGGTGACAAGGAATCTCATGTTTAACTCTAATAGTAACATTGACATTTCTGCAGACATGACATAGTTATGTGGACATCTTCATCACAATTAAATAAATCCAAGGTTTTAATCCAAAATGCTCCAAATTTATTAGAAAGTTGGGATAACATTAATTTGAAGACTGTTAATACCCAAAATATAACACTCCAAATATTCAGCTTAAAGAAAAAGGTACCAAAATTAAACCTACACTACAGTAAATCAAACCTAAGACAAACAAAATACTTTGGAATTATTCTTGATTCAAGACTATCATGGAAATATCAACAAAAGATTTTCAATCTTAAAAAGATTAGCCGGAGCAAAGTGGGGTAGTAATCGACAGACCTTGCACTCAACTTACAAAATATTTATTAAGCCAATTCTTCCCTATAATGGAGAGGCAGTAAATACAGCAACTCATTCAAACTTAAATGATTAGAAGTATGCCAAAACCAGGCTCTAAGGTTAATAACTGGAGCAGCAAAATCAACTCCAATAACAGCAATGCAAATCTTAACTCAAAACTCTCCATTACATCTGACACTAAAAGAACAACCGTTAATTCAACATGAAAAAATGCTAAGATTACCAACAACAAAGTGGGAAAAACGACAATTACAACCAGCTAGTTTCAAAACTCAAGAAAGCTTCCTATCCAAAGTTACAAATATAAAAACAGAGAACAATTTTCCTCAATCTAAAGAAAATACGGTGTGGTAACCAAAAGTTCCTGGAATGTCTGTGTAGCATGTGAAGTATGATGAAACGCCACCAGATGGTATCTCATACATCCTTTGTGAGTCACTGCCTCAAGCGGCTTTGTGCTAGGCAGTCGCGTTTAGTTTTAATGCGCATTTTTCCACTGTCATGTGTTGCATAACTTGCGAAATTGACGTCAGATTTCTGAGACCAACGTGTGCGCATAAACTTTTCTTTCAAACTCGGCAAAACCACTACAGAAACACATAAAATGTTGAAGCAAGCATTTGGGGAAGACGTTTTAGTTCACAGCCAAACTTACGACTGGTTTAAACATTTTAAAGATGGCAGAACATCATTTGAATGATCCCCGTTCAGGATGCCCGTCAACTGGCATTATGCCTGATAATGTCGCTGGTGTTCAGAATACGGTCCTGCAAGATTGTAGGCAGACCATCCAGGACATATGCAATGGGTCGAGATATTTTAAAGAAACACATTACAAAGTAATATTAAATTCACATTTTTTAAAATAAAATAGATAATGGGACATACATTTGAATATATTATATAAGCCTAACTCTAAATGGATATTTTCTGTCCTCTTTTTTTCAAACTGTGTCCCCCTTCTTTTAAGGTTTTGTCCTCTTTTTTTTTTATCAATATGAACCTGGTCACCCTAATAAGTAGACTCAAAGATTTAACTAATATTACACATATTGACACGAAGCCATTTGTGCCTTTGTCTATTTTTGGTGGTTATGATGAATCCTGTTCCGAGGTTGGGGCACTCATTAGGTCGGATTCTGTTAGCCCCATATGATAAGATGATATGTGAGTATGGAAGTAGCCAGGATGGATGAAAATGGTGATAATGATGGTGAAATGAACCCAAGGTCCAAGTGCCGAAAGTTACCAGCATTTGCTTTTAATGTGTTATGGAAAACCCCTAGAAAAAACCTCAACCAGACAACTTGTCCCAACCAGGATCTGACCTTGGGTTCGCTAGTTTCGCAGTCAGACATGCTAACAACTATTCCAAAGTGGTGAACGGAATCATAAAGATAGTATGATGCAAAATTTTGATACTGTTGTACTGCATGGCCACCATGGATATGTCTTGAGGTCAGTCATTTTTTTCTTTCCACAAGCGTACACATTGTATGTATATATTATTTCATTGCTTTTCTTGTGTCATACTCATGATATAGATTACAGGTATCCTCAATGTATGCCATTTTAATCAAGTAAAAGTGATACAAATTTATGGTTCCACTGAATTTAGAGTACAGTCTTCAGTTATCACTGTACAATTTAAACTGCAGAATCCTTTAAAGGCGTAACTATGAGGTTAAAAAAAAAACTAAATTTCAAATACTTTTCTGAAAAATCAGTATAGTCAGGAATTTGTGTACATTTTGTACATCATTAAAAATTTTAAATATACTTACTTACTTACAAATGGCTTTTAAGGAACATGCAGATTCATTGCCACCCTCACTTAAGCCCGCCATCGGTCCCTATTCTGTGCAAGATTTATCCACTCTCTATCATCATATCCCACCTCTCTCAAATCCATTTTAATATTATCCTCCCATATAAGTCTCGGCCTCCCCAAAGGTCTTTCTCCCTCCGGCCTCCCAGCTAACACTCTATATGCATTCTGGATTCGCCCATATGTGCTACATGCCCTGCCCATTTCAAAAGTCTGGATTTAATGTTCCTAATTATGTCAGGTGAAGAATACAATGCATGTAGTTATGCGTTGTGTAACTTTCTCCATTCTCCTGTAACTTCATCCCTTTTAGCCGCAAAAATATTTCCCTAAGAACCTTATTCTCAAACACCCTTAATCGCTGTTCCTCTATCAAAGTGAGAGTCCAAGTTTCACAACCATACAGAACAACTGGTAATATAACTGTTTTATAAATTCTAACTTTCAGATTTTTTGACAGTAGACTAGATGACAAAAGCTTCTCAACCGAATAATAATGACATGCATTTCCCATATTTATTCTGCATTTAATTTCCTCCTGAGTGTCATTTATATTTGTTACTGTTGCTTCAAGATATTTGAATTTATCCACCTCTTCGAAAGATAAATCTCCAATTTTTATATTTCCATTTCATAGAATATTCTGGTCAAGAGACATAATCATATACTTTGTCTTTTTGGGGTTTACTTCCAAACCTATCACTTTACCGCTACAAGTAAAATTTTCGTGTTTTCCCTAATCGTTTCTGGATTTTCTCCTAACATATGCACGTCATCTGCATAGACAAGAAGCTGATGTAACCCATTCAATTCTAAACCCTCTGTGTTATCCTGAACTTTCTTAATGGCATATTCTAGAGCGAAGTTAAAAAGTAAAGGTGATGGTGCATCTCCTTGCTTTAGCCCGCAGTGAATTGGACCGAAGCTGGCCTATACGGACTCTACTGTAAGTTTCATTGAGACACAATTTAACTAATCGAACCAAAAATTTTAAATATATCATTATTAAAATAAAGAAATAAAGACAGCCATTCTTTATCAGTATATAATACCAATTTAATAACTAGATATTTAGAAATCATCTCACTACATCACAAAAATGAGTACTAAACAACAATTCAAGAAATATCTTACAGAATGTACACAAATAACTAACATTCTTGACTCGAATATTTTCCAAAATAGTTGAAATAGTTCTTCTACCAAAACCATTTTCCAAGAAAACAAAGTAAACAGTCAAATTTGTCACATATCTAACTTACCAAAAGCCATAATGAGCCACCACAGCCAACTGTTCTCACGAGAAGCCAAATCTGTGGAGTGTTTAACAATGAGGGTCCACTTCGCAAGTGACAATCCAAATCCAGACAGGGCTCCATAGCGAGCAGCAATGGTGTGGCAGAAACACATCAACAGTAGGAAACCAATCCAATTGAACAGGAATGCAACTGAAAACAAAATGGTAGCAACTCTCAACAAACCACAGTTCGAAGTAATGGATCAATAAAACTTCTGTTTGAGCGACTCAACTCAAATAGAACTCCAGACACTCTATCAAATTTTTATTTTTGAGGTGAATAATAAAAATACAGGTCTGTAAGAAGTATGTCAACAAAATACAAATGGAAGTCTTCTTCTCAAAATCACACAGCAAAAAACTTTTACATTTTGCCATGGAACAAAGAAAAATAATTTAATGAAGATAATAAGATATAAGCTGTCTCAATTTGTGACATAATAACTGCATAGAAGAGGACAATTTAAACACAATATATTAATAAAATGTAGTTTTCACTGTGCTAACAATGGTATCATCAGCAGAAGAGAAACAGGATGAGGAGTAGTCCTAGCTTAGAAAGGAGAAATGGAAGGTGGGTGACAGACTCCTAGTGTGAACTGCGCACGCACGCACGCACACACACACACGTGCAATAATTAGACTATGAACTTTTAGATCTTAAAAATTAATTTTAGGCAAGTAGTAGGCACTGTAAGTTGTTTAAACACACTTTGTTGAAGTCAAAATAGACACTAAAAATTAAAATAAAATAAGCACCATAATATACAGTGTGTAACATAACCTTTGGGACACTCACATAACTAATGTATTTTGGTGTATCTAAAAATAACTCTTTTGACACAAGCTGAAGAATCCAGCAAAAAGAATCAGTTTTACAGTGACTTAAGTCATGCCATTGTGGCAGCTGACATACCATTCCAGAAACTATAAAATCCAACATTCAAACTGTTTCTTGAAAAATACTACCACCAACTAGTCCCTTCTCAATCAACAGTGTGCAAAAATTACTTTGATTCAACCTACAATGAGCAGAAACCGAAAAAATATTGGAGACTCACATGTCTGGATATCAGTTGATGAAATGACTGATGATTTTGGTCGATACATTGCGAATTTAGTTGTCAGTATATTGAATCTAGATTCACCATCCTGAGCTTACCTGATATACATAAAGCAACTTCCTAAGACAAACCAAAAAATAATCGCACAATTTGACAACAATAGACTGTAAGTACTTATATCCAAGTAATGTTGATGAAAACTAAGTGCTGCTTGCCTACACAGATGCCATACACATGGTTTCTGCAGTGGCGTTGCTTAGGGTGTTCTATCCTTTTATGTTAAACGTGATATGTCTTGCTCATAGTATGAACCACGTAGCAGAAGTAAGGGTAGAATTTCAATAAATTAAACTCTACAGTGAAGGAAGTTTTTGTTAAGGTACTGCCAAGGATACAGTCTTTCAGAGAAGAGCTCCCAGATATTTCTCTCCCACCTCAACCAGTTCTTACCTGATAGCAGGGGCGTAGCGTCCATGGATGTGGGAGATGTGTTACATACCCTGCAATTTCCTTCATTATAATATTGTAACATATAATCGTTTTCGGACAGATCAAGTTTTCCCAGAATGTTTGATTTTGAATTCGCACTATGTTTTAATCACCTTGAACAGAAGGCGCGACCATTAGTAAGAATTATTCTGTAACTCTATGGGCACGGCCCGCTTGATATTTAAAAACACTTCGCAATGTCTCAACGACATCTGTTGTCAGCCCGAGGAAACTCATGCAGTGAGCATGCTCGTGACTCTGGGGATGTATAGTGTTGTAATACATATTTTCGTATAGTCATGCTTGTGTTATAATATTATTTCCAGTGACTTTTAAAGAATGATGAGTGAGTTATTTGTTCCAAAATGTTACTCTTTTCATTTGTGAACACCGAAGACCGTTTTGAAAGCTTAATTTTTTTAGTGCTGAAATAAATTATTTAGGTTAAGATCTTTGTGTTATGCGCTTATGGGTTCAAGCGTTTCCTACGAACGGCTCAAGATATGTACGTTGACAATATACATCCGAAAGGTCACGCAGTGAGTGAAAGGGAAATTGTTTCGTGTTCATTGTCGCAATGTATCAAATATGGAAACAAATTGTTGTATAATCGACAAATTGAAGGTAAGGTGCTTCCAGACTTTAACGTTCTGTGAAAAAGAAGACGTAATTAAAGCAGGCCCTTCAAAACCAGCACTGAATATCACTACGAACATAAAAAAGTGTGCAAGACATTTTAATGTAAAGATTTATGAAAGTGAGTCGTGGCTGTGCGGTTGTAAGACTTTAAACAAACTGTTTTGCTGGTCTTGTCTTCTCTTTTCTAATGAAAAGTTCGTTTGAAATACCAATGGCTATGAAGATTTAAATAATATTTACAAGGCAGCCAAGAAACATAACTATTTTTGTAACCATATAATATTTGAAAAAAAAAAACGACTAAAAATGTTCGGGGAAACTCCAAGGAGAGCCACCGGCGTAACTCGGTCGGCTAAGGTGCTTGCTTGCCGATCCAGAGTTGCAATCGGGCGTGGGTTCGATTCCCGCTTGTGCTGATTACCTGGTTGTGATTTTTCCGAGGTAAGGTAAATGTCAGGTAATCTACGGCGCATCCTCGGCCTCATCTCGCCAATTATCATTTCACTATCACCAACTTCATCAACGCTAAATAACCTCGTAGTTGATACAGCGTCGTTATATAACCAAGTAAAAAAAACTCCAAGGATAGTAAACGTGAGTTTATTAATTTTATTTTTACTGCATAGTCCTAAACTATGTTTATTAAAACACTTTTCAGTGTGTCTATTATTTGTCGATGTTTTACTAGGTACGTAATATACTTGTAAATTTGTATTAGCAAGGAAGATATATGCAGTGTTTATACTTACTTACTTACTGGCTTTTAAGGAACCCGGAGGTTCATTGCCGCCCTCACATAAGCCCGCCATTGGTCCCTATCCTGAGCAAGATTAATCCAGTCTCTACCATCATATCCCACCTCCCTCAAATCCATTTTAATATTATCTTCCCACCTACGTCTCGACCTCCCCAAAGGTCTTTTTCCCTCCGGCCTCCGAACTAACATTCTATATGCATTTCTGGATTCGCCCATACGTGCTACATGTCCTGCCCATCTCAAACGTGTGTTTGTGCAGTGTTTATATTACATGATACAATTGTATTCGGTATATACGCTATGCTGGATAGAGATATGGGAAAATCCATTTTCAAACTATATTAACTGGGTCACATACCCCAGTCTGAAAACCAAGCTACGCCACTGCCTGATAGGGTACATGGTTAAAAGCACATTTCTTAAAGATCCAGAAAGTCGTAAAAAATCTACTCAAGGATGCCGCTTGTGCCACTTCGGTAAAACAGTTACTCGAAAATCCCTTCATCCCCTGTGATTTGGCTTACATTAGATCCCACTATATGTTTCTTGTGACAATTGTTTCAGAATTGGAAAGCTCGGGGAAACCTATCTACGAAAACATGGCTTTACTGGAGGAGTTAAAAAAATCAAGGAAACACCAAGATATGTGGGAGAAAAAAGTGTGTACAAAAATGGAAATCATTTTACAAAACAACACGGGCCTGAATGAACTGTGTGCAACAGTAAATACTCTCGTGGGGAAATACGGTGTAGTTGATTGCAATATATTCAAACTGAACATGTGCTAGAATTGAAGTATGTTCTTTTTCTGCTTATAAACTGATTTTTACCTACAAGAACCAAATTTCTTCTCTAGAACACTTTGAGAAGGTTCAGTAATTTACTGTGAAGCCAACTATGATTTGAACAGTTGAAACAATTTCAGTGATACTTTAAATGCATTTAGATGTATACATATCATTTTAAGTGATAGTATTGGTACCTTTGACAAAGTTTAATGTTTTATATAAACAAGTTTGGACACTCAAGTACTATTTCCACAGTTCAGAACTCTACGTATAAGTCTAATATTGGTTTCTTTGCCTTTGTCAATAAATTTGCTAATTTGTTAACACTGTACTAATTTTTTTTAATATCTATAGTGTTTTCCTTTCCTATACTTTCAGAGCCATTTTATGTTTTATAAAGCCTATATGAGGTACTGAAAGAGCTTATTTTACACATCTAAAAAACACTTTTTTATTATATAAAAATCTGTGGTCTACTGATAACACAATGTTTAATTCAAAAGATTGCACTTTCACAAAGAATTGTTGTTTTTATCAGTCTGTTCTGATAAATTTCAGAACAGTATTTATATACATATACCAAATATTTCCTATCATAATCTACCATGTTAAATAATTTCTGAAACAGCCATTAAATGAAACACTTAGTAAGCAACTAACTAAAAAAATATCATATATGTATAGTAACTAACCAATAAAGAAATTCTACGGCAAGCTATTTCAACATTCATATTTGATGAATACCCACTGTTAAAATTGAACTAGTTACTCATTATGAAAGAATCTCGAAAGAAATCATTATATCATATTTACATTTCATACTTGGGAGGAAGAGGGAGAATCAGAAACAAGGTATCATACAAAAATAAAACCAAAAAATTTATACAATGAATAGTTACTAATATAATTTACCTAAGAAAGCTGTGAAGAACATGAAGTCCGTTCCAAGAAGTCCTGACTCATTATCTCCATCTGGAGACTCTGTATCAATAGCTAGAAAAGCTAATGGTACCCGAGGAGATGTATGTTCGCCTTGTAAAGTTTTCTCCCTTTGAACTTCTTCATATGTAGGTAATTTTGTAGCCACTTCATATGGTGGTGGAGCAGAAAAATCTGCCTTTGGAGGAGGGATGTCTTCTCCATCAACCTGCAATGGTATTAGAACATTAATTAAGACACCTATACACTTAAAACTACCACCCTAAATATCGTCTATACCATATCAATGAACTGTTTTCACACTTTCTGTTACTGTTTTCCTTGTATCAGACAGGTATTTCATCTGAAGTATAAAAGTTGAATAGCGATATTTTGTCAACTATTTGCATTAGAAACATGCAGTGCATGTCATTGTTATTCCAATTTTATTTAGTTTAATTTCTGCTACACTTATGGCTATTGTTCTATTGAAAAAATTAAATTTTGTGCTGAAAATACTCCTTCTTATTACTATTCTTTCTCTAAAGGCTAGATATGTGAGATCTTATGTGCTCTTAAATCTAGCAAAAACAGCTCGTCAATATCAATAATAGTATCTAGGTAAGGAGGTATTTTAAGTGCCTCACATTGTATATGGATCATTCCATGACAAATGTGTCTGTAACTAAAATAATAACTTCACAAAAAAACCTAGTATTTTTATATTATGCTGAAAACACTTCCGGGAACAACAAACTATATAATTTTTAACAATCATGTACAAGTTACCACAAACAGCAGTGTTAAACTTTAGTCAATAGGTTAGTAATTATAGAAACCACTAAAAGGTAGCACAATTGTAATCAATGAAAGAGGCAGGAGGCCAAATGTCGATGTAATGCTGGTCTGCTGTACATGTCAAGCAAAACAAATAACTCCATTGAAGCAATTTTCTGGGAAATCCCTGCTCTTGTTCCAATACTACACTGTTTGGGGAAGAAGAAAACATATTTCACTCCTAGGACATGGGAAATTTTAACACCCAGAACACATTTGATGGCCAATATAAAAATGGTGAAAAAAAAAAAAAGCAGAGGTTTATATATTTTTATTATGTGTTTTAATATTAATTTTGATGTTATTGAAAGTCAAAGGAAATAGAAATAATAGGTATTCACATTTTACCTAGCCGTTTCTCAGGCACAAAAAGTGACGTAAGAGGTTCATATATTTCATTCTGCAATAATTTTTTATCTCCAGGATATTAGTTAACATTAACTTTTGTTTCAGATAAGCATGGGAATCATCCTCACAAATTCTCAGATGAAGCTGTGCAAGGTGTTCGAAATTTCATCAATGCAATACAATAATACAGTAGTCATTACAGTAGACAACAGAACCACAACAAAGTGTATCTGGATTATATGAACATGTCTTCCTTACTTCGTGATAAATACACCACATATTGCGGAAAGAAATCATGTTTCTACATATCCGCAAGTAAATTCAGTTATATATTTTGGTCTGATTATAACATTGGTTTCAAAATGCCAAAATCAGATACTAACATGTCCAATATGATGATGACCGGACAGGAGATGGATTATTTAACTACTCTGGATAAGAAGAAACCAGAAGAATATCATATGATAACAATGGACATGCAGCAAACTTTCCCAAATTCTAAGCTGATAGCTGACTCAGGATTTTATAAACGAAAAATATGAACATATGACTATGGCAGGGGTTTTCAAACTTTTTGCTGTCGTGGATCCCCTGAGCTTCGGAAAGCAGCATACACCTCCCCTCTCAACAGTTAACATTTAATATGCGATAATGAAAGACAAAAACCTCTTTCATATGTTTATTTACTGTTGATACACTTGAAGTATGAAATATGAGTCATTAAAGTCAGAAAAATATACATTTTTAATGTTTATCACTTGCTGTCAATTCATTTAAAGAAGGAAAAATCACAAACCGTAGCAAAAACAGAAAAACAGATGTTATTAACTGGCTACTGGCATAACGTTCAACCAAATCAGTGGGTTGTATGAGCTTCCTTGGTTTCACACAGTTTACCAAGTCTGGGTTCAAATTTTGAAATGGCAATGAGCATCTCATTCTGGAGATGTATTCTTGATCTATACATATTTGGACTTGATCACTGCCAAGGTTGAAAATCCAGTTTCATACAGATAAGAATTCGCGAAAGGCAATCATATCAATTTCTGAATGCAGAATCAGTTCTTCGGCTATGATGTGGGGTTTCTTGCAACGTGCCACATAATATGCTACTTTGTACGATGCTAATAGTGATTTTTTGAGCACAGACACTTGTTGAGGAAATGCACTTTTATGTCATTTTGTTTCCGTTGCTTTACGGGAAAAGTACTTTCGATCCTTATCTTGTAAAATGCTGTATACAGTCTCAAAATGTCACCTCAGGTTGGGGCTATTAGGTAACATACTGTCTACTGTCAAAACTTTAAGATAAATGACACATTGAGGTATTTCTTCATTACTGATAGTAATAGCTACAGATGAAACTGAAGTCCAAATACGTCTTGTCATATTTCCTGTATTTCAATTTTGGTTTCTCGAAAACACTAGGTTCAGCCTTGTCCAGTTCAAGTTTCTTACCATGTATCGGTATTTAAAAACTTATCCATTGAGATAGCACACTCACGAACTACTAAGTCTCAAATGAAAAATAGACGTAGTGGAACAAGCTTCTAAACCTCAATACACTTAGTGACACTAGCCATTAATGCTGCTCTAGTTACAATCAAGCTGAGTAATGGACGCTGTTGCCAGACTGCACTTCCCATGCTTCTGATTATTATCAAGGATCAATGACAAGAAAAATGTTATTACTGAATAGTTTTGTTCTATTTCGAATATAATGCATATTTTACAATTTCGGTACAAAAATCGAGTAAATTCTCGCGCCTCCCCAAGGAAAAACACTGGACTATGGCATTCATGTCTGTGGTTCTAATAAAGGTTACATATTTCTGTGGAGCGAGAATGGAGGAGGAAGGGAATCTGAGGAAGTAGTTGGGAGTTGTTTGATAAAGTATTTACAGGTGGCCAATCCTATAGCTAAACAACTACATATAATAACAGACAACTGTAAGATATAAAGGGAAAGCTAAGAATTGGGCTTTAATTGCTTTGCAGAGGTCTCTTCTGGTTACCAAGATATTTGAAACTGTCCTACATTCATATCCTATGGTATATCACACCAGTCTCCCCTGTGATCGTAATTTTGGCTGCATTGAAATATGATCAGAAATAGGCATCCAATAATATAATTATATTGGGTCTGGCAGAAACAATTAGACAGTTTGTAAGTATGAAAATAACACTTTAATTGGGGAAATAATATTGAACAAAAAAAAGAAAGTATACCTTAAAGTATGCCATTTTGTTTTCTCTTCATTTCTTGAATATCACTTCACTCATGTGAAGTCCACCAGACCTGATACAAATCTCTGCACGGCTCCTGACATTATCCATCACACTCTGCAGCATGTCCCTTGGGATTTGTTGAATTTCTTTTTCAATTTTTTCCCCCAAATGTTGTAATGTGTGAGGTCGTTCCTGATACACTATTTTTTTGAGGTCACCCCATAGAAAATAATCAGGTGCCGATAGATCTGGTGACCTTGCAGGCCAATTTATGTTGTCAAAGCGAGAAATTACATGTTCCGGGAACATTTCCCTTAGGACCTGCATAGAATTCCTTGCTGTACGGGCTATGGCCCTATTCTGTTGGAACCATATTTGACGTGCATCCATATGTCTTCGACGAAGTTCCCTCTGCAAGAATTGTCGTAGCATCTGGACGTACCGATCTGATGTTACTGTAACTGTTTCACCATCATCCTCGAAAAAGTATGGATCGATAATGCCAAACATGCTGACTGCTCACCATTATGTGACTTTTTTGGCTATGAAGAGGCTTTTCATGAATGAGACATGGATTTTCAGGTGCTCAATACTTGACATTTTGTTTATTTACGAACCCATTCAAGTGAAAACGAGCCTCGTCTGCCATTATGAGTTTATTCAGAAAATGGTCATCTGTGTTTATCATGTGTAAAACATTTTGACAATACTGCATTCGTATAACATAATCATGAGAATCTAGTTTTTGCACAATTTGCAACTTATACGGATGGAAGTGTAGATCTTAATGTAATACCCTCCTAACACTTCTGCCCAATATAGCCAAAGCTTGTGAATGCTGTAGCACAGAATGACGAGGACTCTGCTGAAATGCACTCTCACTCTTTCCAAATTTTCAGGACTTCAGATGTTTCTACAGCGACTTGGCGGCTTCTTGTTGGTGGCTGAAGCAGTTGTTCTTAATGCTTTAACCCAGGCATGCCAAAACCCTGCACATTGTGCAATTGTCTCTGTGTGACGTGCAATTCCTATTCCCCTACCTGGAGGGAGTGAATCGGCTTAGAGGGGAACACAACAGGGCTGTACTGCAGTAGCAGAACAGCTTTGGTTTCAGTAACACAGATCAGTACGGGTACTCATTGAGCTGTGATTGTGAACGCGTTATGAAAAATAAAGTGAGGAGTCCACATATATAACGAAGAAGAGAAATCACGAATCATATAACATAATTGTTATAATGTTTTTCTCAGCCAACAGTAATTATTTAAAAATAAAAGGCTTTCATCAGCCTATGTCGAGGTAATATTCTTGTGACAGTTTAGATCAGATTAGTAAAGTTCTCAACATATGATATTTGCCAGCTCTTATTTCTTAATCAATACTCTCTCGGCAAGACAAACGTGACAATAGCATTGTTTCGGAGTCTGTACTAATACAGCCATCAAAGGTTAGACGGCTTACAACTTTTATTTGATAAGCTGATAAGTGTGAGAATATTGAGTGAAGAATACATGTGAGGTCTTGAGGCTGTAAGGGAAGGAAAAAAGCAACTATTTGTAAGGCGGAAAAATTTTCTGGAAAAATATATAACGGCGAATTTTCCATCTCACATTACTATATTATGTTAACATACTTACGTTAATAAATCTCTAAACCTGACATAAAGAAAATGTCCTCGCTTTACACTTGTGAACTACTCTTTTAACTTATCTCAGTAATACTCCCAACTTGCTGATACTTGCTCTCAACGTTTTCCAAATAAACTATATTGTGACAGCCACGTGAGATTCGATCTCACGACAGGCAGAAGAAGGGCTAGGTCGGCCATGGTTCGGCGCAAGTTGCACGCGCATCTGCTTCCTGGGGCATGTGCTGTGGCGTAGAGAGGAGAGGAGAGGAGAGGAGAGGAGAGGAGAGGAGAGGAGAGGAGAGGAGAGGAGAGGAGAGGAGAGGAGAGGAGAGGAGAGGAGAGGAGAGGAGAGGAGAGGAGAGGAGAGGAGAGGAGAGAGAGCGACCGCGGCAGAGAGAAGAGAAATCCAGAGAATTCGAGAATGCCATCTCTGGACATCCGTGGAAATTTCTAGCATCGTACATTCTCGTAGCTATGGTTTGGTTATAAATTACGACACGCAAGTGAACTGGAGCAGTGTTGTTGTAGTCATTGGACAGCAAGCCAGTCTTGTGTAGCAGTGAAGCCAGCTTCGAGACCGGAGTTCGACTTGAGTGTGTCCGCAGCTGTGTGAGCATCTGAAGCCCTGAGTTCGAGTGCAGTGGACCACAGTTGGGGAACCTGAGTTCGAAGTTCAGTGGACTGTCTCTGAAGGTCTGGGGTTCGAGATACTGTGAACTCGAGTGACTGAGCTAGAAGAACTAGCCAAGCAAACGAACTGTGAACTGACAGTTTTGATTTGTAAATAGTGCTTTGTGAACATTAGTTAAAATTAGCAGTACATTGTTGTTCTCAATAATCCAAGTAAATTGTCATTGTCGTCTGTGGAGTGCAATAACGAATACCATGTTACTGTGTGGAGTGGAAATCCCATTGTTGACGAGAGCATTTAAACTAAATTATAGAAAGTAATTATTGTTTTTATTTATTTTTTATTTTATTTTATTGGGTTATTTTACGAAGCTTTATCAACATCTAAGTTATTTAGCGTCTGAATGAAATGAAGGTGATAATGCTGGTGAAATGAATCCGGGGTCCAGCACCGAAAGTTACCCAGCATTTGCTCGTATTGGGTTGAGGGAAAACCCCGGAAAAACCTCAACCAGGTAACTTGCCCCGACCGGGATTCGAACCCGGGCCACCTGGTTTCGTGGCCAGACGTGCTGACCGTTACTCCACAGGTGTGGACAGTAATTACTGTTGAAATAATAAAATTTCATTATTGTTTTGTAATAAAAAGTTACAATATATAAATTTAAATTCAAGCTTAATTTATCCAATTTATTAATAATAATGTGAGTTTATAGTAACATACAGCAAGAAAATGATTCCAGTGTAAAAGCCTCCAATGTCCTATTGCATGTAATTGGGAGTAAACATTTTTATTCTAAACATTTGATTATGCAAAAAGTATGGGAGAAAAATGCTCGAAGAGAATAAAAATACGGGAACCGGGAGTCTTTTAAAAATTAGGAGCAAATACGAGAGAACCCGAGAAATACGGAAGGGTTGGCAACTCTACACCCATAGCACACATTTTGGTACTACAGTACAAACAGGGACACTAGGGTTTTCATTGTCCAAGTGCCCTCTAGGCCTATACCTAAGTTTGCCAATTTTCCTACATTATATCGGAATTCCCATATAATAACCCATCTCCCATTATGATTTAATTTGGGAGTTCATATGCCCTGTATTTCAGAAAATAATAACAGACTGACAATTAAACCTGCATTTTAAAAATCTCATTTCTGGGTGATCATTGCACCATCGATATTGTGATATAATATCAATAGGATGACTTCTTCAATACGCAGTGATACGAACTACAACAATTCCACTTCTACTTAATGCTCCAGTTGCCTTCCTTATATTTTCTTCTTTGTTTGTTTGTGATTTGATTTTGTTCACATGCAGCTGTTGTTGCATGTCGTTTTTGGATCTGCTTTAATGGTAGTAATAGAATATGGATGGACACAAAACTACTCCTCAAAAGAAAGCAAAATATTTGTGTGTATTTATCAGAAAAAGTGGGAAGAAGTTATTCATGGATTAACCCTGTAAACATTACAATTGCAAAGAACATTGCTTCCTTTGTAAATGTAAGTTCAGCATAGCTCATGGTGGTTATTCAGAATGTATACAGCATGCCAATACCAAAGGAACTAAAGTCAAGGTTGTCTCTATGTAAATAGGCTTGGATATGCAATTCGTGATGTCACAGCTCAGGCCCCAAAAGTCGAGCAATTATTATGTGTAATATACTTCGTTTTATGCGAATAATAAGCATGTTTTCATTGAAATAAATGTACATATATCTATATTCTTGCATTTGCATATAATTAGTGAATGCATGTTAGAATGATAATAGAAAATACAATTTCTTTTGGAATTTATGTGACAGCATGTGTCTTACCTTTTCAATGTGCATATGTCTGCAATTTTCTCTTCTTGCCTGAAGTTGATTCCAAGCTGTCTTATTTAATTAAGCAATAATTTTTCAAAAGAATATTTGATATCTTCCTAACCAAAACACCATTCGACATTTCACAATCACAAATACTATAGTCAGCACCAATGTTGTTACTGTTGTTACTGTCACACATTTCACTGCCTATATGTTGAATTAAATGTCTCTGATTTTTTACTTTAAGGAATTCTTCTCATATGTTTCAGAAATTAAACATTGAAATAAACTGAAGATGCATGCCGTAACATCAAATGTGAACTGTGATGGCCACTTCAGTGCTTCCCTATCTATTATTCTTAAATAAACATTGACTTCAGGTGCTTGGCTGTCATAAGTTGCCTACACTATTAGCTGCATAAATTATAATATAAATAAGGGTCATTTTATTTGACTCACTTACATGGACACTGCTGGATCCATTAATTATGTCTTCAAATGTGTCATAAGACATCAAATCTGTTTCCTCTTCCACATCATTTTCTGTTGAACTTTCATGTGTTACGACTTTTTATTTTAAATTCCCCAATTTTTGAAGAATACATTTTCACAAGACTCATGAGTTTTAATTTCTTTTCTGATTCGAGGATTTGTGTTATTTATTTATACATCTGCTTGTCATAACAGGTGACCATATAGGTCCGGAAAACAATTAAAAAAAACTCATATATGGAATAGAGAGAAAAATCAATACAGTAGGTAGCAATCATAGTACAATATGCAAATTAGAAAGTTAAAAAAATTAAAATTATATAAATGATTATGTAAAATGCCTATGGATATCTTTAAGATATTCAAACAATTATTTTTAATATCTTGGGATGTCATATCATATTGTTTTAAAATGTCAGTAGTATATTTCTACGCCGATCCGCGGCAACAAAAGCAAACCCCTCACCTCCCATGTGTAATCAATTGCATTATATCTCTGACTCACGTGAGGAACACATGGGCGGTAAATGACTTGTTTTTCTTGATCAACCGCTAAGGCTTGAGATACATCCTTTTCGAACTGTACAGTTGGGTCCAATATTACTACCTTCTTCTTCTGTCTATTAAGAGCAACTATACCTGCTCCTCTGTTACTGCCATCCTCAGATATACAATTCCCTCCACTCATTTGCCTGTATTGGCCAAAACGAGCTCCTAGGTGGTCAGTTTGAAATTTTTCTAGGAGTAGGCCTACATATCGAAATTTCATTTCCGTCAACAAAAATTTTGAAATACATAAGAGAGTCCTTGTTGTATGAAGAAGGGCCATATATGTTTTCGCTGATAATTTTCCATGCCTTTTTCTCTCAGTTTCATAAATATTCATCCTGTCCAACTCTTCTAACCGTCCTATGAAATTGTCTAAAAAAAATTATGGGTTGATTTTCTGGGCTTCCAATTGGATCGGAAAGACTGTCCTATAAATCCATTCCTTTGAGGGGATGTTTCACATTTACTCATTTCCACCAGAATGAAATTATTTCCAAGAAATTCACTGTCCCTTTTACATCTGAATTTTTCATTACTTTAAATGTAGCAATATTTTTTCATCGAAAAGTTTAATTGCATACACAATGTTTTGTCTTTCAATAGATGTTGGATAGAGTACTTTAGTTGAAAGAGCAGGTGCTAGTTTTACAAAACTTTCTTTTCATTGACATATACAGGATAGGTGAGAAGTCTGTCCCTATTTTTAAACACTTATTTCTCAAAAAGTTTATACAATATAAAAACCTATTTTTGCTCACACATTGCCATTACATGTGCGAAAGTCACAACTCAATATGTGCTCCAGCATTTTCAAGACATTTCCTCAAATGGACAGGTACATTTTCCACAACTTTTCTTAGGTACTGGTGGGAGTAGCAACCATGACTTCACGGATCCTATTTTCAAACTCTTCATGAGTTTGAGGTTTGCTCTGATACACTTCATCTTTGGCCTATCCCCATAAAAAGAAGTCCCATGGGGTCAAGTCTGAACTTCGTGTTTCTGGACCATATCTGTTATGAGAAACCATGAATGGTGAACATTACTTGGCAATGTTACAAAATTTTGTTTGACCTATAATTTCTGCATGGGACGAAGCATCTGAACTACTATTTATGCAAGACTTTATGAGCTTGAAAATAGGACCCGTGAAGTCATGGCTGCTACTCCCGCCAAGTACCTAAGAAAAGTTGTGGAAAATGTACCTGTCCATTTGAGGAATGTCTTGAAAATGCTGGAGCACATACTGAGTTGTGACTTTCGCACATGCAAGGCAATGTGTGAGCAAAAATGGGGTTTCTATTGTATAAACTTTTGAGAAATAGATATTTAAAAATAGGGAGTGACTTCTCACCCATTCTGTATATATATATTTTTCAAAATTCCAATGTCTGCTTTTAAATATGGTAGTGGTAGTGGTAATTGTTGTGGTTGTTGTGGTGGATGATAATGAGGTAGTGGTAGTGGTGGTGAGTGATGAGTTTATGACTTATTTCCGGTTTCTTAAGGTTGTTGGCATGTTCTAATAAATAAGCAGATATTGGTCCCTTCTATTAAGTAAATTTCATAACAGTTCAAAGTGAGATCTATGCAATGAACAAACAAGGGTGTGGTTTTCAGTACTTAAAGGAAAAGTTACCTGTATGAGTGAAGGCAAATTAAAAGAGGGCATTTTCATCGGTTCACAAATTCACAAAGTTATGGCTGACCCTTTGTTTGAGGAAAAATTTTCCGTTACAGAAAGAATGGCATGGCGCACTTTCAAAGACATTTGCTCAAATTTCCTTGGAAATTCTAGGGCAGAGACCTACATAGAACTTGTTGTGGAAATCATGTCAAGTGCATATGACAAAATGGAGTGTAATATGTCTCTTAAAATATACTTTTTACATTCTCATTTGGATTTCTTTCCTCCTAACTTTGGAGCGGTAAGTGACGAGCATGGGCAAAGATTTCATTAAGAAATATCTGAAATGGAAAATAAAGGAAGATCATCATCCAGCATGCTTGCAGACTATTGTTGGCTTCTTGTAAAAGACAGTCCCAAGTCTAATTATAAACAGAAGTCATCCAGAAAATTACTTTAAATATAACTTCAAATTCCGAGATTTTTCTCATATGCATGAAATATTTTTATTGTTGTGTTTTAAACTATGTAACACCATTTTTGTATCTGGTACACATTTTTCAAGTATTATGAGGAATTTTGAATCCCTAGTATGTTGTAATTTTATCAGTAGCAGTGAAAAATTAAAAACAAATAAGTTTTGTCATAAAAAATTCAATTCATTTTCCCCAAAAAATGGTACATGATGGGGCAATTTGGATTTTAAATTTAGATTTAGGGCACACATATTAGTAATATTCACCTATTTTTATTTCGGAGCAAGACAAAAAGTAAAAATTTGTTGTTCAGTGTTATTAGGTAAATGAACTGTATCAAATAATATGAAAATGTCTTCGTCTGATTTCTTAGGATTTTTGAGACTAGATTTTAAGGAACCTACACACAATATCTCAAGGGAAAAAATGGAACTCTCTGCATCAAAATCCACAGTTAATTCCCGATTTACCACGAAAATCGTCTGTAGCTGCATTTAGATTGGCAACAGGCCATGATTGTTTGGCCAAACACCTGCATAGAATTGGAATATATCAGTCCCCTAACTGCCCATTGTGCAACTCAAACCAATAAATGGATTCGGAACATCTCAAAATCTGTGCTTCAGTGGCTAGTCATGATAATATCTTTGAAAAATATTGGAGTGCAAGAGGTCAAATGACTTTATTGTCAAACGCCTAGCATTAGAAAACAACAACAATTTCTCTAACATGTTTCTATTAACTCTATTATTGTCTGATATTGAAGTCGTTTGTTGTTGTTTAGTCAATTGTCCGAAGACAGGTCTGAACTTCACAAGTGATACCAACAACGCACCATTTATGAAGCAACTAAACCAGAAGATAATGGGGTAGGGTGGCCAGTTCCTTTCCCCCTTCCAGTGCATATATCGCTGATTAGCTACATATTATACTATTCATCAGACTTAAGATGCATACAAACAATTGTTCTTCCTCTGATACGTATCATCAAGTGAGATGTAGATGTACATATCAGCCAGAACCTCGATCAGAGGCAGATATCAAAGTTAATATTCTAAATCCACATTCTGTTAAAGCATCAATGACAGAGAGTGTCTGCTCATACAGTTTTTGTGCTGTTAAATTTTTTACTGGATACAGAGCTACAGTACCTTTTTTTCATGGGCGTTATAGATGTTATTATAAATGATTTTACTGTTGTTGCTGGCTCTTGTGTATCTGAAAGACCTTGAATACTACCGTCTTTATAGGCAATTGTAGGTTTTACATATATTTTTCATCAAGCAGAAAATTAACAATTTTTTGGTGATCACTGAGCATTTTCACCTTCTCTCATAAATATTTAATATGCATGGATTTTGCTGCATGAACTATTTTGTCTTCTGTTTGTTTGATTTCAGTTGTATATGCATTCAAGTGATTTACAAGAACTCAAATTTAGATCATTTATCTACAAAGTACAGATGCTGAACAATGACACTGAACACGAAATATCAGAGGAAAAGGCTGAATCATTTTCTTGTGAAGATTAATATTTTCTAAAGAAAATCATTAACAATAAATTTAAGCCCTTTTATTTGTATGTGGAGTGTCAGTTCGCAGTCTGATTACTTGTGAAGTAGGTGAAGTGGCACTAAAACGATTTATGTAAGTACTAACAATAATTAATTTTAATTATTGTTTTCACTCAGTATGTTTATTATGCTTTGTCCAATGAGGCAGTCCCGTCATTGGGAAAGCTGTTTATAAAATAAAATATATAAAGCAGAAATAGTTTTTTTTAGCCAATATGAATGACATTCAATTGTAGCATGACTAGAATAATATCAACTATTACGAGCGCCAAGCAAAGCGGTGTCTATTGGAACTTACAATACTATAGAGGTAAAACTATTTGGGTTCCCATTCTCATCCAACACTTGGTTTCCATAGTAACGTAATGTCATGCACTGAAAAATCGCAGTGTGTATGTGAAGTGCACTTCTGAGTCTTTTAGTTAAAGAGAGCAATCAGATTTGTTGGAGGTGGAAAGTTGTGCTATGAGTAACCTGTTTGCAGATCTAACAATACTATAATCGACAAGGGTTGGAGCTGGCCTCCAGGACCTTGGGCTACTATTGAAGGATGGTAGAATTTTAGATACTACCTGACTTGAGAAATGTAACCTGACTCCTTATGTCCAAGCAGTCAACCCTGGAACGGTAATTAGCTGGCTGGTAATTAGTTACTCTATCAGGAATACATCCCCTATACTGTACATTTGCTAAGTTCAAAAGTTGTTTTTCCGCAAAACATAACACTAAAGTAGTGGCATGTATTCTTTCTTCTCAGCCTGATATCGTACTCGGTGAAGATTCTCCTGCGAATACTGAATTGAAGTTTATATTCTAAGATGGAAGGACAGTTAGAAGAAGAGCAATTTGGCTTCAGGAAAGGAAGAGGTACAAGGGATGCAATTGAACTACTACCACAGTCTAGTATATACAGTCACGAAGCTCAATACTTACTAAATATGCATACATAGACAGTTGAAATATCCATCCATAGATAGTTACTAACCACCAGGATCGGTACTATCACCTCATCACAGATCCTTTCCCCAGCAGACAATAAAATGTATTGTACTTTCAATATCGTATTCTTTTGAAAAAATTAACACCTTCCTTCCACTATTTAAATATGAAATACATAAAGTTTATATATTATTTTCATAAAGTATATATTATATTTTATAAACTCACTTCCTGGATCTTTCGGAAGAGGTATAACTCTGACGTCTTTTTCTTACAATATTTATAGTATCTACCACAAACATCTCCTTGTCCCATATTATTATTCAAATTATTGTATTTTAGCCATTTACAGTTATTACAACCGACAACGAACATTTCACAGTTTACACAACTTTTCACAACAAAGCGAAATACGGCACAGTCAATGTCTTTTCGATCTAGACCAGGCTGTAATGTATGTTCAGGTTTTCTATTTCAGTGTATGTAGCTCAGTGAAATATTAAATTATAACTTTATTGTGTATCATTGCTAAGTTTTATTTAGTGTAATGTGTCCATAAATTTCGTTTACTTCTTGTTGCATAATACGTTGCAGAAATAATTACAAAACTGTGATTTTAATGTGAGGAGAATTTTACTTGTTAACATAATCTGTTCACATCAACATTTTAAGTTTAGAATGGAAGCTATTTTGAGGTTCAATAAAAACGAAATTTTTACTGTGATTTTAATTTAGCACATCTACCTTCCTTAATTGTAGACAGAAAATTTACCATACCACTCCTATGAAATTAGTGTACATATGATTGTGTTACTTCATCTCTTAGGTAGTAGATAAATACAATAATTCAGTACTCAATTGTAGTATTAAAATACAGACAAATGGAATGTGACAGGTGTCATACATGACATTATGTTTAATTACACTGTATAATTGCGAATATGGGAATATAAGTTAAATATAGTAAACATAACCTATAATTTCCATATGACATAACATACATATGTAGTGGCAGGGCATTGGAAACCACTAAAATTAGACAGAAAGGGACAACTGGTACAGTAAACATTACCTATAATTTCAACATATCTAAATATTCATACGGTACAACTGAAAATTATTGAATCGTGCATAAATGAATGTACAAGAATTTCGCAATATTTAATCGAAATAAAGGCAGGTATTACACATACGAACAACATAATTTTCACACCAAAAACAATATTACACCTTAACTCACAAGGAATTATGTCTGACGTGTCTCCTAATCATTGTTTTAAATTTTATTAATGCAATTACACTACATTTTAGAGAAATATATATTACTCTTTATCAGTAGCGGCTGGTGGTCAAAATAATGAGTGTGCTACGATCTCTATATCGGCCTACTGTATACACTTATACGTATTTATCTTAATTTGAGACTCGCCTAGTGACGAAATATGGAGTTCCTTCCTACTGCAGAACTTGTCAATTACCCTGGAGTTAAACCCCTCCATCTTGGACATCATACTCTTTTCTTTTGACAGTATTGCAAGAGCAGTGAGGCGATCCTGGGACATAGTGTTCCTTAAAAACGTTTTTATGCGTTTCAAGCAAGAAAAACATCTTTCTGGCTCAGCAGTGGTCATTGGTGTTGTAACCAAAATATTTAACAACTTCGTTACTTCATAGAAAGGATCACGTGAATTGTTGGAGACTATGTTTTGTAACAATTGAACAGCCATTTATATTTCGGAAGTCGGATCTTCCGTATAGAACTCCAAGTTGTGTCTTTAACATTCTTTTGTTCAGTACAGTATAGCTGTTGACAGCCACTTCAAGTTCGCGTTCAGGAAAATTATGCAAAAAATTGTCAAAAAATTCGCTGTTTAACAATTTTGTTGCGTCTAGGTAGCTTAAAGATTGGAAACGACGAGTAGTTCCCTGAATTATACTGTTACATACCTCCTTGGCATCAATTTTCTGGGATTCAATTTTCCGTCGCTTGCTGATTGGTTCAGGAGGAACCTCAAAAAACTGGTAGATGGCAGCAGCAGTCGAACATTTGAATTACCAAATACATTGTACATAGTTCCGAGTTCCTCCACAAACAAGCATTCTTTCCTTACGCTTTACTTTTGCAATCTCCAAGCTGTGTTGTGCTGAAGCTGACTACAGCACTTCCCCGCGTAAAAATAGCCAATCAGAGCAGTTATTTCAGCTTCGTACATGCGCATTAACTGTCTACATTCTCATGTAAGTTTTGAGTAGCACAACGAATCCCCTGAGGCACCAAAGAGCGAAGAGCGAAGACTAAACACTCTATAATGCATCATGAACATAACCACGGGAAATTGTCAAATGGCAGATCAAATACTATGGTATTGCAAACACTTTGAGCAAAAATTATCATTGTGCTGTAGCACTGTAGCACATAAGGACGGGCCGCCCCTGCTCTTTATGCATTCCAATTAATTTATATGGTTGAAACGCCGCCCTTTATGATCAGGTTGAGCGAGTCACATGGTCGCCTTACGGCCTGTATTAGATCACGATGGCAGTGACACAGTCTATTGTTCCTAGTACTCACAGCGCTCCGAGCGGCTAGCAACTATCGCGAGAAATGCAGAAAATCATCCCAAGCTTCGTGACTGTATATAGTAGACTGTGCTACTACGAACAATCGGCAAAAGATACCTAGAGAAGAATAAAGAAGTGTATATAGTATTTGTGGACTTAGAAAAGACGTTTGACAGAGTGGATTGGAACAAACTGATGAACATCCTGAAGAAAACAGGTGTGGATTGGAAAGACAGGAGGCTGTTCAGTAACCTTTATATGAAAGGAGTCAAAGTCAGAATAGGAGAAGAAATGGCAGAAGGAAGTGAAATAGGGAAAAGAGTATGACAAGGATGCCCTTTACCATCTGCTTGGAGAATTTGGTGAAGAATTGTTTTCAGAACATGGGGGGGGGGGGGGGGTTGAATGTAGGAGAAAGAAGAATAAAGAGCATAAGATTTGCTAATGAAATGGCATTGCTAGCGGAAGAGGAGAAGATACTAAGGGATATGCTACTCAAGGGCGTAACGTTAGGGCCTGCAATGCAAGCGGACCCGGGGTTTTAAGGGGCCCGCAAACACCACGCAAAAAAAATAAGAAGAAAGTAAAAAAAAGCCCAATTAATTGCAGCCTGTATGGAACTGGTCAGATCATTATTCACGACAGTTTCGTAGAATCGGGCTATGTTGTTGGATGCAGCACAGCTTTAAAAAATCCTTGCCCTGTGCCCTTGCCGACAGCCATGTCATATAACACATACACGTGGTGTGCAGTATCACTCTCAGTCCTCACAAAAGAGTAGCGCAAAGTTATTTGATCATAATGACAACAATGAAAATTGATACCAAAATATCATATTTTAGTTATAAATTGTGTTTCCTTGATGAGATGGTTTTATGCACATTTTTTTCTGAATGTTAACTATTGTTATACATTTATTCGACAACAATGGAATGGGTTTTCGTTCAAATTTATAATGCCAATAATAATTCTCCAATAATAACTTATGTTTGTGTAGTAACGATCAGTCAACTTTACTCAGTTTCAAAAGAGCTCTCTTTGCGGGAAGTTAATGTCAGTTGTGTGATCGGTGTGATATTTTTCCAACTTTATTTGAACAGTTTTGCATTTAATTTTGTTCGTATATTTTTTCTGGGTTTTAATCGAGTAAATTATGATTAGAGAGTATAGACAGTATAGTACTGCAGTTACTGAAAAATGAAACCGTATAAAGTTCAGTATGAACATCTAAGTGGTGCACAGGAAAGAAAGAAAAAGCGAGAGTTAGAAAAAGAAACAAACAAATTGGTGAAAATTGGTAATTTTTTTCTCTTCCTGGTCCTAGTAGTAGTGCTAGCTCAACAGTTAGTTACAAATGTTTGCAGTGCCACAAGTGAGTGCGCATCTGAAGTGAAAAGTGATATAGAAATAGATGTTAGTAGAGACAGCAATTTGTGAAAGCATAAGCAAAAAGGAAGATTGTAACAAAATTTCCTTAAATGTAATTAGACCTACCAATATCGCAGTTGCAAAGTATTCAAATGATCATGCAGATTATGAGTTAGAAGTAGATAATGAAACTAAAAAGTTCTTCATTAGACAAAATCCTTATCAGCCAGAGCCAGCGGGTCATTTCCCTAAAGATCCTAAGCAGGATAACAGATCCTTTCCCACGAAATATTACGATAAATTCACATTGACAGGGGAAAGAATTAGGAGAGAATGGTTGTGTTATTGAATTAAAAATGACTCTGATTATTGTAAACCGTGTTGGCTCTTTGGACAACAGAAGTTGTCTTCAGCTTGAAGCGAAGGGGGAGACGGTTAACCAAAAGTATAGTGTGACACGAAACTACTTATGCACATTTGAACGCATGCGTCGTTTTCAATTTGTGGCATAAGAAAAACACAGTTGACGTGGGTATGAATTCAGAACTAAAGAAAAGTGAAAACATAAGGAAACAAGTCCTCAAGCGTATCGTGAATGTGACCTTAACTATGGCATCCAATAATCTAGCTTTTCGGGGACATAGGAATCCAATTGGAAAAACAAACAGTGGAAACATTTAGCAATCATCGAACTTCTCGCAAAGTACGATCCTGTATTACACGATCTCATAAATAAACCAAAATATACATAAAAGTACCTAAGTCCTTCTATTCAAAATTAGTTAATAAATGTTTTATCCCGTGCAGTTGAAAAAGAAATTATTAATGACATTAAAGCTGCCCCATTCTTTTCAATAATTACAGATACAACACAGAACATAAAAAAAAAGAACAATTAAGCCTTGTGACATGAAGATAAATGAAAGCTTCTTAGGTTTTCGCAAAATAAAAGATCAAAGTGCATTAGGAATAGAGAAGGAAATAGTGCAAGAGACGAAAAGGGACTCTTATTAACTAAATGCCGTAGTCAGGGGTATGACGGTTACGCCAATATGTCAGGCATATACAAAGCTGTCAGAACGAGAACTGAACTGCAAAATATGTACATTGTGCAGCACATAATTTAAATCTAGTACTTAACAATGCTGCATGTGGAATTCAAGAAGTTAGGTCCGTTTATGACACAGTGGAAATGTATCTTTTCTTCAGTCATGGTATTAAAAGATGATAACATTTGTGTCTTTTTATACCTTAAAAAAACTTTGCCCAACACATTGGTCTTCGAGATACCAGTCTGTTAAAGCCCTGTGTTATGCTTATGTAGATGTACTTAAGGCTCTGACAAAATTTATATTGATATCTAAAGAAAAGGAAGAAAGAGAACAAGCTGTTGCTTTGAAAAACCAATTAGAGAAATTTCAATTCATTTTTCAAATAGTGTTGCAATCAAAGATTCTAAAATGTACTAATCTAGCATCACAAATTATGCAATCGGAAAATGTAGAGCTTGATAAAGCATGTTCTCTTATTCAGAATGCAGCCGATAATTTATATTGTTATCGAAATAATTTTGAAGAAGCAATGTTATCAGCTACATCTTTGGCAAAGAGCTGGGGCATTCAATCACAATTTGAAAAAGTAAAAAAAACATTTTGATGAATTGTGTCAGGACAAGTGGATAGTAGATCCAAAGATATATTTCAGAACCACTGTTTTTAATGGCTGTTTAAACATTATCGTTGCCCAATTAAATAATAGATTTGAGGATATGCATAATGTTAACCATTTCTTCAAAATTATTTCCCCAAAATTTCTAAATTCTGCTTCAGACAAAGAGATTCACAATACAGCTGTGGTTCTTCAAAATTAATAAGAGGAAGATTTATCCAGTGAATTCCCAGACCAGGTAATAGGTTTCAGAAATGCTCTGAAAAAAGAAATAGCCTCATTAACCCCTGTATCTGAATTAACAAATCTATTAGTAATAGAAAATTCAATCGCAGCTGCTAGCGTTCCAGACTTATGCATGGCATTTTACCTATGTCTAACTATTCCGGTTACTGTATTTTCAGCCGAACGATCATTTTCGAAGCTAAAACTTATAAAGAACTATCTGCGAAATTCTATGACCCAAGACAGACTTAGTGAACTCAGCCTCCACAGTATCGAAAGTGAAAGGGCTAGTTTCATTGATGTCAGTAAAATCATCAATGCCTTCGCATCACAGAAAGCACGCCGCATGGTCCAGTTTCATTAGAGTTCAATGTGAGTACAGTGAAGTTTTATAAGTACAACAAACAGCAGATAGAAGTATATGCTTATTAATAGGCCTACCCGCCTACTTAATTTCAATGACTATAGTACTTTTTTTATTGCGTTATTTTACGATGCTTTATCAACATCTAGGTTATTTAGTGTCTGAATGAAATGAAGGTGATAATGCCGTGAAATGAGTCTGGGGTCCAGCACCGAAAGTTACCCAGCATTTGCTCGTATTGGGTTGAGGGAAAACCCCGGAAAAAACCTCAACGAGGTAACTTGCTCCGACCGGGATTCGAACCCGGGCCATCTGGTTTCGCGGCCAAGCATGCTGAAACTATAGTATATATTATATGTTTTTTAATAAAAAAATTTATTAATGATTGTTATTATTTTAATTATCTTACAATAATGAACGATTAATCCCTTTTTTCTTATAACGTGGAAATATACATTAAAGTTGAAATTATATTTATGCTATTGTTAGTTATTGATAGGTTATACATTTGGGTGCAACGATACATTTTATTTTAGGGGGCCCGAAATTTTAATTTTGCAAGTGGGCCCGTATCACATTCGTTATGTCTCTAATGCTACTGGAGCTAAATGACAGCTGTGAACAGTATGGGATGAAGATAAATGCAAACAAGACGAAGACCATGGTCATAGGAAGAATAATAACGAAGGTAAACTTTGAATTCTAAATGAGGCAGTGGAGCAAGTGAACAGCTTCAAATACTTGGGGTGTACAATAAGCCAGGAACTCAAAAGGAGGACAGCAATAGCAAAGGAAGCTTTCAATAGAAAAAGGAGCATCTTCTGCGGATCTCTGGAAAAAGAACTAATGAAGAGACTAGTGAAGTGCTTTGTGTGGAGTGTAGCATTGTATGGGGCAGAAACATGGACATTACAATGAAGTGAAGAGAAGCAAATAGAAGCATTTGAAATGTGGATATGGAGAAGAATGGAGCGTGTGAAATGGACAGACAGAATAAGAAACGAAGCTGTGTTGGAAAGAGTGGGTGAAGAACGAATGATACTAAAACTGATCAGAAAGAGAAAAAGGAATTGGTTAGGTCACTGACTAAGGAGAAACTGTCTACTGAAGGATGCACTGGAAGGAATGGTGAATGGGAGAAGAGTTCGGGGCAGAAGAAGATCTCAAATGATAGATGACATTAAGATAAGTGGATCATATGCGGAGACAAAGAGGAAGGCAGAAAATAGGAAAGATTGGAGAATGCTGGGTAAGCAAGTGATCATGACTGAATGAATACTTGTATCACAGAGAAGGCTGCAAAAACTTGCATATCTTTTTCTTGCACCCAACAATCAAAACATTTCATGGAGTAGAAGTGGTGTTTGGTGGTTTAATGACTCAGTAGTAAAAGAGAAAAAATCGTTACCCTGTGGTGTACTTTCAAAGTTTTGTTTTATAGCTCAGTTTTTCATTTTGAAATTTGAACTGGGAAACATGTGGTGATGGTTCAATTCTTCTAAAGAACTACCAACCGCTTCTTCGGCCTATAAATTTCTTAGCGAGTAGGAGTTTTCCAATAAGAAAATAGCCATTCAAAATTTTTCACTTCAGAAAAATCACGGTCATACTGCGACCACTTTTGCAGAAGGAACACTCGCTGTTCAGTACAAATTTTTTCTGTTCATAATTAATTAATAATAATACATTAACATGAACATCAAAATTACTAATAAAACTTACACATAATCTAAAAGAACGGTGTAGTGACCAGTTTCTGTCATCCACTCCCGTCCCTATAATATGTGCATTCAACATCTCCTAAAAGCCTATTCCAAAGTCTACAGTACTTTTTCCAAATGAAAGAAGCAACATGCAGTCAACCATTACAGGTTGTCGAAAGCATGCGTGATACGTCAATAATGGATGTCGACAATGACAGTTGGTAAACTGACGGTGAAACGAGGATTGAGCGGATTCCGACGATTTTGCAATACAAAATGTTCGAATTATAAAGCGAATTTGATGGAATTTTTTGTGGAGATGCATTTTAAAACTTAAGCATTCTATTGGTAATTGTTACAAGTAAAATAACTGTAGAGATATGTGGCAAATTACCTGTGAAATGAAACGTCCAACGTAATGTGAGTGCAAACGTTCTGTTTTCTAGTCAGTGAAACGATTTTAGTCACATGAAACACACGATACGATGTAATGTGAAGAACGCTGAACTGTTATTAATTCAATACGCACTGAAAAACACTCCGCTGGAGCATATATTACTACAATAAACACATAAATTTCACAACTGAACTTTCTTTCGAAGCCCGCCATTATGATACACAATGACGTCCTTCAACTGCCAACGTAAAAAACAAAAAATCACTATTTCACGACAGCCACACTCAATCGCTTGCGTTTTCGATCAAATTCGTGCATGCACCGCTTTCCGGATCAATAAAGTTGAGGCTCTGATTCACAGTCAAATGACGGAAATTGTTAACATCCAGGCCTTCATATCCCTTCCAGCAGTCCGTCATTATTGTGGTTTGAGCGGCGACATGTTTCCGAATAACACCAAGAAAAGTATCTTTGTCCCTCTTATTATTCGGACAAATCTCCAATCGCACTTCCTTCGTCTCGCGATCTATCATGCCCAAAACCCGAGAACCCTCCACTATACGACCACCAGCCTAAAATTTCCTACGTCCAATCTTGCATTCATCAATTTCTACTATATGATTCGGCCCTCCAATTCTAGGTTCGTTCTTCTAACGGCGATCCACATTGTCTGAAAGAAAATAACACTTATAGCAAATAAAAGCCTACAAAAACCTAAACTAACCTAACCTAACGCATCATAAAAGTCTAAACTAACCTAACCTATTTCACTAAACTCCAAAACTAACCTAACCTGTCAATAAAACCTAAACTATCCTAACCCAACATTGCACAGTTTCGTATATGCAAAGCATAACAAAAGCCTAAACTAACCTAACCCAACTTCTCAACAAAATCCTAAACAAACCCAACCTAACCTGCCACAGATTTGCCTACACAAAGCATAAAAAAGCTAAAACTATCTAACACATAACAAAAACCTAAAATAACCTAACTTAATCTAAACCCTAAACAAACCTAACCTAACCAAAACCCTAAACTAACTTAACCTAACCAAATTTCTAACCTAACCTAACATAAACAAACCTAACTAAAACCCTAAACTAACCTAACCAAAACCCTAAACTAACCTAACCTAACCAAAACCCTAAACTAACCTAACCTAACCTAACCAAAATCGCAACCTAACCTAATCTAAAGAAAACCCTAACCAACCTCACCTAACCTATCCTAAACCCTAAACTAACCTAACCCAACCAAAATCCTAAACTAACCTAACCTAACCAAATTTCTAACCTAACCTAACATAAACCTAACTAAAACCCTAAACTAACCTAACCAAAATCCTAAACTAACCTAACCTAACCAAAACCCTAAACTAACCTAACCTAACCAAAATCGTAACCTAATCTAAACTAACCTAACCTAAAGAAAACCCTAACATAACCTCACCTAACCTATCCTAACCAAAACCCTAAACTAACCTAACCTAACCAAACCAAAATCCTAAACTAACCTAACCTAACCTAATCAAAACCCTAAACTAACCTAACCTAATCTAAAACCCTAAACTAACCTAACCTAACCTAACCAAAACCCTAAACTAACCTAACCTAACCAAAATTCTAACCCAACCTAACCTAACCAAAATCCAAAACTAACCTAACCTAACCTAACCTGTCACAGATAATTATGCTTCGTATCATAAAAGTCTAAACTAACCTAACCTGTCACTAAAATCCTAAACTAACCTAACCTGTCACTAAAATCCTAAACTAACCTACCTGTCACTAAATCCTAAACTAACCTAATACGTAACGCATCATAAAAACCTAAGATAACGTAACCTGTCACTAAAATCCTACACTAACCTTATCTAACCTAACCTAACCTAACCAAAACCCTAAACTAACCTAACCTAACCAAACCAAAACCCTAAACTAACCTAACCTGTCACAGATAATTATGCAACGCATTATAAAAGTCTAAACTAACCTAATATGTCACTTAAATCCTAAACTAACCTAACCTGTCACTAAAATCCTAAACTAACCTAACCTATCACTAAAATCCTAAACTAACCTAACCTGTCACTAAAATCCTAAACTAACCTAACCTATCACTAAAATCCTAAACTAACCTAACCTGTCAAATAATTACGTAACGCACCATAAAAACCTAAGCTAACCTAACCTGTCAATAAAATCCTACACTAACCTTATCTATCCTAATATTATTTCAATGTACCGAAGTACATATGATATTTCCATGCAGATATTCTGCGTCATCATACGATACGTTCCATTACTCTTTCATCGTTATCTATCCTAAGCTAACCTGTCAGTAAAATCCTAAACTAACCTAACCTGTCAGTAAAATCCTAAATTAACCCAATCTGCCATAAAAGTTCATTTTCTTACCTCTACACACTTCCCTCAAGTATGAAAACCAATCCGTGATCGTTGACTCCGCTACATCTGGTACATTCGTCTCATCGCACTCCCTTATTGTTTGGGAGTACGAAAACTCCCCACAAAGTGGACACTCCATATTTGCGGGAAGCAGACCTTTCTCCCGGCACCACTGTTGCGCTTCATTTTCACTATTAATAATGCTCAGCTTTCTAATATTAATACGATCACCTACTGCAGCCATTTCCACAACTACGAATTCCCGCTCGAACATTAGAAACTAGCGCGAAACATTCGTTATGTTATATCGATAGCTATGAATTTATACATTTTAAATACCCGCGTAACCATCCCGCTGCAATATTGCAAACTAGCGCGGAACGTTCGTAATGCCTCGTAAGTTATGTTGGTATGACATGTAAGATGGCTGGAAGTGCAGGAAGAGAATACGCTCAATCCTCGTTCAACCAAACTGACTTATGGCGGACTCCGTAGTTGCAATTGCGTACATAATAGCAATAACGTTTCACACAATTTACAGTGATAGGCCTATGTATTACACTAGGTAACTGTATAGAAGCGCACACGGAACGATTCCATATAGACTACCCATTAAAGCACTGTAATATAACCTATATTGAAACTTATTGTTAGTTGCATTCTTACCTGCTGATCTAGACCTCGAGTGGAAGGAGATAACCCACTAGCAGTCATCTCAGTCTGAGGCAATGCAGTAGAGGGTAGAGTGATAGTCAATGTAACAGCGGGCACAGGAGGAGGTTCATCGGCAGGAGAAGCAGGCTGCTGAAGCTGAAATAGAATACAAAAAAATAATTACACAAGAGACCAATAACTTGCCTACAAAAATTGTAGTAAATACTCATTGAGGAACATCTTACAGATATCTGAGTTAACATAACCTAATATAATATACTGTCACAAATAACAAAATGACCTTCTAAAGCATTGAAAAGTAGGACCATAGTGAAAGCTCCAATAATAAATTATCAATATACTAAAAATTAACATTTCTCACCAAGTCACAGCGCGTATTTCTCTCCATTCTTTACGGGGAGGGGTAATAAAATAAAATAAATTTATAATAAAAAACAACAATAATTGAAGTTATTTAAACACAACAAAACTTATACAAATATTTCCTCTTTTACATCAATCGATGACACTCAACGCAAGCAACCCTCACAACACTTCAAGACATCGAAGTGCGTTCTGAAACCAAACCAGTAAGTTTGACGGTATCAACAGCAGCCTTCCATTATCTATTCACCTAAGCAATTATTATGCAAGTAAAGCGCTGCTCAATGGATTTCGTCTACATAGCTCTTCTCATGATTACAACAGTGAGAACATATTCGTTACAACACACATTTGTAGTGAAATACTCTTTAAAACTGTACTTTCATAGAAAAAATATTTAACAAGTATCGAGTATTGTGACGTCAGTAGATACACAAAATTCCAACAACCGCTGACACAAAGACTATTTCACAGATCGCTCATGGACCAAAAATACCACTACAAAAAAGTCTCACACGAGACGTGCACTCAATTTTAAAGATCAAAATGAGAGGAGCCGTTTCCACTTAAAAAAAAAAAAAAAACTTTTTTTTTTCGGAAGCAAGGGGAAAATGACTTCCAGCAATTTGCTAGAAAATAAACAGTGTCTACATGAAATACAACGTCTATGAACGTTATTCGTATTTGGTACGCTGACGTTCAAAGATCCGTTCGATAACTTGTTTGTGTGGTGCGTACACACGTAAGCCTAGTTCAGACGGTGCGTGTTTCTGTGATGGATTCCAAGGTGTCTGTGCGGATGGGTAGCCTGCCTGCTGAGTGGCTGGCTCCCATGTTGCCAACGGTGATGGTAGTTGTTCACACGGAGCTGGCTCTTTTCACAGTTCAGATTGGAAAATCATCTGCTGCTTCATCTATTGCCAACACTCATGGTCAGAAAGAAACTAAACCGTGAGTGGAAAACAACTAAAGTCCTATATTAACAGTAGTAAATGTCATAACAAAGTAATTAAGCCATAAGTGCAAAACAGCTAAAGTCCGATATTTAATTGTTGTTTCTTAGAAACTAAACAATATAGAAAAAACAGGTTTAGTTGGAAAACAACGAACATGGCGACATGATTTCAGTGGTGATATTATATGATCATCTTTGGTTTCCAGCCTGCAAACCATCACGAAAAACAAGGCCCTACACTAGTGGCTGCGCAAACCATACGGAACGGGCAACGAGTTAGATACTATAGAGAGGACAAAGATCTCAGAAAGTTGAAGACAATTGAACATTGGTCCGCCATGTTTCGGTTAGTCAAAACAAAGGGGCGTGGCTCGGATGTTGTAGGAAATAACTATGATGAAGTTAGTATTATTGTGAAATGAGCTACATATTAAGACTATGTTAATAAGTAAAAAGTAAAATACACACAAAACTTTACGTTTTATAACAGCTTAGGCCTATGTTTTATTAGTTTCACTAAATATAGCCCAGATATTAAATGACAAGCTATACTCGATGCAACCAAAGCAAAGCACCTAAAGACGGATGAATTTAATCGGCAGAAGAAAAATAAATAATTTTTTGACTTCGTCACAAATTTAATTACCTTACAGCTAATCTAACCTAATATGAAATTATGTAATTCAGTGCTCACCAGGTGATTTCAAGAGAGACGACGTATGTAACTAATAGGAGTAAAATATAGGAAAGGTTAGTGGCGAAAATTAAAAAAAAATATCCAGTACGGTAATTAAGTTATTGAGAAAAATTCATTTGAAATTGGAATTAACACAGAGAACTTTTTGAAAACTGCAATTATTAAAACTACAAATAACCTCTTAGCATGCAACATAATAATTAAAGAGTGACACTAATAGAAAGTTACTCGTGATCATAACTCACCACATTTATTGAAACGATAAGATACTTACGATTAACATTGTTATCAGAAACAACAGGAGCCACTGCTAGGTACACTTCTTTTCGCGTGATGGAGACATCATGTAGTCTAATATAATTTGAAACAAATATTGTCGCGTGATGGAGACATCGTGTAGTCTAATATAATTTGAAACAAACATTGATCTCACACGTGTCTCGCAACTAGGCAGAGGCTTTTGCAGAATAAAACTGTTCTTACTTTATTTTGAACAATAATGACAAATTGTGTGTGATGCAAGTGCAAACTTTCCTCTTTGTTAACAAAAAGAGCCCTACGCATTAATAAAAGAAAATTGGAGTAGGCCCTATAAACACAATAAGTACTAAACTCTTGATGGTACAAACTTATTAATACAGATATTTCGCTTATGCTCAGTCCGTCTTATCTTATAATTCTCTGCGGCAATGGTACCTGTATTGAGAGGGTTTAATTATCCAGCAACGAATATTATGATTTACGGTACATTTCATTTAAATCCGAGGGAATGGGACATTTTTGGAAATTTCAAAGTCTTAATTATTACTTTTTCATTTATAAATCAGCTTTTTACAAAACCTATAGCGAAATGTTAAAATTAAATATTGATGTATTTGAAAAATATAATACATGTACCAACTCGTTGCAGTGTACCTTTGATAAGCACTCCTTGCGGAGGCCGGCGGTACTATAGACCGCCATGTTTTTTAGGGAACGATCCATAGTACTGTTGGCCTCCGCAGGGAGCGCTTATCAGAGGTCTTTAGCCTCTCTATAGTATCTAACTCGTTGGGAACGGGTCAAATAGAACGTTGCGCACGACGCCATTACTGTGGCAGCTCAAGCAAGCAGGCCATTAAGTTTCTAGCTACAAATATCACAAATATAAGTACCCGGACCCTTAATAATACATCAAAATATGATAAACTGTGAAATTATTGTTTATCCTTACTATAATAAAATAATAAGTACACAATACGATTTATAAAACCAATATAACTGGATTGCATTGCTTCAATAAAGTTTCTTACGAAGGCCTGCCTACTGCAATTGAAGAAATAAAGTACCTACAATATAGGCACTATAATTATATTATTTTTTTCAAAACTAACAATCCTCTTGATATTCATATATTAAATACTATACAAGTGTTATTGTGACGAACAAAGTGACAATAAAAACGGACAGGAATGAAGAAAATGTAGAATTACTATTCATCCTAAAAAAAGTAAAGAGACTTCATTATGTTGAGTGCTATTAATCAATCCACTAAATCTTACTTCAAAATGCATTAAATTGGAATCTCAATAATAATAATAATAATAATAATAATAATAATAATAATAATAATAATAATAATAATAATAATAATAATAATTTAGGGCTATTATAATAATTTATTATTATTATTATTATTATTATTATTATTATTATTATTATTATGGGATATTGTAGCTCTCTTTATTAAATCAAGCGTCAGATCTGAAAAATTTGCTGTTTACAATGTCATGCAAATTTTCGTTGATCAGGTTGTTTTTCCTTCAGTTTTTTAGTCAAGCTTCTTAAGTTTGATATTATAGTTGCATTCCTGTCACATCCTCTGATTGAGGTTCTGGCTGATATATAGGCCTACATCTATTATCAGGCAGTACATCTCACTCGACGATATGTGTCAGAGGAAGAACAATTGTTTGTATGCATCTGAAGTCTGACTAGTGTAATATGTAGCTAATCGGCGATGTATGCAATGGAGGGGAAAATGAACTGGCCACCCTACCCTATTATCTCCTGACCTAGCTGCCTTATAAGTGGAGCCGTCTTGGTATCACTGTGAGGTTCAGACCTGTCTTCGGACAGTTGAGTAAACAACAATCGGTCACATTTTCTTTTACAAGCCAGATTTTCATTTTTCAAACTCCTAATCCGTTCATTCTTTTTCTATAACTCATCTTTTCCATTAATCTCAATCTTTTCTTGGGACTGAGCATATAATTGTGTTCCGCACTAATAGTATCAGGGACGTGTGAACAATTCGCAATAGCATTTACATTGTATAGTTCTTAGAATCCAGTACTTTTTGCAGAATCCTCATAGGATGTTTTTCTACCTAAAAATATTATTATACCACGAAAAAAAGAAATTATACTAAATAGCCCATACTTTCAAATGAAATTAGGTCTATGTGAACTTAACTTGTTTCAACAATGAATCTATCAGCATAAGATGTTCTGAAAAATTAAAGAGGAATGAAACTGCGTGACTTTCCTTTTTTCATGTGATTTCCGAAAGTAATCTAATGTGAAATGTTCAGAATACAATTTATGTTGTGATAATTTGTTCTAATAAAATTGTCTCTTCTAATGGCAGATAACCAATCGCAACAACAGTTCTGCTTTTTTTTTTTAGGGAGAAAACTAGAAATAACACACTTTAAAATAATGTTTCTATCATATTAAAAAAAATAGCAGCAATATGTTTGCCGAAATAGTTTTAGTGTAAGCTAACAGAATAATTCAATCTACATAAAAGTGCTATTTATTGCCTGCATTAATTGCACCTTAAACTATTAGATGCATTTAAATATCGTTATTTACGCATGAAAAGTGATGCTGTAGCCTTTCCTGAAGCGATTTGTGCAGTTATAAGCATTACAAGAATGCATCGTAATGATAGATTCATCAAATGCACGCTGGATATACTCGCAGTCACTATCACAACTACCTGTTAAATGCCACACTTGCCACAATGATGTCCATAGACAAATAAATAGAAAGACCCCCAACTCAATGCATTACCTTCGACACGCTATTGACGCGACGTCGAGACACTTGGCGGCAAAACATCGGAACTACATCTCGTTACACATAGCGGCAGAATGCGGAACTACATCCCTTGTTACACGGCCCGATCGGTATTACAGGTATCCGTTATGCCAACATTAGAGCACGATCGGTACTGCAGATACCTATTATATCAACACATACTGGTATTTTTCATATCGCCAAAGGAGTGTGTAATGGTTTATCAGTTTAAATAACATGTTTAACCACAATATTTATATCACATTTTTGTTTTAACATGTGAATATAAATATAATGGTTGAACATGAAACTGAAAACCATTAACACACTCCCTCTTTTAACACCGTCATTTAACCCTTTTATTAAATTAATTTATCAAATTTGACTAATAAATGTTTTTGCATCTTCTAGATCAAATATGTAATTGAGGTACAGGATGCGAATAGGATAGGATACTTCTCTCCAAAACACCTTAAGCACTATTTTTAAATAATGTTATGTATCATGTATTGGAAGATAAAAACAAAGATTGACTTTGGAATATTGACTTCGAAGTTATTATTGGTCAGTTATATAATTATAATTCGCTCTTATTTTTTTATGTCAAACATTAGCTTGAAAATAGTCATAAGATGTTTTGCTGTGACATAGTACAACGCACGTTCATAAACATTTATAAAACACCACTTTATTTGTTTTACACCGTCAGAGCTGAACATCTATTTTTAAAAGTAACTGCCATTAGTTTAATATATGGATATTAAAAATCTAAGTAATCAGTAATCACCACTGATAAAGAATACAAAGAAAACTATTTGTCTACAACAGACATAAAATTAACTTAGACTTTTAATAAAAACACCATTAAGAAATACAAGTAAAAAAATTATTTTTCATTCTCTGATGTATAGTTGATTCAAAACACTGAACATATTAGAAAAAGTGCAATACAATTTATTAGAGATAAGTCTATACTTCGCAATATTTCCTAATTTTGAGCTTTGATACTGAGTGTTTGATTTGGTTGTGGCCCCATTGCTCAAAATATGTTGTTGTTGTATTCTAATGCCAGGGGTTTGACAAAGTCATTTGACCTCTTGCACTCCAATATTTTTCGAAGATATTATCATGGCCAGCCACTGAAGCACAGATTTTGAGGTGTTCCGAATCCATTTCTTGGTTTGAGTTGCACAGTGGGTAGTTAGGGGACTGATATATTCCAATTCTATGCAGGTGTTTGTTTGGCCAGACAGTCATGGCCTGTTGCCAATCTAAATGCAGCTACAGACGATTTTCGTGGTAAATCGGGAATTAACTGTGGATTATGATGCAGAGAGTTCCATTTTTCCCTTGAGATTTGTGTTATCAAATTTTGTTTGTTGAAGTCTAAGTATGTAGATTTAATAAATCTTTTCACAGAGTAATACGTAGATTTAGTAACAGGTCTGTAAGTAGCAGTGCTGCTCTTCTTTGCTAAAGCATCCGCATTCTCATTTCCCAGGATTCCACAATGGGATGGTATCCATTGGAATACAATTCTTTTATTGAGTGATATTAATTGAGAGAGCATTTTAGTTATTTCTGCTATTTGAGATGAAAGTATGTATTTAGAGACTTTTGATGGAATAGCTGCTTTGGAGTCTGACAATATAACTGCATTCTTAAATTTATTGATGTGGCATAGAAGATTCCTGAGACTTTCACTTATTACAATGAATTCTCAGTCAAAACTTGTTCCGAATCCAAGAGATCTATAAAGTGAGAAGAGACAAAATATTGTACCATATTTACTCTCTTCTTAGCTGATGTTATACAAGCATTCCATTATAAAAAATTTAGTTGCTTCTGTACCATTAAAGTAGTCCCGCCCAGAAATCCGATTGGGGGACTATTTTGCTGCATAGAATTGGAATATATCAGTCTCCTAACTGTCCATTGTGCTACTCAAACCAAGAAATGGATTCGGAACACCTCAAAATCTGTGCTTCAGTGGCTGACCATGACAATAATTTTGAAAAATACTGGAGTGCAAGAGGTCAAATGACTTTGTCAAATGCCTGGCATTAGAAAACATCAACATATTTACTCTGGTCATGATAATATCTTTGAAAAATATTGGAGTGCAAGAGGTCAAATGACTTTATGTCAAATGCCTGACATTAGAAAACAACAACATATTTACTGTCTAAAAATTCTAAATAATGAACCCAAATCTCACCAGTTGCAGAAGCTGCAGATTCGTATCGCTGCCACTGGACTCCCTCCTATGCCCTATAGATGACACAACTGAAATGCTCATTGTACTAGTAATTATTATTTGTATTTATATTACTATGTAATGTTAACTTAGGGTCTTAAAGATCGTTAGATTTATCATTGCCCTATATATTACAAAAATTATATTGCTTATAATGTAGAAGTCAAGTACTCTACTTTTTTTTTCAGATGAATGAATGAATTCCTCTTATTTTCCCTCAATTAACTGAAGAAATCAACACTTTAAACGAAATGAGATAACAATGATAATAATAATAATAATAATAATAATAATAATAATAATAATAATAATAATAATAATAATTCATTCTAGTACCGAGGTCATGGAAAGCATGGGGCTCTACCTCCATGTCCCCCAAATGCCTTCTTGGCATGTTACGGGGATACCTTTACCTTTTACCTTTAATAATAATAATAATAATAATAATAATAATAATAATAATAATAATAATAATAATGAATGAAGTCCATTACCATACACTTGTCAACAAAATTAAACACAATTTTGTTAAAAGATAAAGACAATGAATGAATCACTCAATGAAAGAGAATGCAGATTCAAATTGATGCCACAGTGAAGTGCAATGAATGAAGCAATTATGTTAGGTGGTGAAAAAGGTTAATGTAAGTAGGCTGGTGATGAAGTGGGTCGTAGTTCTTGAGTGGGATACCAAGCATCCCTTGATGGAATGGCCCCTCTTAGTAAGTTATATCTGAAGTCACCGTTATACTGATTACTGCGAAAATGGCTTGCACATATATAGGCCCTTCTGTAAGGATGAGGATTTTCTGCCACAGCTGCCCACATGTGGTACCTGTTACAATCAAAATTCTATTATTATCTAAAAAAAAATACACAAACCAGGGTTGGTATTAATTTAAATTAATGATTTAATCATGATGTAAATAAAATTATTTTCATTTTATTTACATCAAATAATTGTTACTACTTAAATCACAGATTAAAATTATATGCACCTAACATGATTAAGATGAGAAATTAACTTCCTGAAAAAAAATATATAAACGTTTTTACATATGACTGTTCTGCTGCTTCTTAAAACTATTAGCAATATATATGAGTAGCAAACTTGTATCTCTGCAATGAACAAAATATTTTCTATGGTGAAATATATTTTTCTTCCTATGAATTCATATAAAATTTCACCACAGAAAAATCTTTGTTTATTACAGACATATAATTCTAGCATTTTCTGAAGAAATGGACAGGTTTTGAAAGTTTGCTTCTCATATGTCTTTTCCCAACTCCTAATTAAGGAGCAACAGAACACATGGTACAGGTAGTCAAGTAGAGCCTACTTTCGGAATCACCACCTAATTAAAGCACAGTATGATGCTGAGGATTGAAATGAATAGTTGTAGCTCATAACAATATTCAAAGTAAAAGTTGCACAATATCAAATGGACTACGTATTTATTCTGAAAACACACAATGCTAAGCTCTTCTGATAAATTTATTTGTAAATATTAATCTCCCTAAATAGTTTAATTCTTTTCTAATGAATAACAAACTGAGCATAATATCTTGCCTAAGTCTAAGCTAATTATTATTATCATTAAGTGCAGGTTATTAGTGCTGTAACTCTTCATGTATTAGTAATGAGACCTATGTGTAAACATAGTAAATTATTTTTGAAGCGATGTTGTTAATTACTTAAAATAACACATTAACAAAATACACAATTATGTAGGAACTAATGCACAAATTAAGTTTAAATGAATTACAAAAGAAGGCAAAAACTCATTTTAATAAACAAATATGAATTTTACAAATAATTCTCACTTAAATTTAAAAATCAATATAGTTTACCAACCCTGATTATTTACTGATGATATATAAGGATATCTTTGCAATGAGCTTATGCCAACGGCATTGCTTACCTTTTAAGCTGTGCTGTATTACTTGGCGCAGGAAACAGGAATAACCAGGTCTTCTCATTACTATCCGATTTCTGACAGTACACTGCAGCACATTCACAGTGTAAAACTCCGCCATTTGTCTTTCTATTAACTGAAACAAACCAGCAGTAGCCTAGTATCTTATAATGCATTAATAACATTAGATTTCATAGAACAATTGAAGGATTGCAGTATAATCAACGTTTGTGAAATATTCCTGGAAGAATTCTATCTACGAGTCTATAAAAATAATAAATATCTCCGGCAATTTAACTCTTTTTATTTAATCCGAATTATTCCAGTAAAGGTACTACTTGTTAACTGTAAAGTCAAATTTCTAAAATATCTTTTTTCGGGAACAACACTTCTTTACTATTGCGTTACCAAGCTAAGGTACCCCGCCATCCTTTGGTAACGCAACTGTAAAGAATTACACAGGGAACAAAATATTTAGTCATATCAGATTCTGTCCCACGAATTTTAAGATGTCTGACCAACTTAACTTAGCTATATACAAAAATAAGATGTTCGTTAATACCCTAAGTGTATATTAACTGTGTTAGCTTACCTTTAAAGCTCTTGGCGTAATTGCAGTTAGGCCTAATACACTGTTGTAATTCAACACAGAAGTCAGTTCATCATGTGGTAGTGGTAGAAGTGAGGTAATCGCGTTCTGAAGTTTATCCCTGAAAACAATTACAGATCTCAGTTTAATAAACGTTTAAGATATGATGGAAGAATTCAGTTTAAATTAGAAAACATGACGGTGCAGTTAAGCTGCATCTACACAGTTCAGTTTTTCATGCTCGTACGCACGCAGTCTGGGAAGAATATTGAAAGAATAACGTTTAAAGCGCATGTTGAATTAAGATGCATTAAGATTTTCCGCTATACTGGAGAATTAGCACGGTCACTTTGAACCGTGCCGTTACGTTTAGCACCAAATTTAAGTAAATACACAATGTCACCAACATAAGAACGTGACGTTGGTGTGTGGCGTAGTTGGCGGGAGAAATTTTTTCTCTCTCTGTCTACCTCCTTCGTTGTGAACATTATTGAGAGATAGCACCACTGTTAGCGACAATGTGTATTTGCGTAAATATTGCGAGTAAATTATGACGATTGCCTTAGATGAGAGGCTCGGGACAGAAACAGTTTTGCTGTAGCGCATGCGCGGACCTCTCATGCAGTGGGAGCGTGATCCTTACTTGAATTTATTTTTGCGTGTACTTGCAGATTAAATGATTGAGATCCCTTCTTGCTCCAGTTACAGGCCTTGCATTTACGAAGGTTATGTTATGTTAGGTTAGCTTAGCTTAGATTAGCTTAGCTTAGGTTAGGTTAGGTTAGCTTAGGTTAAATTAGCTTTGGTTAGGTTAGATTAGTTTTGGTTAGGTTAGCTTAGCTTTGGTTAGGTTAGGTTAGGTTAGCTTTGGTAAGGTTAGCTTAGGTTAGGTTAGCTTAGGTTAGGTTAGCTTAGGTTAGGTTAAATTAGCTTTGGTTAGGTTAGATTAGTTTTGGTTAGGTTAGCTTAGCTTTGGTTAGGTTAGGTTAGGTTAGCTTTGGTTAGGTTAGGTTAGCTTTGGTTAGGTTAGGTTAGGTTAGCTTGATTTGGTTCGTCCATGTAGTAGTTAAAATTATATAATATGACAGTTTTTGATTCGTAATATTGTTAAAAAATAATAGGCCTATAATGAAATCGGTGAATAATTTCATGGTCCTTAAATTTTTTTTCGTAAAAGGCTAGGTATTTTTCTATAGGCCAGAAATAAAACAGCAACGCCGTCATAATTGCGTACTTTACGCTTTGGCGAACATTAACCGGAAATTTACTTTCCGTCATTTTAATTGTATTCCGTGAAACACATCTTTTTTCCTGTTAATTTCCTTGTGATAACCTAGTTTATTATCTTATTACATCTTCATTTTCATTTAATGCATTCAAAATAACCGTTGTACTACATAAAACCTTCAACTTGACTAATGGAGTGAATTATTTAAGAATATAGTCGCGAATTTGACTACCACCATTTCGATTATATTTTGTTTGATACGGCTCGGTACGGCCCGGTGACTAGTGGCCAGCGAGTAGATTCGACTATCGATATTGGTGTGCCGTGTGTATTATCCAGTTGTTCCAGATTTTCTAACTACAAGGTACGCCATATTAATATTAAAATACCAAAATACAGTGGCGGCCAGTGAGACATTCTGGTGGTGGTGCCAAAAATGTAAAAAGGTGATAATCACAGCTCATGTTTACATTATGTTAAATAAAACAAATTAATTAAGCGAGCTGTTTTACCAGGTGTGCAGTTAATAATGCACCTAGTACAGTATATGAAACCAAAAACAGCAATAAACGCTTTTCTAACTTAAAAATATGCTTATATAAAATTTATCATTTGAATGTTAAGAGAGGAATTTAACTAATCACTAACATTTTTAAATTCCAAGCAATGTACTCACCAAAGTGCCAATCCAACGCCGAGAGATAGACATCTGCATCTGGATTAAAAAGAACGGTACTGGAAATCCATTCGTCGTTCCTTTTTGTTGGCAAACAAGTCTATCACTTTTGCATTGAAACTTTCAATCTTGCATACGAAAGATTTTTCGCACGATAACATTCCTAAAGCACTCAATCTTTCTTCCTTCATAGTGTTTCTAAGAAATGTTTTTATTCTTTTCAGCATAGAAAAGCATCGCTCAGCTTCAGAAGTGGAGATGGGCATTGTAATTAACAATTTCAAAATTTTGATTGTCTCCTCGAAAGTATCACATAGTTCATCTTCTAGAATTAAGGAAAGAAATGGAACTGCTCCAGAAACTGCTCTTAATTCAGGCCTACCATAGAAAACTTCTAGCTCGCCCTTCAAGTTTCGTTTGTCCAGAAATGAATAAACTTCTGTCATTTCATCAAGATATTTATCCGGAAAACTTCTAATGTATTTATCAAAACTTTTAACCTCAAACAAGTTGGTAGCAGTGAGGTGTCCCGTGAACCGAAATCGGGTTTTTATCTCAGAAAGGATAGCATCACATACTTCCAAGGCATCTCTTTTTCTGAAGTCATCATCAGTTCGCGATCTCTTAGCAGGCACTACTTCGTCACACTCATTGAAAATTGCACCAATGTCGTCTCTGATTCTCTGAATTATGATTTCAAAATTCTGAATATCTTGTTTTACTTTAATTGGCTCAGCGATTTTCTTTTGTAATTGATTAAAAATTATGTCGACATGACGCATTATCTTATTGAAAAATGTCAACCAGAAAACAAAATCTTTATCTTGAAGTCTTTGTTTGTAGGAACCTGCTTTTTCAATAGTAGATGACGACTTTATGTTTTCATTATTTTCAATAGTTTGCATCACTTTAATAAGGTCTTCTCTGTTCTCAAAAAGATCTTTGACTACACGTGAATGGTAATTCCATCTAGTGGGTGATACTCGGGGCAAACTTTTCTCTATGATTTCTCGCATTACTTTTGATCTTTGTGGTGAATTCGAAAAAAAAGAACAAATTCCTGAGAGATGTGCAAAAAAGATGCGAGCCTTACGATTAACAGAGGCAGCTGTGGACATAATGAGATTTAGTTGGTGCGCATAGCAATGGATGTAATTTGCATTCGGGTACTTGTCTTTAATCAACTTTTGTACTCCATTTAACCCTCCGCTCATGACATTTGCTCCGTCGTAACTCTGAGCAATAAGTTTTCCTGGATTGTCACCAACTAAGGTCTCGAGTTCTTTTAAAATGCAGTCTGCAATAGCATTCGCATTTTGAGCTTCTGGGTTAATAAAGTTCCAAAATCTTTCCACTGGCTTCCCATTGATAACATATCGTAAGACAATTACCAATTGAAATTCACAAGATACATCGGTGGTTTCATCAGCTATTACAGCTACATAGTTGGCACTTTTTATTTCTTTGCGAACTTCTTCATGATATATCTGCAACATACATTCGAGAAGTTCATTTTGTATAGTCTTGGAAAGGCCCTTAAAGACTGAAGACTGAGATAGATGAACTTTCAGATCTTTATCCAATTCAGCGCTGAACTGAATTAATTCACGAAACACTCCTTTATTTTCGGATGTTTCAGTTTCATCATGTCCTCTGAGCGCCAACTCCAGCGCACCACAAAACAGTTTATAATTAAATTTAGAATAGGCCTATATCTATTCTTATCCACTTGTTTATTGTGGTTGATTATTGTTTGCCTATAGTGCGTATCCAGCTTACTCTGAATATTGGTTTTCCCCAAAAATGAAAGACTTAAAACATTGTCCATGTGACGTTTAGATGACTCGTGCACTTTCATTTTAGACCATATGTGCCCTATATCAGTAATTCCGGTCTTACACCAACTTACATCTCCACCGAACAACACACATGCAAAGCAAAAGAAAGCATTTTTCTCTTCGCAGCCACAAATCCATTTGTTCTTGTAATAAATATCAGGATTGAACTTGCGGCATCGACTTTTTGTTTGTTGATGAAGATTCAGATTTGGAAGCGGTCTACCCAAATTCTTTATTGCAATTTTTTCTGCGAGCGTCCTACTACTAAATGGAGTTTGCAACAATTCACTTATTTTATTCATCTCTCCACTTTTTCCACACCAAACTCACGTATTACTTACACCACAATCACTATAATTAACCAACACATAGGTAGCAGTCTGTTGTACTTTATTTATAGACGTCCTATTCGGTAATGATACCGAATTCTAATGTCTTTGTTAAGTCATATTCCAGAAAATCGTTACAATAACATTTCCGCAACTAACAACAAAATTTGCAAATACAGATAAATGCAAAATTTTCACAGTATGGTTAAGTCAAAATATAAATAACTTTTAGAACTAGTAAAGTTACTGGCAAAAACACACGAAATGAACGGTGATACAGACAATAAATGAAAACTTTTACACTTCACTTAAACAGACAGATGAATCCAAGGCAGCAGCTTGAATAACACATGTTCATGTCCTGCACAAATCTCATATATCGTTAACAAAAGCATCAATACTAGCAACAGTGTAACGATATTTAGTTACCGCGATATAAAACAAATATCACACAAAATTAACAAATAGTGTTACATAATATGAGAAAATACGTAGTTGTCTTTCTAAAAATAACCATGACTGACTTTCTCTGCATTCGATACAGTTAAACGAATAATAATTTGTACTTTCAAATCCAAGTTGTGTGCATTAGTTTTGAATTGGTAACATTGGATTAAGATTTGGCGCCAAACTTTTCGTGTAAGTCTGCTCTTGAAACGACGATTTCCTGCCAAACTTTTCCAACAAACCCTGCCATCTATGGGAATTTCTGCATTACTGCGCTCTAGCGGGCGGAATTTTAACTACTGAGTCAAATTGAACTCGGCTCAGTCTCCGCCATAAGAACCGCATATGAACTAAACCAGTAGCCTTTTGTATAGTGTTATATGGGCTTACCCGGTGCCACAGAGAACTGGCTCCAACGTTCGAAAAAACACTGCAAGAGTGCGTCCCGATCTGTGCGCGCGCTCGTTCAAATGAAATAGGAATAAAATACGTAGAAATAAATTATTACAACTGTTTTTAGGGTATTATTTTTTGTTTCTTTCATTGGTGGTGCCATGGCACACTGGCACTGCCCCAAAAGCCGCCCCTGCCAAAATACCATGTGATGGAGTGTAAAAACCGATTATAGTTTCATTGACCAAGTTCTGCAGCAGCGAAAGCTAAAATAATATATTATCCTGCACATTGTGTGCACTTTCGTTATTATTAAATACCAATCTTGCAGGCATTGCTTGAATGTGTGAAGTTGAAAGAAAAGTTGAACCGTGTAGATGTAATCTCAAACATATTTCTTTCTTACCTTTAACGTTGCGAATTATTTCTTGTTGCAGGAAAGCACCAGTAACTTCTCAATTAACTCGATCTGTTCAAATTTCTTCCTTAAGCAGCCACGTTCGTCAATTTCATAATTTATGCAAGATTTAAACAGAATAGGAATGCCAACATCCATCAATTGATCAACTGAACAAATGAGGTTAATAGGTCATACACAGTACACTAATATGGCTACTTTGTCCTCGAATGAAAATGCAAATTAGCTATATAGTAATAGTAATAATAATCCGAATATTATAAAACTGACACATTCTGTAAATAATGGATATTAATAATATCTGTTTAAAACTGTCATATTGGCAAAACTTAAAACCAAAGAACTTTCGAAACCAAAGAGTTTTGTACTGGTAATTTTACAAACTCTGTGAACGAAATACAGCCAGCGCTGTCCTGACCACATGCGGCAAACTATGGAACATCTATGAGCATCCAACATCTATCATTTGAGTTAAACCCCTCTGATGATGTCGATGCGTGAAGGGTTTCAATTTTGTACAGCACAGCAGCGCTCGCTGTGCGTCTAGGTAGGTAATTATAACGTCATTGACGATAAATAGCAAGGAACCTACCCTCGAAATCCAGCAAGCTAGCCATCCACGGAGCCACCAGAGCGCATTACTTCCGGTGAGTGACCACGCAGGCGACCCATCCGCGCAACCACCTTGGAATCCATCACAGAAACACGCACCGTCTGAACCGGGCTTAACACATGTTCCACAACAGTGAACACGTGTTCTGAGGATTTGTTGATACTAATATTTACGCGTTAAGTTTATAACACCACGGATGAAGAACAGTATTATGCTTGTTTAGCTACAATTAGTTCAATTATTATAATATGCATGTTACTGAAAAAGAAACACCTGTGAGTTATTTGAAAGAGTTATAATGCGAGGACTTGTAAAGTTATATACTTAAATTATTATTATTATTATTATTATTATTATTATTATTATTATTATTATTATTATTATTATTATTATTATATAATATTAATATTATATTATAAAATTATTTATTTACAACTTTTCAATTCCTTCATACTCCGATATAAGAATTTTTGTGGTAGCAACAATCCAGTTATATTTGCGTTTCGCCATATTTGTTTCAAGGTATAGAAATCTTTTATCAAAGATTACAAGCTGCACTAACATTTTATAAAAGATCTTTTATCAAAGAAAACGCATTACACTGTCGTATATTTTATAATATATATTTTATAAAAGATCTTAGTGTAATAGCAGCCCGGAAAACCTTCATCACAGACACTGGCTGTGAAAGCATATTTTAAAATACAGTCTCTCTAGAGAAGAAGTAGTAAAGGATAAAATCGCTGCTAGAGTGTTTAAAACAACAGAGTCGGATGGAAATAAAAAAAGTACCATAGGGACAGTTTTTAAATCTATGTTCGACAGCAGTAGAAAATAATTTAATTTTGTAATGTGTCCGATATGCTGGTAACTGTATGCTCATTTCACACGCCAAGCGAAAGCACAAGCAATGCTTGCAAGCAGGAAAGCAGTAGAATGCAATCAACTGGTGCAGCGCTGTGGGCTTGGGCTTGGAAGCCCAGTGCACTGGGATAGGAAGCGGCAGCGTTAAGCAGTGTTGGTCTTGGGTGGGCTGGGCTGCTAATGCATTAGGACTAACAGTGCTGAGCTGTGGGCCAGTCTGCAGGACTCTGCCGTAAACAACCGGAGACAACGAAACCTTTACAAGAAAGCCAGAACGAGTTGAAGCTTGGCCCAGTGCAATAAACCAGAACTCCCATTCCTACTACGAGGAAAGCAGATACACCACCCTATGTCTATGCTGGCCCAGCTTCAACCAACACATTCTTCGCTGGACATAGATTCGCCCCCAGGTCCTAGATACTACTCCCCGTTATGCAACACGCATCTCTTCGCCTCAATGAAGAAAACTTGTATTGAAGAAGATTATTATCTACTGATCATTTTTGTGAATGACATGAATATTCTTGTATGTAACATGTAAGTACTAAGTCTCAGATGATGCCACACACATGCCATAACACGCTACAGATCAGAGATTCATAACGTTAAATCAGCATATCACTTTGCATGCAAAAATTCGTAAATACTATCGAGTTAAATGGCAGATACCCCGCAAAGTTATAAATTAAAATATCCAGGAACTCAGTTTATATTACATTATGCCTCGTTACGTAAATGGATTATTCATTTAATGCACAGATATATCAGATTTATTAAATAGCAGCAGCCCTACCACCATTATGATATCACTGTCAGCAATTATATCAATTTCGATCTATTGCTTATGAAAGTCAAAATCTTTGGCACTTCGACTCTCCCGTAAAGACTCTTCTTATAATCTATAATGTGAATGATACAACACTAGCTTACAAGACAGACGATCCAAATCCTCAATAAGAATGAGTGATGGCCTCTAAAACGGATTAAAATCCTGCAAGTCAGAATGATTCTGAAGGCCACTGGCGAGGGAACTACACCCCGTAAGCCTAACAGTAAAAGGTCTACTAAGACTTGTGTGATAGTCATACTTCACAGGATCCGATATGTCTTGCCATTCATTTGATTAGGAGTAAAAGCACGTGCCGATTACGGCATCGTCTTTTAAAAAGAAGCGGGCATTGTTGTGCCCAAGGGTTATGATAGGCATCATAACTTTGTTATGACCATAAACCGAGCCCCTACAGTTGAGGCTGCGCAGAAGTTTAGAGTAGGGACAAATTGAAGCTTGCGTCCGCCGCCATGTTTTGGGAGAAGCACCGGCTAGCAGACGGCTGCACTATACAATGCTGAATGTTTAATATATATGTTTGGGTCTCTTATAAATCGATCTGAATGGATAAATGAAAATTAACATTTTAAGCGACCACGTTAAAGACATAATCAAGCTTAGTTACCGTTAGTTTGACATGAAACGAAAGAAAACTGCAACAATTTGATACCGTAACTAAAGATGTTGTATAGTTATTTGACAACATATAGAGCGAACAGAAATACAAATGCATATTGTAGTAATAGTTTAGATGAAAAGAAAATTGTTAGTATTAACTATTATTAACAAAACACTGCCTGTGTAAGACGTTACATTAGGCCTATATTGTAAACACGTTTGGTTTGATATGGACGAGAAATAAACAATTATTATTTATTCGTTTCCATATCACATATTATAGGCCTACACCTGTAAAATAGAAACACGTACCTAATGTTTTAGTTAGAAATATAAGTAGGCCTACCGTGCAATAGCTTATTATCACAGCTGTAGTATGAAATAAACGTCACATGCACGAATTAGTCAATTAATCATGTAATAAAACTCAGGCCTAGTGTACAGAACTTCTTGCCTATTGATGCATTATTATTATTATTATTATTATTATTATTATTATTATTATTATTATTATTGACTCCGTTAAACATTGTCTTACAACATTTTTATGTAAAGTCGTGTTGTACTGGTAACCTTAAGTGTGTGCTAACATCTGCTCTTGATGTAGTACTTTCTTTTATTTGGTTATTTAATGACGCTGTATCAACTGCTAGATTATTTAGCATCGATGGTGTTGATGATACCGAGATGATATTTGGCGAGACGAGGCCAAGGATCCGCCATAGATTACCTGACATTCGCCTTACGGTTGGGGATATAAGAAAAAACCCAACCAGGAAATCAGCGGGAATCGAACCTGCGACCGAGCGCGACTCCGGACTGACAGTCCTTAGCCCACTGAGCTACGTCAGTAGATCTTTATGCACTTTTATGGTCAGTTTAACAAGTTTAAGATATGGTTCTCGGGAGGAATCTGGGATCCATTTTATAAAACATGTTCCCATAAGTACAGAAAAATTGCACACGTATTCTACTTCTAGAGCACATTGCTTTCACACGATGTAAGAGTGGATGGTAATATGCCATTGCACTGTCAACATCTGTATAATCGCTCTTTCACTAAGCGACATATTTCTATAATCTCAAATGATGATATGACAAGACTCCCATTATTCTTTCGTTAAAAAATAAAAGAGATTTTGTTTACTGGTGGTAGGCTACGTACCATAAATTGAGTCTTTAGATTTATTACACCATATTTTTCTTAATGATTTAACAACTAAGCCAGCAATGAATACAATCACATTTTGACAATATTGTGTCATTGAGAATGATGTAAGAGTGAGGGAATTGCAATCAATGTCTGCAGTAGAAGAGTCATATCGCCTCTGATTCTCAAAACACTGAGGATTATTATTACAGTGCGTTAGGTGTTTGAATAATACCGTTGGGTATACTGTATAGACATTTTTAACGGACATTCCTCTCTTTGTAATATAATTTAAATAAATTATTTACGTATTTTCTAACGTATATAATAACATAAGTAAAAATATTCCATGTATTCGGTCATAGGAAATAGAAATAAACTAATGTCTATTTATGAGCAATATAAGGCGTTTATATTTGAAACAATGCTTAGTTACAATATTTAGATTTACTTCTGTTATTTTATATTATACGTTAGAAAATACGTAAATAAGTTTAGTTATATTACAGTGAAGAAGGAAATCCACTAAGAAAAGGCCTATATACTCAATGGTATTTTCTGAACTCCGAATGCGCCCCAAACATGGCGTCGCGCGAACCTGCGCGAGAGGTTTCAAATTTGTACACGACCAGCGCCAATTGTGTGTCTAGATATATAACTACAACGTCTTTGCCATAAACAATATATTTTCACTTTATTTGAAAGTAATGAAAACGTACTTATTAAAACATTCAGTTTAATCATTGAAGATATGCTTTCTTAAACACGCGACAGAGCTTGCTTTCTGTTGCTACAGATTACCGTACAGATTAGCGAAGTCAGCAAGAAGCAAAGTCCAGTCCTTGAGCAAGACAGGAAATGTGTACGCTTGCATTTTAGCGCAAAGCCATTCTTACGCAACAGCTGACATACTTATAACAAAATATACAGATTGTTCAGTAAACATGTACAATTCGCGTCTCTCGCGAGACTTCTAATTGGTGATAATTTTGAATTCCGATTTTCTATTGGTTAAGTCAAAAACAAGATTCAATCCTTGAATATCGTGAGAGTTCCTTAAGTCTATAGTGTTCCAAGTGACAACAGGAAATGCCGATCCAAAATAATGGTTAAGAATCGGAAGCGTGGTGTTTGGTCAACGCAATATCGTCTTTTTAGAAGATTCGCGGGCAAAATAGCGTCACTTTGTTACGTCACAAGGGCGCGGTTCGAGAACTTATAAGATGGACATGAAACGTCCAAATAGCGGTCATTGGTCAAGACTGATCATGCTGCAGCGGTCGTAACTTCCCGACGTCCAGAAAGAAGTCAGAAAAAGGTATCATCTTTGAATAGCACCAGGGTTCGCCCTATAGTCAAATGTAAGTAAAATCAACAGTTCAATTCTTGTACTTTACATTTAACTAGACTATACTTGTTTTTTTTTTAAAGATGGGACATGACAGGTAAGCGGCCGAGCTAGGAACTAAAGTGCTATGTTGCCAATATGGACTACCATGCTGTCAGCTGATGAAAGCTAGCAATTGACGTTAAGATTACTGATGTTAAAACATTCATTGACAATTGACGCGAAGGTAAAAAAACAATACAAAAATCGACAGAGAATCAAAGACGAAACGTACTAATGCTATAATAGTGTGCACAATAAATGTTGTCAAAAGAGCTATTAAGCACTCGCCACGTGGGAACTGTAAGTTTGGCAACTCACTGTTGTTACCATAGGAACAGGCCTACCACGCTGTGAGACATTCAGTTGTTTTTCCGATCGCAACGCTCCTGTCATGTCCCATCTTTCAAAAAACAAGTATAGACGGCATTTCGGAAGGCGGTCAGCTGCTACATGCGCCGTAGCATTTCTGGTATGTGATGTCACAAACTTGTACAGTAGAACCAATCAGAATCAGTCTATAACAAATACTTCCCGAGTTCGTTTGTTCACGTGTGTGTGTTTTAATACAATGAATATGTAAAACTAACATTTACTGTGTGTGTAAGATAAGTAAATGGAAGAAGAGACTGTAAAAAGGCAAGTATTGCACAGGCAGGAGCAGGAAATAGTATTTAAGGTGTATAATTATTTTAAAAACGTTGACGAGCAGAACGCTGTCGGCCATCTTGATGCTGGCTGCAACGTTGCCAACGCGCAAGAAACGACTGCAGAAGCATGTGGTGTGGAATTGAGAAACGTGCAAAGAATATTGTTATAACTTGTTTTTTTTTTTAAGATGGGACATGACAGTTAAGCGGCCGAGCTTGGAACTACAGTGCCATGTTGCCAATATGGACTACCACGCTGCCAACTGATGGAAGGTAGTAATTGTCGTTAAGATGGCTGATGTTAAAACATCCATTGACAATTGACGCGAAGGTAAGAAAACAATACAAAAATCCAGGCGCGGCTCGCAAGGTGAAGTGACTGAAGTGGCTCTTCACCTACATTTTAAAATTATAATCACAATAATTATGCATTTTCATCTTATCATAGTTATAACCTGCTCACAAATCTCCTATCGCTATCTGAAAGACGAAAGCCTCGTGAATTGTCTGGGTGTATCGCTGCACACTTTCCCTTTCGTGTCGCTTGCTGACACTCACCCCCTATATAATGTATGAGTAGCTACTAGTTTTCAAGAAGAAACGCTTCTTTTTCCACATTTCTAGTATACAGGCCTGTTGTAGGTTGCCATGGTAACAAGCATTGCCCCTCCAAGGAAAGAAGAGCCGTTCATTTGCCTATTCAAGGAATAAAGAAACAGGTTTCTAAACACCCCTCGCTTGTGCAACCCGCCGAACCCCGACAAGGCGACAGGTGCAAACCCATTGTCAGTTTTATACATTTCTTGGTGAGAGAAACAAGTTAATTTTGTTATTTGTGTATTATTTAGTGATGTTCATAAATGATTTTGTGAATGAATCCAGAAAACGATTTAGTGTGTGTAATTTATTAGAGACACCGTTTTCTCGTTGGCGCGAGGAAGATAAGAGAGACTTACTCGTATTAGTGTTTAATCGTCCAACTCCGCATTTATCAGTGTCTGTTAGAAAACAAAACAAGAAGTCCGGAAATTCTTATCAATTGCATTTTAAAAGTACCTGATATGGGGAGTATACCTGGTTATGTGGCAGTGTTTTTCTACAAAAACGTGTCTGCTGGGCTTGCCTTTTATTAGAAGTGAAAAATAACGTTTGGAATAACGCGAGGTTTGGCGATTTTGCGAACTCAACTCGTGTATATCAGAAACATGGGGATTCGAGTGAGCATTTGAAGTGCGTCTTGCAATTGAAACAAGTCGAAAGAAATTTGAACTCAATTCGCGATGCGTTACAGGAGTCGTCATTGTGTATTAAAATATTTAATGAGAATGTTCGGTTAAACAGGAACCTTATGAAAGTTGTGGTTAAAGCCGTTATATATTTAGCGAAACAAGAGTTGCCATTTGGAGGACATGATGAACAGGTTTCGTCACATAACCGCGGTAATTTCAAAGAACTGCTCCAAACTTTGCTCTCCATAAGTTCCGGCGAAGTTAGAAATCAATGCAATAAAATTAAATGTTTATTCAGCGGCGATTCTAAGACAATACAGAACGAACTAATTGAATGTATTTCAGAATACGTATGTAACCAAATCAAGAAAGAAGTAAATGAAATTGATTTTTTTCATTGCAAATTGACGATGCGACGGACGTTGGACAAAACTGTCAATGCTCTATAATAGTAAGATTCGTGATTTCACATGGTAAACTGATAGAGCGTTTCTTAGGTTTTATGACGTAAGTTCTGATCGGACTGCGCAAGCCCTGTTTGAACTAATAGACAGCATCTTAGGGCCTTTGAATTATCGTAATAAATTGATAGGACAGTGTTACGATGGCGCTAGTGTAATGTCAGGCCACATAAATGGCCTACAGAAAAAAAGTCACAGATGAAGTTCCTCAAGCTATTTTCATTCATTGTCTAGCGCATCGTTTGAATTTAGTTCTGCAACAGAGTTGCAACAGTATTTCAAGTTGCCGAATTTTCTTTGCAAACCTAAGCGGAATTCCCACTTTCTTTCATCATTCAAGTAAACGTAACCACATTCTAAATTCGATAGTTGGAAGGCGAATTCCAACAGCTGTAGAAACGAGGTGGACATCGAACTCCAAAATACTCAAAACAGTAGTAGAGAATTGGGACTGTTTAAAAGAGGTTTTTGAAGAAATAAAAATAAATCCTGGAACTGATAGTACTTCCATCCGTCAATGCGGAGTGTTCTTGAATGACATGAATGACTTTTAATTCAGTTTTTTGGCTTTGATTTTTTATGACATATTCAGTCTAACTGATGTTTTGTATGATGTTCTGCAAAAGAAATGTTTAGATATAAGTTAGGCCTACTGTGAAGCTAAAATTCGAGGTACTTACGATTTGATTAATAGTAAAGAAATGAAGAATACTGCAACAAAATATTTCGTAATGCAAAAGTGAGAAGTAACTGCAACCATAAAAGACAGCATGCCCAATTATCCGATGAAGACATTTTCTTCAAATACAAGTCATTGTTTTACGAGATAGTAGACAATATTCTGTCACAAATTAATACTAGGTTTCATGACTTGAACAAAGTATCATTTCTAAGTTTGGTAGATACAACAAAATTTAAAGACTATTCTAAAAAATTTCCATCAGGTGCTTTGCAGAACTTGATTGAATGCTACCCATCCATATTTAAAAAAAATCAACGTTTACAAAATGAACTTTAACTTCTTTATGGTGATAGCAATTACAGTGGCGTTAACACTTTGAAAGCATTGGAAATGTTATGTCAGAGTGATGTTCACCAAGACGTATTCCAGGAAGTGTATAAGTTGTTTTCACTTGTAGTGTCTTTGCTATCCACCAGTGTGTCTGTAGAAAGAAGTTTTTCGTGTCTAAAGAGAATAAAAACTTATTTGCGGAATACAATTTCCAAGCAGCGTTTGTCCTCCTTGGCCAACATTTCTATTCATAGAGAACTTCTTTCGGGACTTGAAGGACAAATCAGCTTTTTAGATGACATCATTGACAAATTCGCGGCCCTGAAGAACAGAAGAATAGACCTACTCTACAAGAGATAAGGTAAGATAGAAAAAATATTGTTCCTTGTCACATGCAGTTGTCAGCACTTCACTTGTTTTCTTAATCACGGGCCGCCCCTGCAAAAATCGACAGAGAATCAAAGACGAAATGTACGTACCAACGCTAACATTGTGTGCACAATAAATGTCCCCTAGAGAGCTGTTAAGCACTCGCCACGTGCGAACTGTAAATTTGGCAACTCAAGCGTTGTTACCATAGCAACAGGCATTGAGCGCTATGTTGAGATCACTGGCAACAGGCTTACCACGCTATGTGACATTCAGTTGTTTATCCGATCGCAACGCTCCTGTCATGTCCCATCTTAAAAAAAAAAAAAACAAGTATAGTTAAGGAAAGAGGATTTGTTTGGTGTCACGCTTACTGTAATCAACAACTAAGGTTATTATTGTCTTTTGAGAATTTAAATTCTCTCCTTTGTATTCCACGTGCTCGTGAAGTACGATGTGGCAATGTTGTACGCTGCCTTGCTCTATCAGTCTCTCTCGACGCAAACGCTAGGAGACTACCGCCTTCCGAATTGCCGTCGACTCCAGTTCATTGTGAATTCAGCGGCAGATTTTCAGGGGATGCAAGGGAGGCCTAGCCTCCCCTAATATTTTACCAAAACACAATATGGCAGTAATAATTCCAGCTGAATTAAGATCACAGACAAGTTACAGCAAATGACGAACATTTTTCCTTTTATATTAATTTTACTATTCACTACGACTAAAGCCTGGTTCAGACGGTGCGTGCTTCTGTGATGGATTCCAAGGTGGCTGCGCGGATGGGTCGCCTGCGTGGTCACTCACCGTTAATAATGCGCTCTGGTGGCTCCGTGGATGGCTAGCTTGCTGGATTTCGAGGGTAGGTTCCTTGCTATTTTTCCTGCGTGCTTCTGTGCTGGTTCAGTGTCACCAAAATAGTCGTTCTCCAACTAAATCTTTTTTTTTTATGTATTTCTTAGTTTCTGAGGATAGAATAATCAAATATAGAACTTTAGTGTCTTAAACTTCTTGTTTAATTGCTTTGTTGCAACATTTACTATTGTTAATGTAGAATTTTAGTTGTTTTTCTACTTATGGTTAGTTTCTTATTTATCATGAGTGTTATCTAGACTGTTCTGGGACATTGGGAGCGAGAAAACAACAGTGTGGATCAACCTCGGGAAGGTTGCAGAAGCTACTATTTTAAGGGGTGAGGATGGGGGAGAGGATGGTATTTTTGATGAAAAATTACTAAATTCTAAAAAAAAGAAAAAAAAAATCTTTAAAATACTCTGTGATATGTGTGGATCGCCATTTTTAAACTTCCTGCATTATGGATTTTTAAATCACTCGCCCACTTTTATTGTTGTTTCCGGTAAACTAAATTTTCAAAAAATTGTTTTTTTTTCTCTTTAAAATACCCTTTGATATGTGTGGAATACATTGCATAACATTTTGTGGGTATTTGTGCCCTTATCGGATGTGGAGACGTCATTTTTAAACTTCCTGCGCTATGGATTTTTAAATCACACGCCAGCGTTTATTGGTTTCCGATAACTTAATTCTTTTTGCTACATTGCAAGACAAAATGAATATAATTTCTGAACTATTAAAGATACATGCATGATATTTAGAACACACATTCTTCAGACTATTAGGAAACTTGTCTCTGTAACAGAATTTTGTTAATTGATTTCATTTTAAAAATACGTGTGTTTGTTTGCAAGAAAGGAAATCAGAAAATTGTTATTAAATTTTAATTGTTTATTTTACCAACGTAGGGACTAATATCAAATTCTGTTACAGACAGTTTGTAGAACATACTTTTGCAAATGCATTGCAAAAACTCTTTGAATCTATCTTTAAAAACGGTTTAGATATATCGGTTTTAGTACAATCCTGCATTGGGTATATATATATTTTTTTTTCAAATTTGGGCCCCCAAATAATTTTTTTTTTCAAAATATTATTTGGTTGAGTTGCCACAGCTATGAGCTCTCTACATACAAAAAATTAATAATTTACACCAAATAGGAAAAAAAGTTAAAAAAAAATACCATCCTCTCCCCTTAAGAGAGCAAGTCGAAAATTTTGATTATGAATTCCTACGTTTGGACCAAAGATCAAGTCAGAACTTTAATAATTGAGGCGTACAGAGAAGAAACATGTTTATATGCTATACAAACAGCATTGTTAAGACATTTTGGCCCGTATTTCTACGCAGTAACCATTTTCGGCTCCACATTCTACTCTTTTTAATTTGATCCGTCTCCTCAGTGTTCAAAGCTAGCAAAACAGCAAAGGCTGCTAAACGTTTTCTTCGTACAGCTTCACATACAGCTTTCATATTTGATGTTTACAAGTCGTACCGCGCCAGCATCTCCAACTTCCAAACTGGGATCCAGCCAAAGAGTTTGTAATACTTCAAACTCTTTGGATCCAGTATGCAAGGCAGCTCGCTCCGTGTGAACCAACGAGTTAGAAAGAGAAAGATATAGAGTGGTCATTGCGCCGCCATGTTTGAAGAAAATTGAACGACCGTCCGCCATGAACTTATGCGCCCAAACAAATTGGGCGTGGCATTAGAATCATCAGCTGTCAAAATTTCGTTTGCATAAATCAGTTAAACTGAAGTGGAAAAACCTAGTATTTCGTCAAACACGTGCTAGGAACTTAATCTAAACTTATCCACGCAAAATTTAAAACACTTGAGCTATTCCTAGAAGGAATGCTTAAAAGAATAACCTAAGCAAAATTGTATGTAGTATGACAAAAAAGTCCTAGCAAATATACTGAAGAAAATGTTAATATTTCTAGGTTCTTTTAAATGTAACCTGCAAGATTGCCTATAACATGAACGAGTATGATTAGGATGTTTTTATAAAATTGTTTTCCCAGTCTCTACACGTTGCAAAACTATTTATTATACAATAGGATATATAATGAAAGTAGGCCCTAACTGTAGTAAACAACCTTTACCTCCAAGCTTGTAACGTGGGTAAAACATGACTAAACACGCTTTCAGTTTTTTTTTACAGTAGAGTATAATTATTATCGAAATGTGAACGTGAGGCCAACAGCCGTCTGGTCTGTCTGAGCCTTTCAAGGGCTGTGGCACCACAGATTATTATTAGTGTATAATTGAACACCCACGTACAATATTGGGGTAAGAAGTTGTGAAATATATTTATACTTACCCCATTAATGCACGTGAGTGATCAATTATGTTCTTTCATGTCCTTCCAGTCAAAATACTAACAACAATACGACTTACCCCAGAGTTTTGCGTTATTTTGGATGCGAGTATCGAAATACAATTTTAATATTTGATTGCTATTACTGGGTTTGAAACGGAATTGTAGCGGTTTTATCCACCTTAGTTTAACTTTATTACTAGTGAACCATTTATTTGATTAATCGTTTATCTTCGAAATAGGCCTACTTTTTATAAGCTACAGCTCATCGTCTTCTTCTATAAGTAGTAAGGACAGAAGGAGCAGAAATAAAGGATGCCGGTGTCGAAATACAATTTTAATATTGTATTGCTATTTGTTTTTCACTGGGTCTGAAATGAAATCGTAGTGGTTTTATCCGTATTTAGTTTAAGTACATTACCAGTGAACCATTTATTTTGTTTATGCCGGGCGTTGTTACACATTTATGCCTGAAAAAAAAAATGCTGCTAATAAACAAAACTATGGACTTAACTTCATAAAATTTACATGAAATATGATATATCAGTTGTATTTTTCCTTTTGACATTGCAGTTATATGGAGCACACACAACAGGCATGTTTTTTCTTCGTTTCTTTGTAGTTGTTACCTCCGTTATACAACATTGTAAGCAGACGAATTTTTACAAAGGTGGGCGCTTAGTTCAGATCTGCCGTGTTTCGCGGTGGCACCGCAAAGAGCGCTGTACAGGAAAACATGGCCACCACAGTCTAATATATACAGTCGCGCAACTTCAACACTTTCCTTGCCAACATTCACGACACTAGCGCTCAAGCGGCAGGCGAGGCACTGGTCATAGGGTTGATACAGCCAGCATGTGCTTTAAAGGTATGCGAGATGTTATAATAACGTTTTAATCATGCGTCGGAATAAAGGCAATGTGTGCAATGACGAAAATTGCAGTAACAACAAGTTTAAATCTCCGAATTTGTCGTTCTTCAGATTCCCTAAAGACTAAGAGAAAATCATAACTCAGTTATAACCTATAATCCACGCTGTAGGTAGCCTACGTATTGTGTTCTATAAAACATTTATTAGTTATCAGTTACCTATTTGTAGGTCAGGAAGGAGAGTTTAAATATAAACAAAGTAAATACCTGTTACAGTATATTATTGTTTTGCAGAGATCATGTGTAAATGTGTAATCATTCCGATTTTGGATAATGTATCTACAGTTTTTAATGCAAGTAGTTCCATAATTTTTGTATTCGTGTTTTTTTCTTTATATTTTTCAAAAGTTGAATGTTATATTGAATTCAAGTAGGGATCATGGTGTTAATTTTTCAAGAATTCATGGCGTATTATAATCCTTTTGCAAAATATTCACTTCTTGAATAAATCCAGACTGTGTCGATAAATTTCTGATGTGTTGGTGTAGATTCATGTGACAGACGTATTAGGTTCTCAAGAAATAAAAGAGCCTTTTTAAATTTAATATAAAAAGCAATCTTTTCTGTAATAATTTGCATGACTGTTATTGGTGTTGATTTTACATTCCCAGTGATTATTTGAGCCGTTCAGAGCAGAAGTGGTATAAGTCAAAATTAGGTAATCAGGTTTAAAGTAAAAATTCTGTAAAATATAACGCAAAGTAGCAATTAATATATCCTTCGTGCTATTCACTGACTACTAATAGTTTAAATAAATTCAATATTAACTGCTACTTTGCGCTGTATTTTACAGAATGTTTACTTTAACCCTCATTACCCATTTTTGACTTACACCACTTCTGCTCTGAAAATAAAATTAGGCCTACATTTTCTGAGTTAATTGAAGTTACAATTTTTTCAACAAAATTGTGTATTGATTTGTTCTCACCTACGTCATAATAACAGTAAGTGCATGTAAATTACGTGTTATATAGGTAGGGTAAGTTAAAATTAAGTTTATTTGTGAAAACTGGAAATGTAATGTAAAATGCGGTAAACTTTCCATAAAAATTTAAGCCATAATATCAGCACTATTAGCGACTCAAAATAATAATAATAATAAAAAAATGAAAAAATAATGAACTTCATAAATCAATGTCTGTCAAATTAAGGTTTAAATCTTCCCCTTTTTTATTTTTAAGTTTACCTCAGCGGACAAGTTTACCCCAATTTGCGGTATGGAAAATAGTTAATTTCTCAGGAAATAGGGAGAGGAGTTCACCACGCGATGTACCCTACGAGATATGCCCTACAATTTTGACTCTTCTCACAGGAAATATAGAGTTTCAATGGTTCATAAATATATTTAGGAATAAATTGAATTAACCGTCCACGTACAAACAATTATATTATTTCAAACCATGATACGTGATCAGGGCCATGATTGAGTTGTAAGGAGCAGAAAGAATTACATTTATTCCCAGCTTCTGAAACTTGTAGATTAACTGTGTGTGAAATTCTTCAAGGATTCTAAAGTAAAATTAATAAGAGCCATATACACTTACTGTATAGCATAACAATATAAAATAAATTACGAAAAATCCGTTTTCTGATGTGTTATCATATGTCGTGTGCACACTTTTAGCTTGCCTGCCGTTAGAGGGCTACTGTCGCGCCAGCTGTCAAATGTTGGCATATTTTATACGTATGAGTTGCGCGACTGTATGTTTTAGACTGTGCTAATACTGTGTAATTAGACTGTGATGGTCACTCTATAGTCTTCTCTTTCTAGCTCGTTGGTGTGAACGAAAACCATCACCGCAGCCACCACGGAACCCAGCACCGTAGCCACCACGGCACCCAGCCTGCTATACTAAAAGCCAGGTTATGAACCGACTAAACCGGAAGCAACGTTCTGTTGCTCTCTTTCTGAGCTCTGTTGCCACATAGTGGGGCGAGATTCAAAGCGTGTTCAGCGTTTGTCACCGATATGTTTAAAATAATTACTGTATATAGTTCCCGATAACACTATCAACAATATTAATAATTAAAATTACTGTTTTTAAGAAAGCACGAGCTAATGACGCTGGTACGAAATGCGACTCATAATGCACGTGGTACTGCAAATAAACTGGCTACACTGTCTCCGTGATTCCGTTGTCATCACTGCACAAGCTACCCCTCTAACCCGCACTTTCCTCTCGCCCTTCAATCTACTTCCTGTTTCGTCGGTTCATAACCTGGCTTTTAGTATAGCCACCTTGGAATCCATCACAGAAACACGCACCGTCTGAACCGGGCTTAAGATGTAAGTTACGTAAAGTCGACTACATTCAATTGGTGATGCCCGCTCGCTATACTGTAGATAGTACAAATAATTCGTACTGAAAAATAACAGATAGCGCTATAACCTGTATAGTCGATATCTAGCAGCCTGCAGTGTCTACGAGAGCGGGAGAGAGGAGTCGGCCACATGACGCTACTCCCCGGTAACCATGACAACAGCAGTCCAACCAATAAGATAGCTGGTTAGAAGAGTGTTTAAACTTGACTAGAACGCGCGAAGGGAGCCGATTTGGAGACGTCCTACCTACCGCTGACAACTATAGTCACGGCCGGTTTCGGCTGTATTGGGAAGCTCTCTCTCTTTCTCTCTTCTTGGTTTTAGAAAATTGAGTCACGTGTTGTTAGTTTTCTCTCCCTGCGTAAAAGTTTTAATTTATGTTGTTAGATTTTTTCTTGTTTGCAGGCGTTCTTGTTATTTTATTCTTTTGTGTTACCGTACGAGATGCATTTACTTATACAGTATTTTAAATATATCGAGAGTTTAGAAACAAATTCAGATTTGTCTCTAGCTTCTTCTAGTAGCAGTTATTCAGTATGTTGTGATCTATTTGATCGGTTTGCAAAGAAAGAGGAACTTTCAGTTAATTTGCTGTAAAATTAGACTATGTAATAGTAATGAGCAAGCCCCGGATTCTTAGGTTCGAATCAATTTTGTTGCTATCTCGTTACTCTCGAAATATGGTTTTTCTTGTTCGTTTTATGGAGCAAAGAGTAACATTCTTAAATTCAATATGACCTAAAAAGACCTAATTCGTAGGTTAGGACGTAAGTGTCCCAAAGAGTGGCAATCTTTATCAAGCCGTTGTAATATATTAACAGTATGTTGTTTATTTTTTTCCCCCGTAAAATCATATAAATTCCTAAACATAAGATTTAAAATCCTAAAACATAAATTGGAAAACGTAATTTTAATTTCTTAAAATCTATAAATTCTGCGCTTGGTAATGAGGTATGTCACAGGCCTTATATTTTTATATTCTCATCATTCACGTCTTGGCCTCCTCATCTTTCAAACTCACCGTCTGCTACTGATGTGATACTTCAAAATTAACATCAATTTTGATACTTCATAAATAATCATTCAATTCCAATACTCTATATGTATCTGTTCTAATTTGATATTTTGTTAATAAACTTAATAATAGTGAGTATTTAAACTTGTGATTATTTCGAAAGCCTGAGATCACATTCTAAATAAGGAATCCCACCTATCCATAAGGAAGTACAGTATATAAATCGTCAGAGAGTTAGAAAGCACAATGCAGTGCCTAATCCACTGTGTTCTCTTAATAAATTTGTTGCTATGCCTAAAGGGCACAAAAAATATTTTGGTTTTCGTAAGTGGGATATAACTCGCGATTTTCTCAAAGATAAGCCATCTGCCCTTGTCGTGGCAGGGGACACGACAGTAACATTCCCATCCATAATTTACTCATCCCTTGTAGTCACTACATTGTCACGACAGTGTTTCCATTCTGCTTACAAAAATTATTGTGCAAACAGTGAAAAATGATCGATTTTTGGGCAAAATTATCGTATGGTAGGCCTACTAATTGTTCTCTTTCTACAGATTAAAAATTTTGTACAGTACATACCAGTACTTAAAAAAATTAAGTTTTGGTTAATTTTTCAGTACTTTAACTTAGTACTTTATTTCACGCTTTTAAAATACTTATTGAAATATGGATTGCTTTAGAATTAATAAAAGTAATGGTAATTTTATTATACACATATAGAGAGAGGACAAAATAATAAATAACACTAACTCAGAACCAAGTGGGAATATTTCTTCCCGGCTGCCGGTACTTCAAAATATCAATAGAAAACACTAAAAAGAAATGAAATGTCCTTATTCATTGGATGCAACATTTTAACATAAATTTGTTCTTATAAGTATTAGATATTAACTCCTCTTCAAACTTCATCTTCGTCTGTCTCAGTGCTTGTTTCTACAGTTGACTTTTTTTTTCAGTAACTAGACGGTTGCAAACTTTTGTTTTATAAACTAGGCTACACGTTCGCATGTAGCACTTGAATGAGGGAGAATCAACACATTGAAGCCAAACCTTGAAAGATATTTGAACGCATTATTGCCAGCAATATCTACATCATACTGAAAATATAGCCTACAAAGCTGGGAATCCCTTTCTCACATATTAGAAAGTTTAATTAGTACAGTCTTTGTACGAAGGAACTAAAATCAATGTTGTCACCTCGTTTGCAAGAAATTATGAAAAACATGAATATTCTGAAAGTCGCCAATTATCATATAATAAGGCATTACCCTACGAGAATTATCGTACATCATAAAAGAGTAAAAAACTATCGTACAAAACGATAATAATTATTGTACAAGGTCGCAACACTGTGTCATGAGCTGCTGGAAGTTGGATCGCATTGTTGCGTATTATTCAATGGGCAAACGAATTTTGTAATTAATTTATTTTGTTGGGTTGCAAACGCCAACTTTTCAAAACTCAGATTAGATTTGAACTAAATTAATGTAATGCTCCTTTTTCTATTAAGAGCTTCCTTGACATTGCTATCCTCCTTTTGACTTCCTGGCAGCAGCTCATGTTACTGCTTATTGTGCACCCTGAATAAGTGTTCACTTGCTCTACTGTTTTATTTACTGTAGTATCCGCACATTTACCTTCTTTATTTAATAAATTCCCGTATATGAAAGCGCACAGCATTAATGTCTATTGACACACACTGTAGAATGTTAGTGACTGGTTCCAGGACGGCACTGTACTTTGCTATGATGTGAAGAGATAATTATAATAAAGGTAGAAGTTGTAGCAGCACAAAGAAGCTGGTGTGCCCGCTGTTTTATTTTGGAATTGTCATTTACTGCTAGGTCTGCCAAATTGATGTGTAATATTCCGCAAATACTAATGGCATTCCGCAAATGTTTGGCAGACCATGTAGCAGGGACGGTTTTTCGGGTGAAGCTCGTGAAGCGGCACTTCACCTGTTTACTAAGCGTAACTTCACTTATTTACAAGTATTTTAATATTTCTATTTTATTTCACTTCAATTTTGTCTTTTACGTTCTACCTTGCGATATGTTCTGCACTTAGGTATTCTGCATTATGGAACACCAGTGCCATAGTCTTGCCGCAGAGTGGGGGAGGGTGACAATTGCAGCTATATTCCTCTTTCAGAGCTAGAGCTTCTCAATTTGCGGATTTGTTTACGGGTAACCATGGCAACGAATCCTTGTAAGATTTCTATAGAACCTGTCTGCGAGGGTACTTGAATCGCTGACAAAACATTTCTCTTGTAGCTGCAAACACCTTATAGCTTCCTGGCTTGGCACTTTTGAAAGGAAAATAACGGCACACGAATACAATGAGATAAAATTCCTTGTCTTTCACAGTGTTCACACTTCTTTGTACCTGTTAATTTCAGTTTGTGAGACGTGTGAATAGAGTGACTGTGTTATGTCTTGTTGCTAAAACGATATATTAGAAGATTAAGTTAACTAAGCAGTTATTTATTTTTAGTGATAGTTTTATAATTATTTTTAAAAGTGGTGACTCAAATATTTTTATTAACAACAAGGAATGTATCCGATAAAGGATATAGTGTGTAGAGTGTTACAGACACCATTTTCGCGATGGACTGAAGGTGATGAAAGAGATGTATTGTTAGCGGGGAAACCACCGGCGTGGCTCAGTCGATTAAGGCGCTTGCCTGCCGGTCTGAAGTTGCGCTCGGGCACGGGTTCGATCCCCGCTTGGGCTGATTACCTGGTTAGGTTTTTCGAGGTTTTCCCCAACTGTAAGGTGAAAGCCAGGTAATCTGTGGCAAATCCTCGGCATCATCTCGCCAAATACCACCTCGCTATCACCAATCTCATCGACGCTAAATAACCTCGTAGTTGATACAGCGTCGTTAAATAACCAACTAAAATAAAAAAAAATGTTGGCGGGGAAACCAACACTTGTTATTAATATTTCGGCAAAAAAAGTTGAAAATGAAAGGTGCAAGATCTTACACCAAACATTTTAAAAGTGTTTGGTACAGTGAATATCAGTGGCTGTGCAGTAGTTCTTATTTGGAAAAATTGTTTTCTTGGCCCTGTTTGTTAGTTGGAATAAAAAAATTGGCATGGAACTCGGATGGATTTTGTGAAAACAGATTACGTTTTCGTCAGTTTTTTGAAGAGGCTAAAGGAAGGAGTAAATTTTCTGGGCGGAAATATGTTAAGCTATCAGAAGGTGAACTTTTTCAGAAGTACAAACAATTATTTTTGAAATACTTGACGTCATATTTATGCAAGTTAACACTAGATATCAAGATATTGAACAGCTTCAGTTTTGCTCTTTTGCCAGTACTTTAAAATTTCTTCAGTATTCTAATATCTTTCCTTCTAATGCTTTTGCCGCTCTACAAAAGACTTTCCCAAATTTGTTCAAAGTAAGTCGTTTGAAAACAACTAGAGCTTCTCTATGCAGATCATGAGTACCAGAACATTTCCCCTGATGCAAGCACTAAAACTTGTAAGAGAAAACAAAGACGTATTGAAGAAACCTATAGGCTCTTTTCCCTTATTGTGACATTACAACCAACAAGCGTTGCAGTGGAGAGAAGTTTTTGTGTTTTTTTGTGCACTCAACCGCATAAAGACAAATCTTCGCAATTCAATGGCACAAGAGAGATTAACATCATTGGCATGCATCTCCATTCACAAGGACTTGCTACATGATCTGATTGAGAAGCAGCCATTTCATGACGACATCAGTGACAAATTCTCCATTCGTAGACACAGACGAATCAACTTAATCTACAAAAAAATAGGTAAGTCGTACATCATGTTCCTTAATAAAAGAGCTTCACCAACTTTTGAGGCTGCGAGCCGCCACTGCCATGTAGTTTTTCAAAATAATGAGGTTTTGGGAACCAGTTTTCTTCTGGTAGTGTTTCTCGGAAAAACACAATGATCTCTTGTATTGTACTGCAGCAATTCACAATTTCCTCCACTTCATTTAGATCGTTTACTACATGATTTAATACAGTATGGGATGCACAATGAAATAAGAGTGCCTTCAGGTGTTTGTTCTGGATAAGTTTTGCAACACCCTCCACTTTTTCTGTCATTACAGAACAGCTGTCATATCCTTTACCAACCATTTTATTATCGCCGCGCTCTCATGGTTAACATGTCGGCATCATACAATAACGTGCGGTGTGCTTTTAAAACATAATTTTGCCGACCGATTGTTGCTCTGTAGGTTGCTCTAAGTGTCACGTTGTCATGTCTACTTCCTCGATAAGAATAAGCACTAGTTTGTTATTATTGTTAAATGGTTATTATTATAATAATTATTATTATTTCATATACGAGTAAGTTGACATTCTTAACTCTTAATAATAACTCTTTAATAATAATTTTTAATCACATACCTTAATGTTCGTCCTCAGCACAAGACATTGCAACCTCGGTTTTAGTCCACGTGGATTAGACAAGTAGGTACCATTTAATAATGGAAGCTTATTGGTTGCAATATTGAAATTGAGGCGAGTGATTGGAGCGGCGACGTAAGAAATTGAAAACAATAATGCAATTAAATTTCAAAGACCTGCCGAATGTTATGCACGAGGCAGCTCAAAGACCTATCGAATGTTAACCATGAGAGCACGGCGATAATACACATGTCGAAACTACCAGTTCATAAATATGTTAAAATAGTTGTTGTCACTGAATTCCATCGAATTGATCAAGGGGAACAAAACTTATAAATTCCTCACGCACCATGGGTTCCTGTACTTTGTAATCAAAAAGCAAATACCGAAAAAGATAACTGCTCTGTTCCCACAATGTCGGCCATTTCATCTGCTAACATTGAGAATTCAACTGAGTTATTAACTTCCAAAACTAAATTAACAGTATATAAAAACATGTATATCCCCACATTAATATATGGAGCCGAGACATGGTCTCTGACCTCCAAACATAAGAGTCAACTACAAGCCATGGAAATGAGATATTTAAGAAGAATAGAAGGAAAAACTAGAAGAGATAGAATACGGAACCAAACAATAAGGCTAGGTCTAGGAATTGATCCTCTCGTAGAACAAATAAAATTATCACAATTAACGTGGTTTGGACATTGGCTAGAATGAACAATGATAGATACCCAAAAATAGCGTGGCAAGTTAGAATGGATGGGAAAAGACCTAAAGAAAGACCGAGGCAGACCTGGGAACAAGGAATCCAAGATACCATGCGTGAGAGAGGGATCGAATGGAAAGAGGCAAGGTCCATTGCTCAGGACCGTGAGAGATGGAAGACTCTTTGTAAAACCTCTACACCAGGTGGTAGAAGAGGATCGACTAAGTAAGTATTAACTTCCTGAACTAATATTGCTCCTTCTCACCTAACCATACACTTGTATCATTTCATTATTTTTGTGTCCAAACTGAAGTGTCTTTTTCAATTGCCAGTGGCAGTTTTTAAAATGTTCTTTAAGCGTTGCATCCCGCTGCTACAAGGAAAGCTACTAAATCGTGCAGTAGGCCTACATCAGTGTTTGAGCTATTTCTAGGCAAAGAGAGATCATGTGTAGGAAAAAACACTATTGAAGACACAAGTAGCTTTATCCTATTTTTTCTTCTAACCTGTTTTTGAAATGTAGAATCAATTTGTTCATTTACACCAACACTTTTGTTGTTCATGATGCTGATGAAATTTCTAGAGTGCTCTGTTGCTTCTTTGTGGCATTCAGACTCCATGTTAGTTTTACAAGAACCATGCATATCCTTGTATCAGTGGCATATACTGGTTAAAGGGTTTGGGCTACCGCTGACCCTATTATTACACAAAATATATCTAACAATTACTTTAATTTTAATTACTATGGTAAAACTAATAATACAAAATTATTACATTATGTTATATTATAAACTTTTTCTTTTGTAATTTCCTTGGGCTACCGCCGGTAGCCCGCAAAATACGCCCCTGCCTTGTATTCTGTAAATGCTCTGACTATAAACGCACCTTGGACTTCCCGCTGAACAGTGCATTTGAAAATCACGCAATGACGGCACACTTCGTTTGAATAACAGTTGACGTAATAACAATGTACAACTTTAACAATGAATACTTAATAAATTTTACAGAAGAAAGAGTTCGTCCAAAAGGCTGGATTCGGGAAGAGTACCTAAAGCGCTCATTGCATTTCCGCATTGAATAGCTACAGCTAAGCAATGACGCAAATAATAATTAATTAGTACAACGGCGATCACCAGTAATGGAGATCAAAATTTGGCCGATTTGAGATACAAAAACTTTAGTGTCATGACTCCAAGGACTGAAGGTCTCCATAGCAAAGGGGATAAAGATATAATTATTTAAAAGATGTGCATATGTATTGACTTTTTTCTTCAAGGCTAATTCAGCAGCAGATGCTGCATGTCTGGAGGTATTCGGCAAGTGAGATGGACCTAGAGTGTCAACGCAAGTGGAGTCCCAAATTAAAAATTTTCCTCTAGACCATGAGTTCAAATGAGAGCTTATGAAATGCATATCAAATCTAAGTCAGGAAATTTTGAAAACACTTCATTCTGAATTTTTTTAAATTATCGATTACTCCTTTAATATCTAAATAAAAAAAATGAAAATCTGTATTTCATACAAAAATGAAGATATAAATCTGTACCTAGGAGGTATAGCACATTATGTCACTTTTACCTAACTTTGCAGGAGAGCAGTTTGAACATGTTTGAGTTTAATATTTGAGGAGAAAAATTCGCTCCGGCGCCGGGGATCGAACCTGAGTCCTTGGTTCTACATACCAAGCGCTCTGACCACTGAGCTATGCCGAATTCAATCCACAGCACCGGTTCGAATCTTCCTCCTTCAATGTTTCCCTTTGTGGCCTGACTCCAAGTTTGGCATACATGTTGATTGTCAATATTACAGATATTATTCTGTAGGACAAATTAATTAATCTATAATATTCTCATAGCTGCAGTGCATATGTCTCTACAGATTATTGTGCACTTAACTGCAGAATCCCGGCCAAACAACTCACTCAGCTGAGTACGCTCCTAATATAATGGCAGTTGACATTGGATATATACGAGGCCTGTCTAAAAAGTATCCGACCTTTAGCCAGAAAAAATATTTCAAATACCTGACGGGGTTGGGACCCTAAGCCCCTTCAAAGTAGGCCCCTTGTGCTTGCACACACTTAGCCCACCGATCCTTCCACTGCCGGAAACACCTCTGGAAGTCTTCTTTTGGAATGGTGTTCAGCTCCGTCATCGCGTTCCGCATTATCTCTTCTCTACTCTCAAAACGGGATCCTTTCAGTGGTGTCTTCAATTTTGGAAACAACCAGAAGTCGCAAGGAGCCAGGTCTGGAGCGTAGGGAGGTTGGCGAACGGTTGTAATTCCAATGTTTGGCCAAGAAAGGAAAGTGTGGATCAATTGGGATGAATGTGCGGGGGCATTGTCGTGATGCAAGTGCCAGTTGTTCGCCGTCCACATGTCTGGTCTTTTGCGCCGAACTGCATCACGGAGTCGCTGGAGAATATCATGATTAGACATCGGATTTTTAGGCACTAAAAATTGCAGTTTTAGGCGCCTAAAATAAGCTCAAAATTTGTAAAATTAGGCTCTATTTTAATGAAAATAGGCATTTTAGGCACATCAAGGTATCATACTTATTTCTTTCACTGAAATTTTTAGTTATACACTAAAATACGCACAAAAAAGTATGTTTAAACATTAAAAAAGAATACTATGTTATATTTATAAACAGAGCTGCACAAATTTAATATATTGAAACTAATGAAATAATGATTATTGATATCAAGATTACTCATTTTAAGTTATTGAAATTCAGTTCCATGCTCAGACTTTATTATAATTATCTGCACAGTACACCACCAGAATTTTTTCTAAATTCTCCACAGTTAACCTTTGCCTTTTGTCACTGAGAATCATTTTGAAAGCAGAAAAACTTCTTTCAACCGAAACTGATGTGAGAGGCGCAAATTTTAAATTAGGTACAATAGAAACATCAATACTTACTGGAACATTTACACTTTCCCCCGATATCACTCTTGATACTTTTTCCAACAATGAAAATCCTACATTCTTATTTAATACGTTGTCCCACTTATTTTTAACTTTTTTCCCAGTTTCGCCCAAAGCAGAATGTATGTTTACTTGAGCTTCCTTTACTATTGCTATTTGGCTACAAAGAGATTGTTTTTCACGTTCTAATTGTTCAATGCTTGCAGGTATGAAAGAAAAGTTTGATGTTATGTAGGCAATATCGTTTTTCACTCGTGAGTCATTCAGACAATCTTTCACTGCTTTCACACACGCTGCACTATCAGTTTCAGGTAATTTATCAATAACTGTGACCAATTCTTTAAAATACTTAGAATAATACACCACTGACTGAATCCAGGTTCCCCATCGTGTAACAACCGGCTGAGGTGGGAGTGGGATATCTGGAAAGTTCTCTCTGAATATTGAAATCGTGGATGGGGCTTTACAAAAACATTTTTTTGTGTTAGAAATAAACGAATTGACAAGAGGAAATTCATTCCGGATTGTTTCAAAAACCCTGTGAAGGCCATGTGCTAGACAGGTTACATGCGTGAGGTTAGGATAAAATGTTTTAAGAAGTGGAGCTGCAGCAACCATGTATGAGGCAGCATCAGTACAAAACAACAGAACTTTAGAATCGTCTATATTACCTGAGTATAAAGACTGTAGGCCTTTATTTACAAAATAAGCAATGGCTTGACTATTCACTTTCGAAAGTTCCTTAACACATACGAGGTGTGGAATCGAAGGCCCATCAGGACTAAGTTTTCCTACTACCATATTTGCTTATACCTATTCATAGGATCTGAGGTTTCATCCACAGAGACCCATATGTAAGAATCACCTATATCCTCCCGAATGGAAGCTAAAGTTTCATTGTATATTCTGTCTAAGTAATTTTTTCTTAGGGTCGACTCAGATGGGATATTTTGTTTGCAGTATTTTTGTAAAAACTGTCTTAAAACCGGATTTTCAATTGCATTCCAGGGAATGTTAGCAGCAACAAACGCTCTGGTTAAATCAGCATAGAAATTGCTGCTGAGATTGGATGAAGTAGGCTGTGTTAGTAAAGTTTGTTGCAGTTGATTTTTCTGCTGAGCTTTAGCCTTATGAGCCGCTCCTTGCACATGCTGCTTTAGGTGGCACTTCTTTTCTTGCGAAATCTAAAAATGTAAAGTAAACTGAATTAAAATAAAATCCTAATTGTTGTATTGCCGTATTTCTATCACAAAGTTAGTGGGTTCGAACAATCAAAATTTTAATGACCTGCAACTATCGGAATTTAAAAGGTTAAAGTGTAGTGGTCTTAAAAAGAATTATACCTCAGGATAGCTCAGTCAACGTATAAATATTATAGGCCTACTCATTAAAATTAATAGAATTTATATATTTCAACTATTGTTACATACCTGTTTGCTACAAATCTTGCAGAATATTATTTTTCCATCATAAGTGAATTCTGAATATTCTGTTAGCCATTGCCGGATCAATGTAGATTTTGCACGTATATTTTTCGGCATTATCGCGTTAAACTTCACAGGAAAACGTCCTACCGCTCAAAACTTCTCAACACAAATAAGGTGAGGGAAAGAGCAACTGTTAACGAGCATTCAAATGAACCGTTGTTATTGAGATTCAATTGGACAAAAATACAAAGTTCCACTTATTGTTGCATTTCCTGGTAGTGTTAACACTAGGAGGGCCATTCTTTTAAATATTTTGTAACGGTTTACCCTACTAATTCCCAGTTTTACGACTTTTCATAAATATTTCAAAAACACTCTTTCTCCAAAAATTGTGATTTTATGACACTCTGAAGGGCAGTACAGCTAATCGGTTTCAGACCGAAAACAGTCATTTTTATAGTATAGTATATCTCTGAATCGGTAGCAGCACATGTTGTGATTGTTGCCTGCTTCAAAACTAAGGTTGGTTCTTTGTCGGCATTTATGCCTCCAAACATGTTAAATTCGGTGAAATCTATTGCGAGTGTCGTGAGATTCAAAACATTTTGTTTCCTTTATCAATGGTTTCATGGCCGGTGTGAAGCAAACTTTCCACTTTTTAAATGCCTTAAATTTCGCAGTGAATGCATGTATAAATTATAAAAAGTAAGAGTAAAATGCGAAACTTTACAGTGAGATAGGCATTTTTAGGCGAATATTAACAAATTAGGCTCTAATAACCGTGTTAGGGCATTTTAGGGCACTATAAAACTCTTTGAATATCTTTCTATTTCCATGAAACACAAATATTAATAATTATTTTTACTTTTCTCCTAAAGAAACAAAATAGGCATTTGCCCTAGAATCCGATGTCTGATCATGATAGTACTCCTTTGTCACCGTTTGTCCTTCCGGTGCGTATTCGTGATGCACAATTCCACGGACATCAAAGAAAACAGTCAGCATCACCTTAATTTTGCTTCGCACCTGCCATGCTTTCTTCGGCCTTGGAGACTCATGATGCTTCCATTGCGACGACTGTCTTTTTGTTTCTGGTTGTACCCGTACACCCATGACTCATCTCCAGTTATCACGGTGTTCAGAAACCCAGGATCAGTGTTGGCGGTGTCCAGAAGGTCCTGTGCAACATCACGACGGAGGTCTTTTTGTTCCAGGGACAACTTGGGCACGAATTTCGCAGCCACTCGGTTCATGTTCAAATCATCACGCAAAATTGCATGTGCAGAATCTTTACTCACTCCAACCTCCTCGGCAATCTCCCACACGGTCAAACGACGATCTGCCATCACCAAATTTCGCACCCTCTCAACGACAGCTGCACTCCGAGCAGTTTTGGGGCCTGCCACAACGCTGCTCACTCTCCGCTATGTGCGGCCATCTTTGAATCGGTTGAACCACTCCTTAATTTGTGTTACACCCATTGCATCTTCCCCAAACACCTGCTGAATCTTACGAATTGTTTGACTTTGAGAATCACCAAGCTTTTGACAAAATTTGATGCAGTATCTTTGCTCAATTCGTTCAGTCATCTTGCGAGAAAACTAAATCCGACAAACACTTAGAACAGCACCTTACTTGGCGACCACCAGCCAGTGACTGGCACAAGCGAATGCGGTGAAAAAATTCAAGCATGCGCATTACGGTTCCTCCTTCCACCATGCACAGTGGCGCCGCCTTAGAATCACTACTTTGCGCGGGAAAATTTAAGGTCGGATACTTTTTAGACAGGCCTCATACGTCAACATGTATGCCTAACTTGGAGTCAGGCCACAAAGGGAAACATCGAAGGAGGAAGATTCGATCCGGTGCTGTGGATTGAATTCGGCGTAGCTCAGTGGTCAGAGGACTTGGTACGTATAACCAAGGACCCGGGTTCGATCCCCGGCGCCAGAGCGAATTTTTCTCCTCAATTTTAATTGTCAATATTACAGATATTATTCTGTAGGACAAATTAATTAATCTATAATATGTTTGAGTTTGTTTTCCCTTTATTTTTTTTACCTGTTAATTGGAATTTTGTGACAAAATTCTACCAGAAAACTCGTTTTACATTATGTTTGATGTTGTTTCATTTAATGTAATTTCTTTTGTTATTTACCGATTTCTATGGACATGATGCTGTATACTTCTCATGAGCTTGTTATATTATATGACATAATTTTTCTAGGTATTTAAGTATAACTAATATTTGAAACACATTACTCAACCCATATCATTTTATGTTTATTGCAGTATATTCCATAAACAAACCATTACAAAAATGGTGGTAAGATTTGCTGTAAGATTAAAATGTTGCATAGAGTCCAGGCCATCATCTGGCTCTTCTTCCGCAAAGGAACTTTCGTTTTTATCATTTGTATGTTCTAAACTTTTATAAAGGGAATGGCAATCTGAAGGAAGATAGGGCAATAGTGCCATTAAATCATTGTAATTCTGACGGGAAATAGGTAGTGAGACATTTGATACTGGTTTCAAATCCGCTGAAAATGTAACTCCTTGTCTGCAGAATCTTCTTCTTTCATTTTCTGGTAATTTTTCTGAGCATTTCATTCTACAAGAGCAAGGAGGTTTCAGTATTTTAGCAGGAACAACCTTACCTTTTTTACTTACATATTATTTCCAACCAGCTAATTTGCATTTACAGACATTACATTCCCAATCACTCGCATGTACTACACCGTTTTTACCTTGCTGTGATATCCAAGAATGGATATCAGTATATGATTATGTGAAGAAAGTAGAGAACAATTACATTGAAAGTGAGCACGTGATGGACAGTATTTTGGAGAACATTTCCATAAACTTAGGGACATCTGATTCCAGCACATATCAGTCGTCTGATTCGGATGGAAAATAAGAATATAAAGATGGAATAGCGGGCGTAATTCCATTAGGTACCTTCGACTCTTGAGTAGGAAAGTGGTACTACTAAGGTAAGACGAACGTTTTTAGAAAGAGATGAAACGGATATGCCTGCCACTCTGAGCTTGAGAACTGTAACCCAAACAACCCCCACTCCTCTACCCTGCTGGCCGGCAATTTAAAACTTCGCGCAGGTTGGTACCATAATATCTCATCTCAGCTCTATATTCACTATATCCCCCCCCCCCCACAACCACAGTATAACAGGCTTCTACTGTAATAATAATAATAATAATAATAATGCATCCACAAATTAACTTGGTAGCAGCAAGATGTGTGACGAGGAAAGGTCATGCCTGTGCCTTTAGTTAGTCGAGTAAAATACAACTGCTTTGTGTGGTTGAAAAGTTAGTTATGCCTACAATGTCTTGTACGAAGACATAAGCAACAGCAGGTAGTAATACCACATTCAACAAGGTTATTCACATTGGTTGCCTGATGTGATAAAGAGGTGAAAAGCCAATGCTCAACTACTGCGTGTTCAGTTCAAAGTGTGTCATGGCTTGTCGTATGCCGTCATGTGGCTAGCCGATGAGCCTAGAGAATTCAATCTTCCTACACTTCCGCAAAGGCGTATTACCTATATGCCAGAGAAGTTGCCTAGCAAGTACGGCGTTCATTCTGAAGAGTATGTACCGATACGTACGGTAATGCCGGTAGTGGCAGGAATGTGAACTGTTTGGAAACACGTACTGAGGTGAGTGTTTTTCTTACTGTTGGGATATGGAGAGAGGGTTAAGACGATTACTTACGTATTTGTTGACATTAACTTGGACTGTCAACATGGACACGAAGGGTTTGATTTGTGTTGTGGAATGTTGCGGTACGCAACCGATGATAACAAATACCTTGTGTACGACTTGTCTGCGCAAAACAATTTGATAGAGGTTATGGTAGCACACAGACTTTACAGACCGCCATCTGTTGCTACAACGTTCAAGTTATACCATACACGTTCTCAAGTTCAGATTGAATGCCTTGAATAATAGACAACTTCTCTGACATAAAAGTTGAAACTCGCTTCAAATCACTGACTCACAACAGTGACGTCATGACACACTTTGAAATGAACACTCAGTATAAACATTAATAAGGTTAATGGCATGGTTTAGAAAACAAAGATTCACCTTCCATATCCTCTCCCAGCATTATACGCAAGCACACACATTACATTATTACTATATTACACATAAAACACGTGTAGCAAATTCTTATGACGCATTTTCTGATTAGTCATGTCACGCCTGCCAATGCACTATAATCAGCCAGTCTGAAAGATGAACGGTCAGATTGAATGACAGATCATTGTTAATGGATGCTTTTTCACACTGATAGAAGTAAGTAAAATAAATACCTAGAAATTTTTTTGTAACATGATCACAACTGCTTAAGAAGCTCCAGGTATAAAACAGATACAGTGGAACCTCGATTTATTGTTCCCGGATGTATCATTTTCCCGAATCCATCATTCAAATTCGTTGGTCCCTGAACATATTCTATTTAAACTACGACTGTAAAGTCCGCATCTATCGTTCCTCGATTTATCGTTTTCCCGCATCTATTGACCAGACTTTTTAGCTCTGAAGTGTGTAAATCCCGCATTATCAGCTTTAAGAAATAGCAACAAGCTTACAAATGTTTGTAGCAGTTGATGTCTTCAGAATGTTGTGCTGCAAGCTGCAATTGTGAAGTTTTATGGTTACTGCCCTGCTTACGCACCGACCTTCCTCACAGCTTGCCTGGCAAGACAATGTAGAAGGGTCCATGTGTCCTATCGATCGTTTTCTATTGTAAAACATTCCAGTCTACGCTTCTACCAAGTTGTGTACGCAATCTATCACACGTGTTCGATTCTCGACAGTTCGTATTTTTAACTTGGCAGTTTCTAATCTGATTTTCTCAGATATGGCAATTCCGTGTAAAAAAGTTCGGACTTTAGAAGAACGACTTCGTATCATAGAAGAGGTAGAGAAACATCCAATGGAGAAGAGGATTGACATAGCTAAGCGTCTTGGCCTGCCACCTTCAATTCTAAATTGCATAATGGCAAAGAAAATAGAAATCAGACAGCAGGCTGATAAGTGTGGTACAGCAGCCAAAAAGAGGAAGACAGGCAAGAAGTCAACTTACAGCGAGCTTGAAAATGTCCTCTTTTCCTGGTATCAACAGGCACGAGTATCAGGCATTCCCATTGATGAGACCATCTTGAAGGAGAAATCTCTGAAAATAACTGAAACAATGGGGATTGAGAACTTTTCTGCATCGAACGGCTGGATCTCTCATTTCAAACAACGCCATGGCTTGGTGTTTAAGAAACTGGCTGGAGAAAGTGTTGCTGTGGACACCAACGCCACGGATCTTTGGTTCCAAAGACTCCCGGAGCTGCTGGAAGAGTACAAGCCTCGGGACATCTTTAATGCAGATGAAACAGGCCTCTTCTTCAACTGTCTTCCAGACCGTACGCTGGCACTTAAAGGAGAATCCTGCCATGGAGGCAAAAGTGCGAAGGAGCGACTGACTGTACTGCTGTGCACAAACTCCGATGGCTCAGACAAACAAGTTCCCATCGTTATTGGCAAGTCTGCAAAACCACGGTGTTTCAAAAACGTGAAGAAACTACCTGTGAAATACTATGCTAATTCCAAAGCATGGATGACATCGGAGATTTTCAGAGACATTCTTCACGCTCTTGATAAATTCTTTGGTGCAAAAGGCAGGAAAATCCTCCTTTTTATTGATAATTGTGCTGCACATTCTCCGGACACATCCTCTTTGAAGAATGTGAAGGTGATGTTTTATCCCCCAAACTGCACCAGTGTTGTACAGCCACTTGATTTAGGAGTTATAAAGAATTTCAAGCAGGCATATAGGAAGCAGCTAGTACAGAGGGCTTTATGTTTGATGGATGAAAGGAAAGAGATAAAAATGAAGATAGACATACTACAGGCCATTCACTTTATTGTTTCGGCATGGCAACAAGTGATTCAGTTCACAATTCAGAACTGTTTCGTAAAATGTGGTTATGGGGACAGAAATGAAGAGTCGGACATGTCGGAAGTCAACAGAAATGATGAAGACGAAGACTGGACTCAGCTGGAGACAGGAACCGCTGGCGTTGATCTCGACACTCATGTGTCTGTGGACCAAGAACTCGCAACATGTGGTGTGCTGTCTGTGGAAGAAATGTGTGAAGAAGTGGTGAGTGGAAGTTCCATGGAGGAGGGACAAGTCGACAGTGATGATAATGATGTTGATCCCAAATCAGTGCCGAGTTTTCAAGAAGCACTAAGTGCGTTCGAGACCATGAGAGCATTCATATATGCTCACGAGATCGCCGACAGAGACCAAGTGAACATTATTAATATTGAGAAGCTACTGTTTAGCTTAAAAAGTAAAGGTGCAAGTAAGCAAATGAAAATTAGTGACTTTTTTTTTAACAAGAAATGAAGTGAGTTAATCAAAAAATCATTCATGTACCACACATTCTTTAGTATATGAATACATGTGTGTACTATAAGTAAATTTGACTGCTTATATTCAATTTAGACAGGTTCCCGTATCAATCGTTTTCCCGTTTCCACTGTTTTTTTTTTTCAGAAGTCCAGAACAAAACGATGAATCGAGGTTTCACTGTAGTTGCAGGGACAGCAGACAGTATTAGGGAATGGAGCTATCAAGATAAATTACACAGATGATAGTAGTAGCACAGTTTAGTATATGCAGTTGCGAAGCTTGGGATGAATTTTTGCATTTCTCGTGATAGTTGCTAGCCGCTTGGAGCGCTGTGAGTACTAGGAACAATAGACTGTGTCATTGCCATCGTGATTTAATATAGGCAGACCATGTGACTCACTTAACCCGATCACAGAAGGTGGCAATGCATAAAGAGTAACATATATTTCTCTAAAATGTAGTGTAATTGCATTAATAAATTTAAAACAATGATTATGAGACACTTCACACATAATTCACTTGCGAGTTAAGGTGTAATATTATTTTTGGTGTGAAAATTACGTTGTTCGTATGTGTAATACCTGATTTTATTTGGATTAAATATTGCGAAATTCTTGTACATTCATTTATGCATGATTCAATAATTTTCAGTTGCACCGCACGGATATTTTTATATGTTGAAATTATAGGTTATGTTTACTGTACCAATACTTCAATATTCGCATTTATACATTATAATTAAGCATAATGTCGTGTATGATACGCCGCACATTCAATTTGTCTGTATTTTAATACTACAATCAAGTACGTACCGAATTATTGTATTTATCTACTTCCTAAGAGACAAAGTAACACAATCATACATACACTAATTTCATAGGAGTGGTATGGTAAATTTTCTATCTTCAATTAAGGAAGGTAGATGTGTTAAATTAAAATCACAATATAAATTCTTTTTTATTAAACCTCAAAATAGCTTCCATTCTAAACTTAAAATGTTAATGTGAATAGATTATGTTAACATTAAAATTCTCTTCACATTAAAATAACACAGTTTTGTAATTATTTCTGCAACAAATTATGCAATAAGAAGTAAATGGAACTTATGGACACATTACACTAAATAAAACTTAGCAATGATACGCAATAAAGTTATAATATTTCACTGAGCTCCATACATTGAAATAGAAAACCCGAACATACATTATCATCTGCTCAGGAAAGGATCTGTGCTGAGGCGATAGTAGCGATCCTGGTGGTCAGCAACTATCTATGTATGCATATTTATTAAGTATTGAGCTTCACAACTGTATATACTAAACTGTGGTAGTAGTAAAGATATAGACTACTGGATGTAAACCCTTTGGCACGAAAATTGGTCGCTGTTCAGAGATTAAGTCTCACCTCGAAATAGCTCGAGAATCATCATGTGCGCTGTGTTTACACGAGTGTGTTTTACATAGAAATTCTAAGCCTGGTCTTTGTAACGAGAAGAAAGAGCTCTATTGCTAAGCCATAAAGGCTTTGTAGGGAATATGTCATTTCGTGACATACAGATACGTTACTGCTACAACTTGATTTCATCTTTGTATCTTGATGCTTAATATATTTTTCCCTGTGTGAATCTCGCATTAATGCGAACTACACTTAAGACAAATTCATGCTACTGGAGAGCAACCATTTTCCACATCTATGAGTGTATGATCTATAAAGTCAAGTGACTGTCTCATACAAGATAAGACAACAAGAAAATATGGAGATATATTATCGAACGAACCACTTTAATTGTTAAATTATATTGTACACAGTAAAACATGACACAATAAAATAGTCTGCCTTTCGTATCACATTCTTATATGAAAGCACCTAAAGGTTATCACTATTTTGTACTGATTCACGCATACAACCAACTTACTTACAAATGGCTTTTAAGGAACCCGAAGGTTCATTGCCGCCCTCACATAAGCCCGCCATCGGTCCCTATCCTGTGCAAGATTAAGCCAGTCTCTATCATCATACCCCACCTCCCTCAAATCCATTTTAATATTATCCTCCCATCTACGTCTCGGCCTCCCTAAAGGTCTTTTTCCCTCCGGTCTCCCAACTAACACTCTATATGCATTTCTGGATTCGCCCATACGTGCTACATGCCCTGCCCATCTCAAACGTCTGGATTTCAAGTTCCTAATTATGTCAGGTGAAGAATACAATGCGTGCAGTTCTGTGTTGTGTAACTTTCTCCATTCTCCTGTAACTTCATCCCGCTTAGCCCCAAATATTTTCCTAAGCACCTTATTCTCAAAAACCCTTAACCTATGTTCCTCTCTCAGAGTGAGAGTCCAAGTTTCACAGCCATATAGAAGAACCGGTAATATAACTGTTTTATAAATTCTAACTTTCAGATTTTTGGACAGCAGACTGGATGATAAGAGCTTCTCAACCGAATAATAACACGCATTTCCCATATTTATTCTGCGTTTAATTTCCTCCCGAGTGTCATTTATATTTGTTACTGTTGCTCCAAGATATTTGAATTTTTCCACCTCTTCGAAGGATAAATCTCCAATATTTATATTTCCATTTCGTACAATATTCCCGTCACGAGACATAATCATATACTTTGTCTTTTCGGGATTTACTTCCAAACCGATCGCTTTACTTGCTTCAAGTAAAATTTCCGTGTTTTCCCTAACCGTTTGTGTATTTTCTCCTAACATATTCACGTCATCTGCATAGACAAGAAGCTGATGTAGCCCGTTCAATTCCAAACCCTGCCTGTTATCCTGAACTTTCCTAATGGCATATTCTAAAGCGAAGTTAAAAAGTAAAGGTGATAGTGCATCTCCCTGCTTTAGCCCGCAGTGAATTGGAAAAGCATCAGATAGAAACTGACCTATACGGACTCTGCTGTATGTTTCACTGAGACACATTTTAATTAATCGAACTAGTTTCTTGGGAATACCAAATTCAATAAGAATATCATATAATACTTCCCTCTTAACCGAGTCATAAGCCTTTTTGAAATCTATGAATAACTGATGTACTGTACCCTTATACTCCCATTTTTTCTCCATTATCTGCCGAATACAAAAAATCTGATCAATAGTCGATCTATTACGCCGAAAACCGCACTGATGATCCCCAATAATTTCATCTACGTACGGAGTTAATCTCCTCAAAAGAATATTGGACAAAATTTTGTACGACGTCAACAAAAGCTGTCAAAATATAGATCCAAATGCTAATACAAGTTTCTAATGTTCTATGGAATCCAAATATAACAAGTTGCGTTCACAGACAAGTGAATGATTTACATTTTCTCTGTACAGATATATCATATTCAACATTTCATAAGTCTTAATTACACAATGCATATTTTTACATAGAACAAGAGAGAAAGTTTTTCACAAAAATACATTTTACACACTTGCACACATGTCTTTGGTACCTTTTCTTCCACGCAAGGCATTGTCAATAGCAAGAATAGGATTAGTTTCAATGAAGGCCATGTCAGAAAATTTACATAGAAATACGAACAATATTAATACTCTGCAATTACCATCTGCATTAACGAAGTGGTACCAACAAAACTGTTGCACCACATAACCACATACACTAAACTTACATATTAATCCTTTATAATTTCGTGAAAATATATATAACATCTTTGAAAATTTTCTAAAATTAGTATTTTTATGACTTTGTTTTAAGATAATGCTCAATTTATTTGCATTTGTGAGGATTCAAAGATATAGGTGAAGCTTACATATCCACATGCGATGCTACATATAACAAAGACGGAAAAAAATTAAATAACATACAAATGTTGTCATTTAGCAGTTCCACTTTCAAATAGTGATTAAGTTGAGTCAGATTCTGAAATACTACACAAAATTTATTAAAACACAAAAGTGAGACTTAACACAGTGGTGTAATAAAATGTGAATAGATCTTAGAGAAACCTGGAAAATAATATAGCTAATATTTTGTAGCTCTTATAGACCTGATGTTTATGCCACTGAAATAGAATACACAGCAAACCTTTTTCTAATTAATTTCCATTGAGAGACTAGGAATAGTTTTGAGTTTCCATAAGTACACTCTTAGGTCTGCAACTAAACTCAATGTTGTACGAGGCGTATTTTTAAAGTAAGTACTGTTTTAAAATTTTTCCATGGCAGTGCTGTGGTAGCTATTTTGAGCATATGCATCAACTTACTCCACCCTTTAGGAAGCCAAACGCAACTGTGAGTGGCAATCATTTTGTGTCCTTATTGTGAGAGCATTTCGAAACGTTCAAAACAAACGACCTGCCGACTGTGAAGTCCGATCAGCGATTCGTTTTTTGAATGCAAGAAATGTTACGCCAGCAGACATTCATCGCCAACTGTGTGAGGTTTATGGGGAAACAATAATGAGTGATGGAATGGCGAGTAAGTGGGTTAGACAGTTTAAGGAAGATGGTGAAAATGTGCATGATGAGCCGTGGAGTGGCTGACCATCTGTGGTCATAGATGATTTGGTGCAAGCTGTGGAAGCAAAACTTCATGAGGACAGACGTTTCACAATATCAATGCTTTCTTTGCATTTTCCACAAATTTCACGATCAGTCCTCTACAACATTGTGACAGAATGCTTAGGATTTCGGAATTGTGCTCAAGATGGGTGCCAAAAAATCTTTCTGAGCACAAGAACAAGTGATCCACCTCTGCACTGACATTTCTCATGCGATATGCTGAGGAAAGCAATGATTTGCTAAAGCATATCGTTACAGGTAATGAGATATGGGTGTCTCACATCACTCCTGAATCAAAGCAACAATCCATGGAGTGGAGGCACACAGCATCCTCAGTGAAGAAGAAATTCAAACAGACTATATCCACTCGCAAGATCATGTGCATGATTTTCTGGGACAGACAAGGTGTTTTGCTTGTTGAATTCTTGCCCAGAAATGCGACAGTCAACAAAAACGTCTATTGTGCGACACTACGAAATCTCCATAGTGCAATACAGAACAAAAGGCGTGGAATCCTTTTGATTCATAATAATGCCCAGCAACACACAGCCAAACAAACTCAAGATCTCATCACATCATTTGGTTGGGAACAATTCGACAACTCTCCTTACAGTCCTAACTTGGCACCAAACGATTTTCACCTGTTTCTTTATCTGAAGAAATTCCTTGATGGAAAACATTTCAACGACGATAATGTTGTGAAACAAGAAGTGCAGACTTGGCTTTTATCACAGGCAGCATCATTCTTTGATGAAGGCATACAAAACCTGGTTTCCCGTTATGACAAGTGCCTCAATAACGGCGGTGATTATATGGAGAAGTAGTGTAAGGTGTAAGGTAAGGAATGAAAATAAAGTTTTTGGAAAATAATGTTCTGTTATTTTAAAAACATGCATCGTAGTTACACACAATTCCAAACAAAGGGTGAAACAGCATGGAAATATAATTATATTTTTCATTCTTGTGTGAAGGACGAGCCGTCAAGTATCTGCCATAAAGCCTCATGTACACAACATCACCAGGTGACGTGTCATTTAGTGAGCAACATCAAGCTGAGTGACGGCAATCTGGAAGTGATGCATCATTGAGTGCATACATGTCCAGAAGCGGTGACATCCATGAAAACTAGAAATGGCGTCTGTTGAACTGGTGGCAGTAGCAGCAGCAGATGTAGGTTTGGAAATAATAAAATTGAGAGAAAAGAGAAAGCGTAAGAGAGATTGTTGGGTGCGTGAATGGATAAAGAGGAGAGAAGTACTTTGAGTCTCCAATACTCTCCTGAAAGAGTTAATTGTGGAAGATAGTTGCAGTCATAATAATTAATCACTTAAAGAATAACAAGTTATCAGTTTTCCTTTCTGCTGGAGAGAGTTGTAGACTTTATACAAAGAAAGCAAACAACAATGAGGATACCTCTACCAGCAAAACTAAAATTAGAAATAACTCTCCGGTTTTTAGCTACGGGGGACAGTTTCACATTGTTGGAATTCTTATATAGGACTCCTAGGACAACAATTTCAAGATTTATTCCGGAGGTGACCGAAGCTATATACAGGGTGATTCACGAAGAAAGGTAAAAAATTTAGGATACGACATCTTAGGCCATTTTGAGTGAAAAAGTTCATATGAACATAGGTCCGTTTTCGAACGATGGCAGAGCTAGATGCATTTTTTTGGTAAAACATCTCGCCCCAATGTGAATCAGACGTTACCATATGCTGCTGACGTGAGACGAGGCGTGAGACAAGGTCAAGGTCGCAATGAATGACGTAACATTGGAATCTGCATTGTGAATGATGTAGATAAGCGGAAAAAACCGGATGGTGGGGCATTACAAATGTCCAATCACCTGCCCTTGTTTGATGTAATGACACAGAACCCGCAGATAACACAAATAGCCTACATTATCATCAATTCACAGCAGACCAGTCAGCTACCTACAGTACAGTAGTTATACAGGTACAGTTATCGGAAGTGTTAAGTTGTGTTTTTCAAGATGCCTTATACATTTTCGACTACAGAATACGCCGATATTGTGTATGTTTATGGTTTGTGTGATGGAAGTTCCTTGCGTGCCATCGCTGAATATGAACGACACTTTCCGAACAGAACGGTACCATATCAAAGAGTACTTACTGTCTATGGGGTTGGATGAAAGACTTGGTATAGCAAAGGAAGGGGGAAATGAGAGAGGCGCTAATTGTATTTTGGATGCGGCATAGAGAACAGTTACGTGCAACCCTCCCGCGCGATTCACGCCCGAGCGCAACAGTGCATTGAAGCAGAAAGAGGTACCTTTGAAAATATGCAAAAACATCGACCCCGACATCTAGAATATTAGGTATGTATGCATACATGAATATAAAATTTAAATTTGTCTGTTATCTGTCTCTAAATGCGTGTTAGTAAAATGGAATCTTAGAAGTTTTTGTGAAATCAAAGAGCCACATCTCCATAACCATTCGAAAACGGACATATATTCATATGAACTTTTTGACTCAGAATGACTTCAGAATTCACATCCTAAATTTTTTACCTTTCCTCGTGAATCACTCTGTATAATGCATTGGAAGAATTCATTTGGGTAAGTAAATGTGTAAGGTTTTAATGAAAAATTCTTCTCATTTTATTTAATTAATGACCTTAAGCGTTAATTCCAAAACATTTTCATTAAAAAAACTAAAATGTTAAGTCATCCATTTGTATGACATAGTTTACAGTCTCTGTATCATTGTTAGGCCTAACTAAAGTGCAACTTGAGTCAGTAGTCCAAGATGAACTTGAAGCCTGGGTAGTTTGCTCCATCAGGCTTCTTTCTGTTAATAGTTTCTGGAATTCACCCATAAGTTCGACTGCATCTTTCAATGGTAAATGCTTTAGCTGAGTGCTGAGACTAATCCCATAAGCATCAAACATGTCAGTTTTTTTCCTTTTCACCATTGAATGTGAGATGTCTTTCAATGCCTTGACAGCAATGTCTAGAGAAAAGTCTTCTTTCCTTCCTTTACTTGCTGTCTTGCTAAGCAGCTCTGAAGATATATGGATTTCAACCTGCCTGTATGTACTGACAAATTATATATCATCGTCATTGCTGTCATTGTTTGGAGAGTCAGTTTCCTGAAAAATAATTTGTTTTAATTTTCAGGTAGCAGTTGCTGTAGAACTGCATATTAATAAATGATATACGCCACAATATTATTTAATGAGATGAAAATTTCATATTAAATAATCTTAATTTATTGTAGTTCTATTTTATAGAATTCGAATTATTACTACTTGGCTTTAATACTAGTATTTTAACTTCTCTTCAGGTTCCACAACAAGAATCAGAGTGGAAAGACATTGCTGCTGGATTTAACATGAAGTGGAATTTCCCAAACTGTGTGGGGGCGTTGGAAGGTAAACATATCAGCATGAAATCGCCGCCACACAGTGGATCTCAATTTTATAATTATAAAGGACATTTTAGCATATTATTTGCTATTGTTGACAGTAATTACTGTTTCACATATGTAGATATTGGAAATTTTGGGAGAGTTTCTGACGGAAGGGTTTTTTCCAAGTCAACCTTCAAAGCTGCATACGAAGCAGGACAATTGAATATACCAAATGATATGGTTTTTGTTGCTGATGACGCTTTACCTCTTCAAACATGTATCTTGAAGCCATTTTCTCATCATGGACAATTAAATTTGGAGAAAATATTCAACTATCGTCTATCCTGAGCACGCCGTATAGTCGAGAATGCATTTGGGATATTGGTTTCAAGATTTCCGGTGTTTGAATGGCCTTTGTCAGTAAAACCTGAGACAGTATGCAGCATTGTTCGTGCTACAACAGCGATGCACAACTGGCTGAGAAAAACAACTGGTGGTCAGTATGTAGTCGCCGGCACTATTGACACTGAAGACTATGACAATGGCCAAGTGATACCTGGAAACTGGTGCCAGTTTAACTGTAACAGAGTACAAGATTTAAGTGGAATGACCAAGAACAGGGCTGCAGAAGTTGGCAATAAGTATGCAGATTATTTTGTAGGAGAGGGAGCAGTTCCGTGGCAAGAAGCAATGGTCCCGTGATAATTGACAATAAAACTGAACAGTTACAGTGCCATAATTCATTCATGAGCATTTTAATTATGTATACAGGTCTAAATACGATAAATTTATTAATGTAATTATATGTCGACTATATTAAAGTAACAGGTAGTAATCCTCAAAAATTGATATTTTCACGCCATACTATTTTCACAGTCATCTTACATGTATGCAAACGGACAAATTGTTTTTTGTACAATTAACAATAATTCTTGGTATTTGTAACTATCACTCATTTAATAAATTATATGATAGAAAATTTGTTATTAAATTGTGTAAATATTGTGTATTATCATTATTTGTGAATGTATCAGTTTTAAGATTAAGTTTATGTACTTTTGAACTATTAATAAATAATACCAATATCACTCATTTAATATGTAGCTTGATAAAATGCTGAGTTTCTCTCGGTATAGGGTTATAGCATTTTACTGAATCTTGATTATTTATTTATTTTATTTTTTTATTAATAATGACAGCGAGATTACACTGTGAAGTCATGTGGTTATTTATAAAAAAGTGAACAAAATAAATAATACGATTTTTAACTCTCCTGGTAATTCTTTTAATTGAATGTTATGATCTTTCCCTTTGAAACCATTGATGTAGTACAGACTATTATGCTTACCAAATTAGATTGACTTTGTCTCCACATCATAACCTTCGACAGAAATTGATGTGCTACAGCAAACCATGCTATTTTTGGTTTATAACATTTTCAGTCCCACTACGAGATTTCATACTCTTCTGTATCTTTGCACGTTAATTCCAAGACATACTTTGCAAAGTCCTGATTTTTTTCTTTGCTGCACTGATGTCGAAACCTTCCACATTTACAGCTTCAACCATTGTAAAGCAGCATTCTTTATTATTTATTTCTCATAAGCATGGGTGTCTCCCATACTCCTCAACAAAACACATAGTACTTTCTCCATTCCACCTAGCCATCTGTAGCAAGTTCTAAGCATTGCAAAACACAACTATTTTAAGTGCCAATCAGCCATTAAACAATTGGAATCATGGGAAAACGATGCATCACTGCTCACTCATTTTGGAAGGCAACCAAACTGTTCTAGTGATCTGCAAGTAGTGATATGCTGATGTAGTGATGACTTGCACAGTGATATACACGACACAGTTTAATGATTTCTCGCCAACTATGCATCACTAAGTGATAATGTGTACATGAGGCTTTAGTAATACATAAATTCTTTTGATAAACATTTAAGAAAAGCCTGCTTCTGCAGAAATCACGCATGGCAGTCATGTTACATTGAGATGTTTTTACAAGTGATGAAACACATTCATCCAAGGTTTCAAGGATACTCCGTATCACACATCAGTATATCTGTTCAGAAAAATATATTTATAATTTATATTGATCAAAATGTGGATAAAGAGAAACTGAACACAAGTGGAATAGATCCCAGCATCTAAACCAAAGACATATGCAATGGTGACATTTTGAAAATCAACATGTTATATCTAACATTCATTTTCTTGGTAAAATACTTTTATCATAGAGGCAAGAAAGATAAAAAAAAAAAAAAAAAAAAAAACAAGACACACTGAACGCTGAAGTTGCTTATATCAAAACTGTCCCAAACATTAAGTTACAATTCCAGTTAATACAGATCAAAATTATACGAAACACAATAACAATGATCAAATTACAGGAAGATGTTATGAAAGTGCTACAACATGACACTTATGTACGTGCTACAACATGATAGTTCAATAAATTTATTGAAGGCCACTGGTTTGATCTAGGAATAACCAGTGGAATTCGGGAATGGGTTCAAATACTTGCTTGGATTTGATTTACTCCGAGGTTCATCCCAACTGTAAAGGTAACTGTTGGAACCATATCACTATCACCAATTCCATTAACACTACGGTAACCATGTAGTTGATATCATTAACTGATTAAAGAATTATTACCACACACACATATTTATATAAATATTATAGGTTTGTAAAATCTAATGTGTCTGAATTTTTTTTAAATCTTATAAAAGGGGGCAACAAGCTCCTTTCAGTCTAGTGTGTGTATTGACACCCTTGGAGGAATGGCTGGATTTGCAGCCCGAGAAAATCACAGAGATGGGCTCAGTACCTAACGGTCACCAGATATTACTTCTTAATCTCAAGTAACAAAGTTGGATCTCACCTTAGGTATTCCCAACTGGCACCAGCCCATGGACATGAATTGGTTATTTTACGATGCTTTTCAACTGCTATGGTTATATAGCATCTGAATGAGATAAAGGTGATAATGCTGGTGAAATGAGCCCAGGGTCAAACGCCGACAAGTTATCCAGCATTTGTTCTTATTTGGTTGAGGGAAAACCCTGGAAAAAACCTCAGTCAGGTAACTTATCCCAACCAGGATTTGAACCCAGGCTCATTCATTTCACAGTCAGGAATTGAAAAAAAAATTATGGTTTATTTAACGATGCTCGCAACTGCAGAGGTTATATCAGCATCGCCAGTGTGCTGGAATTTTGTCCCGCAGGCGTTCTTTTACATGCCAATAAATCTACTGACATGAGTCTGTCACATTTAAACACACTTAAATGCATTCGACCTCAGCCAGGATCGAACCCACAACCTTGAGCAAAGAAGGCCAGCACTATACCAACTATGCTACCGAGGGCAACGTCAGGAATTGAATTGAATTTAACGGAGGGAGGCTCTATGGCCCAGCACTTCGACCTGTTAAGATCTTCTGCGCTGACCCTCTGGTGACGCATTCCCAAACCCACACTGGTTGACCACACTAAGGTTCTCCGTGTGTCCAGTTTCGAGCAGGCAACCCCACTCATCCCTAGGCCAACACCCTCTATGAGTCGCCACCTGGTGTTCGGAGAATGCTACGGAATGATAATGAAATGGAGAAATGGTGACGGAATGATGTAAATGTCTAATTTGAGGAAAAACAGAAGAACCCCACAAAAAACTCCAAGTGCGACCTTGTCCACCACAAGTGACGGTCAGGCATGCTAACCCATTATTCCATAGCGGTGGACTGCATCTAGTATTACATATGCATATATACCACCCTATCATATTTTATGGGAAAAAAAAGTATGAAATCAGGGAAAATATAATGTGAAATGGAGAGTATTGGTGGAATGAAATTATTATGAAATTGAGAGAAATGAATAAATATGAGAAAAATTCTCCTTCTCCACAACAAGTATCATTCCAATCAACATTTTATCATCGAATGTAAGTCTGTACATAATGTTTTCTGGAAAGTATTTTGTAATATTTTCAAGAGAAGCCTATGAATAAGTAATAAAAGAAACACTTCGAAATACTGTTGTAAGTATTTACGAAATGATCACTTAAAGCAGGAATGAGGGTACTCAGCATTGCAGACTATTCAGTCAGTGAGATTTCTTTTCTGAAGTCAGAGTAAGTCACATAACTATGAATTTCATTCCAATCTCCACAAATATCTGAAAAGAGGTGTACTTTTTTCACTTTCACTTTTGTTTTAAAGATACTATGGACTGAACTCACACACTTTGTGGACATTTTAATATACAATGGTGGGCAAAAAAACTTGGCACACTTTAATTTTACATATAAAACGCGTTTTAGAGGACACCAATATGCTTTTATTGACGATTAATTTAATTATACTTATACTGTATGTCGCAACAATGGCTCCATATTTTTACTGATGGCTCCTTGCTAACAAATCAAATAGGAGCAGGTGCTGGAGGTACATGCCGTCTGTTCTCCTTTTACAAGCCCCTTGGATTTGGTACTACAAATTTTGATGGAGAAGTCGAGGCCATATGTACAACACTTCGAAATCTTCTATACAGAATAGCTCAATTCCAGCAAGCAGTAATTCTTTCTGACTCAAAAGCATCCATTTTAGCTTAATATTCACTTTAACACCATAAAGTCAACAAATTGAGTGCTGGAAATGTCTATTTCACCTCAACAACCTAAAGAAAAAAATAGTTTTTCAATGGATACCAGCACATTGTGGATTGACTGGCAACGACGCTGCTGATTATCTTGCCAAAAAGGGCTATAGTACTATTCAAAAAGCTATACAATGATCCTATTATGCAACAAAAAAGAATAATTACTTCACAATACCACAAAATTATAACAAATCATCTCCAAATTTCCAACAATAAAAGGTGGGAATCTGTCTCAACCCAAAACGTCCCTGGACACCCAAGGAAGAAGAATGCAGTTGCAATTTTTAGACTATCTAAGGGCCACGACTGCTTGGCCAAGCATCTCCACAGGATTAGAATATCTCCTTCACCACTCTGCCCCTTATGTAATCTTCAAGAGGAAATGGATCAAAACCATCTTCAACACTGCCCAGCCACTATCAACTTGGTGTCCTTGAGTGAAAAATACTGGAACGCGAGAGAATTAATGATTTCACTGTCAGAAATTCAGCATTAGCAAACAATAATAACTTATATGTGGCAACAAACAATTAAAATAATTAACACTGATAACTGCAACAATAACACAATTATTGTCACAATCTGCTTGTGGATACTGCTTTACTTATAACAATTTTCTGCACATTACTTATATTTTATACCACTACCATTTACTGTGTATTGCCCACCTTGACCTCTGATGACCAAGACAGTGGATTTTCAGTCCTGATACTGAACATTATGTGTACATCAGTTGCAGGGAGGCCACTGAGCTCATTGTTATGCTCCCTCCATGTGCCAAGGGAAGTTCAGTCTTGTTGCTGTGTAAGGACCGAAAATCTGTTGTCTGCTGATGACTTCTTGCAGATGATTCTGGCTATGTCTTCTTGTGCAATATTTTCCCATTCCTCTTGCAAGGCTCCCCAAAGCTCATTCAGTGTTACTGGAACAACAGCTCTTCTGCGAACTTCTTCCCAAGGGTATTCCACACATGCCCATGGAAATCAGCACTGCATGGTATCTAATCCATAACATTAATTCCAATTTCGTTTGAAACATCTGAAGTGACTCTTGCTGTATGTGGTCTTGCATTATCATTTATCATGCATGAACAGAAAATTGTCATCAATAAATACAACATGTGGAATGATCAGTGTTCAATATACCAATCCTTAGTCATTGAGCTATTCTTCATGAAGCTCTATGCGTGCTGCAATGGAAATTCCTGCCCACACCATTACTGAACCTCTATTGAAAGATATACTTGCAAACGTCTAACATTGTGCATAGAGCTCTTCTGGTCTTCTGAACACACAACCTCATCCGCCACTGAACGTAAAGCAAATTGAGACTCGTAGGTCAACAAAATAGATATCCAATTGGCCACGTTCCAGTTGACATGTTAACGAGCAAAGCCACAGCATGCTACTCAGTGTTCTATAGTTTTGGTCCTGTGGAAGACTTTCTAGACATAAATTCATTCTCACAGAATCTTCTTCCTATGGTTCTAACAGACATCACATTTAGTACGAGCAACATATTGCTTGTAACTGTCTGTTCCATACAATGTAATGACAGAAATGTATGTATGTATGTATCCAATGCCTACCCACTTCACTTTACGTGATTCGGGTTCTCCATATTGCGGATAGATGGCAGGACTGTGATCCATTTTTCTAGTTGTATACCACTTCGGCAGGTCACGCTGTATATGATGTGTATCTGTGGAGTGTTATGTCTTGTTCTAGGGTGAGTATATGTGCAAGTGTTCATGTAAGTGTAGTGTATGGAATGAGTGGTGATGATGATGATGATGATGATGAAGGGAGAAGGGGAAACTCGGTGCCAGCACGTAGCCTACTCCTGTCGTATAGCACCAAGGGGGCCGCCAGGCTTAACATTTCCATTCAACAGATGAATCACTATCAACGGTGACATATGTCTTCTCTATGTTATTTCGTTCATTTGTAGACCATGAATGGCCCTTATGCAATGTCCATTTCCTTGTATAGTTTCATGGCATAATCGATTGTGCTTCAGGCTACACCAACATATTAGAGATGCACAAGATGCTACGACAATCTTCACTTAGAGTTACTGCCTTGCCCAAGGACATTAAGATTCCAGCAGGATAACTCTCCAGGTCACAATTTGCAAGGCATTTAAACATTTTTTCAGAGGTGGCCCGAGATTTATGTGATCCGTGGGCCTCTCAGGTCACTAGATTTGAATGTCATCGAAATTGTACAGGTTACATTGAAAAAGAAGGAAGCGTGAATTATTAGGCACCAGCTACCTTGGAATACAAACGAGCTCTGAGTTCAAATTCTTGATCCCTGTGAAGACCTTCCCAGATCAGGACTATTTTGGCGAGCTCGTAGATTCAATGCCCAGAAGAATCATGGCTACTACGATAGAAGCTGATGGCCTGTGGACAAAGAACTAAGTTCATGATAGTCATAAGTGTTTTAATTCAAACTCCTGTAATTGTCCCAAGTTAAAGTTATCAAACCAAGTAAAATATTTAGGTATCATTATTGATTAAAGGCTACATTGGAACAGTCATGTTAATTATTTATGCTCCAAACTCTGTAAAACTGTATAAAATTTGTATAATCACGACAATTCATGCCAGTTAATTCACTGAGAACAATATTTCTAGCTTTAGTTAAATCGGTTATACAGTATGGAATAATAGGATGAGGCAGAATAACACAATCTTCACTTCTCCCATTACTACTTTTACAAAAATGAATAATTGAAATATGTTTGAAAAGAAAGCTTGATTACCCATCACATCTCGCATATAAAGAATTTGATGTATTGGATATGAAACAAATTTATACATATACCTTGCTAAATTATTTCATAAACATCACAATCATTTTATATCAGATGATTATGTATATAATACAAGAAGATTTAGGATTTCATGCTTCTAATTGAGCCAACATGCAAGATTATTTAATAATATTTTTATGTCAAATCCGGATTTGAAATTATTGAATAACAAGATATTTAAAAAGAAAATACTCGAACTGATTAAAACTTATAATTATTAATCTATATTATAATTTCGTTAAACATACATAGGTAGCATACAATTTTATCTTTGTTTAATTACTATTTAATTTTCTGTTTATTGTGCTTGAGAATAATTCATGGCTGTATACATACATATTGCATTTTGCTCACTTTTTTATTGATATGAATGAATCTATCAGTCAGACAAGCTAGCTGTTTGTTACGATCCCCACAGTAGGTTTTCATTTGAAGACAAAGAGAGATCCACTCTTCGAAATGTTATGTTATAATTTTGACAATTAGCAATGGAAAAAGTCCAAACAGTTCAGCCATTGATCACTTTTTTATATTGTTTTTGTATATTATATCATATCATCATTGTTATCTTTGTGTTGTCTCTGATTCATTTCGTATGTGTTGTATTTGTTCACTTTTTTTTTTACTTGATTTTTTACGACACTGTCAACTATCGAGTTATTTGGCATTGATGGAATTGGTGATGCTGAGATGAGGCCGAGGATTCACTATGGATTGCGTGACTATCTTTCTGCGGTTGGGGACGACCCCAGAGGAAGTTCAACCTGGTGGTCGATCCAGGTGGGAGTCAGAACCATGAGAGGGCGTGGCTCTGGATTATCGAGCATGGCGCTACAAACTGAACTACGACAGCAGATTTTTATATTATATTTTTACTTTTATATTATATTTTGTATATTATATTGTACCTTGATTGTTATCCTTGTGTTGTTTCTAATTCATTTTGTATGTACTGTAATATGTCTTGGTATTTTATTTGTATTAAATAAGTACTATAATTGAACTGCACCTGAGGATGAGCTTTTGCTCCTTCGGGTGTAATAATTTTATATGTCATCTGTATAATCAAAACGAAGTAAATAACAATTATTAAATTATTGCATGTTTGTGTTGTTTTTCTGCATAATTGTGTTTATGTTTATTTTGATTGAAAAAGACACACTATCTTGCAATTCATATTTTGTTTTTAGGTCAGATCAAGCCTAATAATAACCCACTTTTTGTTAAACAAACTGAAACATTGGTCCCAAGACTCTGTAAAACTCCAGTTTAACGTTATTTAGGGGGGGGGGGAAACTCACAGGCATGGGGCTCGAACTTACTCTCTTCTGTGTAACAGGCAGATGGCCCAACAGTCTGAGCTACTGAGACGAAACAAAAGGTCACACTTCTGACAGGCATGTCAATCTCCTCATGAATGTTATTGTGTGAACAACCTCCAAGAGCTGTGCCATTACTTTTTCTAGCAATGTACCAATATGCACACTGAAATAAGGACCTATAATATTGAAAATTTTACTGACAAACTTTCTCAATGAAATGGCCTATTTTAATGACAACTTTGTATTTTCGGTTCTCATTGGAATTATAGAAGTCAAATTAGTTCAGAAAATTTATCTTTGTTCCTGTTCATTTTTGGAGGCAGCAAATGCCACTAGAACAAGTCAACTGGTATAAAAAGACAATGATTTAAAAATAAATATTTCAAATGTAGAAATAATTTGTCCTGACAGTGTTCCATGCATGTTGAAATGTGTCAGGACTCTTTAAAAGTACTAATAGGAAATCATTTGATAGGTTTCACTTGTTGGTGCCATAAATTTATTCTGTTAGGAGAAACATAGCTCTCTGTCACCTTGGAAGTTATGAAAATTTCAGGGGGAGTTTGGGAAGTATTACATATATTATTTTCTCGGAGAAAAAAATTTCTGGCATCGGGGATCGAACCCAGGACCTCTCAGCTTGGTGTGCTGACCTATGCCAGGATCCATCCACCATGTGAGTTCGAATTTCCTTAGTTCTTCTATGGTCTACTCCATGTTTCTGACATTACGTCATTATACAGGAGCACATATTAAATTACTTTTGTGATCATTTCAACAACAGTTATTGTACTGTTAACACTTATCCTTTGAATTTAATTGAAGAAAATTTTAAGTGAGAGGCAAGTTGAATTTTATTTATTACAAAGACTAAAATCTTGCATGTTTCAGCTATTAAACACCATTAAAACAAGACAAGTGTAGAAATGCTGAACAATGTGTGGCGACTCTGGCTCTACCATGCTGTGCAAGTACATTTTTATGTGAATAATATATCTCTACATTGCTGAGATAAATGTATTTGTGCTTCATTTTGAAATGGTTTCTCATTTCAAGTAACATGCTTTTATTTTACAGAAGATGGCGTCCACCACTGTGGAGTAATTGTTAGCATGCCTGACCATGAAACGAGCGGTCTCTGGTTCAAATTCTGGTAGGGACAAGTTACCGGCTGAGGTTTTTTCGGGGTTTTCCCTCAACCCATAAAAGCAAATGCTGGGTAACTTTTAGTGCTGGACCTTGGACTCATTTCGCTAGTATTATCACCTTCATCTCATTCAGATGCTAGATAACCACAGCAGTTAATAAGTGTCATAAAATAACCAATTTAAGCAGAAGATGGCCAAAAAACGGGTTTAAACTATCAGTGGCTGTACACATCACCTAATCCAGAGTTTGGATGAAAGATGGCTTGGTGATGTACTGGACAATCAATTTGAAGCCTACTGTAGTGTGCAGAAAGGAATTTAAACTCAGCAATATGAGATGTCAGGCAATACATTCACATGCAAATGGACCAAAACGCAATCAACTTCAGAACATTAAATCACAATCAATATCAATATTTTTTACCAGAACTTGTGCTAGTTCAACAGAAATAAGAAATATAGACTAGAATTAAGCTTTTGGGTATTCCACAATTTCCTGGAACTAGACATTTCCAACATTTGGAACTATATACAGGTTCCATCATGAGGGCAAAAGTTAAGACCAGAGTAAGCGACCCCCCTGATCTTAGATGATGGAACCTGTATGTACTTCAGAAATCTTGGAAATATCAAGTTCCAGAGCATGGTGAAATATCTAAAAACGTATCTGATCACAGCCACTGTGAAAACCTAAAAAAGCATATAAAGAAGTGTAGACATTGGATATGGTTCTCTTGCTAATGCTGCTGTCAAACCTAGTGCTAGTTCAAAAGAAAAAGTACAGACTAGATGATGAATATAAGAATTTCGTTTCTATACTTAAAAGAGAAGTAGCAGTGGAACAAACAATGCATCTACTTGTTTTGCTGTTAGAACACAATATAAAAAAAAAATATATATATATATATATATATATATATTCTTTGATGAAGCTTTTGAAGGAATGTTTTGGTGACAACTGGAATGAAAATAAAAGTTAAAGTTCTTTGCAAACATAATTGAACACGAAGATGACACATGGCCCATGGAAAAAGGTTGTGAGAATGAAGAATGCGACTGTTTGGAAGAGAAAGATGGCTTAAATTCGTTTTGAGTGGAGATATGACTTTTTCTTATTTTACGTTTCATCAACTGCTGCGGTTATCTAGCATCTGAGTGAGAGGAAGGTGATAATGGTAGCGAGACGAGTCCAGGGTCCAATGCCAAAAGTTACTCAGCAATTGCTATTAATGGGTTGAGGAAAAATCCCAGAAAGAAACCTCAACCAGGCAACTTGTTCCGACCACATTATGACTTCGTATTTTCCTTGTTGGTAGATCGCAATAATTATGTATTACATATCATTATTAGGGCCTATCTTAATTACATTGTCTCCAAATTGTTGAAAAAGAATTTAAATTTTAGAAAATATCAATGTGAAATAATAAAGTTACCCCACATTGTAAAAACAAAATAAAATACACAAGTATTAAAGCAACTTGGCTGAAATTAGTATTGTTTACATGGAAGATGTGTTTCAAAAAGCTAAGTCCATATAAATTGTGCGAAACGAGACAAATCCAGCTATTTTAAAAATTAAACCAGTGTTAATGGCTTTGTATTAAGGCAATGATTTTCGACACTCATCACAATGTCACAAATTCAAATTTCTAAACATAATATCGCAACTTTACTTTAAAAAGTGCTTCTACTTTATCAGATACGAGTTTTTTGGCTCTCCTGTAAAAATCATGTTTTGTGGACTTATGTCGTTTTGAAACAATGCTCCTCATTTTATATTTGTGCTGTTTGATTTGTTTTGTATTGGCGCATTATTTTGTGTCTTGTATTTCTACTTTGTTGTGTTTTTTATATGTTTCTTGCGTAAATTATATTGTACAAACATTAACACCAGGTATCTGCCCATTCGTAATGCAATAAATTCATTCACTCATTTATTAGAGACTTCAGAAATTTGTAAACTACCCATCAACCAACACAGAGCAATCATTCACACCAGTAGCCAAATAACATCGTACTTGCAAATCAAGCTTTCAGGTATAACTCCCTGTAAAGTTGATTTGAATAATTTCGAGGGAAAAATTGTTCCGGGAATGGGCATCGAACCCGGGACCTTTGGTTAAACGTACCAAGCTCTACCAACTGAGCTACCCGGGAACTCTACCAGACACCAATCCAATTTTTCCCTCTATATCCACAGACCTCAAAATGAGCAGACAACCGTCAAGCAACCAACATTGAGTGCACACTAACTCTGTGTGACTTAAATTGTGGTTTTCTGTAACGTATAGTGATGTGTATTATGCTAATCAAGCTTTCAGGTATAACTCCCTGTAACGTTGATTTGAATAATTTCAAGGAAAAAATTGTTCCAGGGCCGGGCATCGAACCCGGGAACTTTGGTTAAACATACCAACTGTGAAGATATTGAAATTGTTGGAGAAGAGGCTGAGGCAGAGGAAGAAGAAACAACACGAAATCTGAAGATATCTAGCTACAAACATGCATTGTCTAACGTGAAAGATCTTGAATATGGTGCTTCACGTGGTGGACTGTGAAGATATTTAGAAATATCGTTAATATTTATTAATTGCAGTTAAAAGTTCACCTCATATATTACAATAATATTCCGCAGCAGAACAGCCCATGGAGGGCCAAGCTCGACCAACAGATTGCTGGCCTCACATCAATGACTCAGCAGAGGTGAATGATCATTCACCCAATACAGGAGTAATGTAGATCAACACGAAGATCCTCTCAGCAGTCATAGCTACTATACGAAACCAAATTATACCTAAATGTACCTCACAGAATTGCTCAGGGTGCTGGGTGGGCACTGGTCCCATAAATTGGCCGAAATTTCAGTTCCGTCTAGGGACTGTATTTTTTTGGTAATATCAATACGCGAAATTTTTTAAAATTACTATCTTTGTTACATTTACCCTTCTAGACCTAAAATAAAATATTTAAATAAAAAAAACCTCGCGAAATTTGGATTATTGTACGAAATATTTTAGTAACCACAAAATATATCGTAAAAAGTACGAAATATCCACCAACATTTTATTCAATATTGTCTTTTTAGTTGGTTATTTAACGATGCTGTAGTAACTATTGGGTTATTTAATGTAGATGAGATTGATGATAGCGAGATGACGCCGAGGATTTGTCACAGATTACCTGACATTCGCCTTACAGTTGGGGAAAACTTCGGAAAAAACTCAACCAGGTAATCAGCCCAAGCGGGAATCGAACCTACACCCGAGTGCAGCTCTGGATCAGCAGGCGTCTCTCAATATTGTTAAAAAAAAAACATGTTTGTGACTTGGTAACACCAATATTTATGTATTTTCTCTAGGTCTATATATATTGTGGGCTAACTTTTATCTCTATGGCTATTGATAAAAGATCGAATTCTGTAATCAATTGCAGCAAAGATTGAAGAATGCTTACTGTGCTTAGTTTATATTTTGATGATACTGATATTATGTAATATGTGTAAGCAAAAAGAAAAGGACAATACATATAATTTACACTCAAATCGTCCATTTTATTTCGCCAAAAAACAGTCCCTATATATCATTAGTCAAAAATATTATGTTTTAGACGAGTGCTTCTCAACCTTTCTGATAATGATGTTCCCCCTTTTCCTCTCATTACTTTAGTGCTACTCTCTGGCCTAAGCTGTAGAATGCAAAATCCATTCTGAATCATTTAGCTTGAAGTTAGATGACAAACATTCAGAGACAGAGATCAGTAGTGTGTATGTATGTGTCTACAGAGCGTGACAGATCTAACATTGAGAGAGTGTTCGAGCATATGTATACATGTGTCTACAGAACGTGACAGATCAAGCATTGAGAGACAGCTCAGGCACGTCTATGACTATGTCTATCGAACATTGAGAGAGAGCTCCTTGGATGTGTATATGTATCTACAAAACATGACAGATCGAACACAGAGAGTGCATAGACGTATGTATGTATGTTTACAGATCAATTTGCTGTCGCATGACAGCTCGGGTATGTGTATGTATTTGTCTACAGAACATGACAGATTGAATATTGAGAGAGAGAGAGAGCTTGGGCATGTGTGTGTGTGTGTGTGTGTGTTTATGGAGCACAACAGAACGAATGCTGAGAGAGACTGGGTAAGTGTATGTATATGCAGTGCTGTCAAGGTAATTATTTTCTTGGCCATATGCCCACCCCTTGTTTTCTCCCTTGAAATATATTTTACTCTCTTCTTTCTAGCTCTCCGATTGTCATTTAATGAATCCTGTAATATTAAAGAAGAAGTAAAGAAATTATTTTGCTTCACATTTTAATTGTAGGCCTATAACAAGTTTGATTTAAAGAATACACCGTAGATGCACATTTGTCCCGATGAATCTTGGAGCATGTATTTGCAGCACTTCTTGGTTTTTCAACCATTATTTTATATAATTCTGGATTCCAGTGCTGCAGAGATGGACAATTTTTGTTTATGAACATCAAACAAAATGCATTAGGAATAGCAAGAGATGATCTAAGAACTGTACAGATCTCCGTGTACAAAACTTAGACACTCATATGCCGTATGGCTCCATACAGACACAATTTTCTTTTCCCCATATGATTAATTTAAAAAAAATTGTGGGTTCCCATACAACGTATGGCCCCATATGGCCTCCATGACAGCACTGTGTATATGTCTACAGAATGCAACAGAACGAACATTGAGAGCTAGGGTGTATATATGTATCTACAGAACATGACAGATCGAATACTGAGAGAGAGCTCGAGCATGTGTATGCATAATGTTTATGGAGCATGACAGATCGAACACAGAGAGATTGGGTAAGTGTATGTATGTACAGAATGCATATTGAGAGAGAGCTCGGGTATGTGTTTATGGAGCACAACAGATTGAATGCTGAGAGAGAGAGAGATTGGTTATATGTATGTATGTGTCTATGGATTGAGAAAGAGATTAGGTATCTGACTACAGAGTGTAACAACTATTCTAATTGATTCCAAGCGTGCACACACACAAAAAAAAAAGAGAGAGAGAGAGAGACTGAAGGAGTTCTCTCTCAGATGAGGTTCCACCTGCACCAGCTCCTGGTGCAGTGGAACCTGCATCTATTTTCCTTTATAAGAAAGTGGGTGAAAACATTACTAACCTTGACAGTGAAACTGAAGCAATACATACATCTCTACAACATTTGTTTATGTAGTTAAAACATTGCAAAATTATATTCTTATATTATCAGCTTCTAAGGCTGCAATTCAAGCAATAGCATCAGTTTTGTATGCAAAAATGGAGAAAATTAAAGAAATCCAGATTGTGATAAAACAAATCCAAAGTTTATGTGAAAAGCTAGTTTTTCAATAGATTCCAGCACACTGTGGCATAAATGGAAATGAGAAGGCTGAATTGTTAGCAAAAAGAGATAAAAAATTTTACAGCATAAAATCCAAAATCTCTCTTAAGAATCTGTGAACAGAATTATAAAAAAGAAAATATCTTGCAACTATAATTTTAAATGTCTTCTTCTTGTTCTGCCAGACAAGGTTTAGACTGTTTAGACCTGTATCTGATATGTGGAGGTCTTAAATCCTGAGCAAAGTGCACTGTAAGAACAATATACAGCTCTGCTGACAAATCCTACGTCCATGTCATGCTCTCTGGACGAAGACAAACGGGAGAGAGTGAGAGCAAGTTTCCAGCGCCCTAAAACCAGTACTTTCAACTAAGGGAAGAAAAACCCTGACAGAAAATCCTGTTTCTTCAAGTATGGAGGTTGGCTGGTAACTTGTCCAGGTAAAAAAAATTACATACTCAAAAGGCTAAACAATTTCAAATTTACCAATGAAAAAGATAATTCAAATGGGAAGAAACTTCTTGAAGATCGTAAACTGATACCTGAAACACCACGAAAATCAGTTTTTTTTAGTTGGTTATTTAACGATGCTGTATCAACTATGTGGTTATTTAGCATCGATGAGACTGGTGATTGCAAGATGGTATTTGGCGAGGTGAGGCCTAGGATTCGCCATAGATTACCTGGCATTCACCTTACAGTTGGGGAAAACCTCGGAAAAAACCCAAAAATGTAATCAGCCCAAGCAGGATCAAACCCACACCTGAGGGCTATGAAAATAAGTAATAGCTATGTTTAGACTGAGCATGCTTATTTAAGTAAAGATCTGTGTAGAATTGGTATAACAACCATATCAAACTGCTTCCTATGTTATCAAGATGTAAAGATGGATTTGTGGCACATAGAGATCTGCCAAGCTCTTCAAACACACCATGATCTTGTATCAAAATACTGGGAAGCACGAAGGCATTGGCTTTACTGCCAAATCTAGAGCATTATTATTTTGTATGCAGTCTGTCATTAACTGCTCTTCGATCCCCCCATTGAGAATGACTGTCTTAGATCACATGGGCATGGCACTGGATACCCCCTATACTAATCAAGGAAATAATCATAGTATTGTAAAAAGTATCACCAGACACACTTGTATTTGGTTATTGGGCTAGTCCATGTGAAAAGTGACGTTCACTGTAAGGAAAGACTGCATTGTGAAATGAACTGCTTATATGCTTCATTCAGTCTACTTAATTTCAAACCACGTGTTTCACCTCAAGTGCTACATTCAATATTAACAGAGTTGATAAATCAAGCTTACTACTGATACTGCAATGAAAGAACTAACTTCTGACAGCTTGGTAACATGTTTTTAAACATCTACCTGCTACCTGCATCAACAGCCAATAGCAACTAGATTCATCACTCACTCTTCCAGCATCACAAGCCCAGTAAAAACCATATTCCCACATACATCTTTAGCTCAGTTATCATTGCACTGTAAACATTTCTTTCCTCACTCATCAGTAATGAATACAAAATCTTTGCCTAGCTGCTGTTTCCCTCGTGGGTTAGAAAAGGGGAAATACTGCTACCTGTAATATTGCACTCTGGCCCTGTACCTTCCATGTGCTTCACTAGAGATGTCAGAAGTCGATTCTTTCCTTGCAGTAACAATAAGTTAATAAAAAGCAATTTAAAGTGTGTGAAATCTGAAGCTATTTGCTTAGAAGCAGTAAATTCGTCCTGAAAATGACTCGATTTGCTATTACAAAATATATCAGGAACATAATTTACCATAAATCTGCTGAAGATGGTAAAGGCATGTTGTCTTTAAGTAATTAATATAATATCCTACTTGTTAACACCAAGGTTTTTATGACCAAAGATTAAATACAATCATACAGAAATACATTAACTTAAAAATTAAACATATATTAAACTGAAGCATTTCCTATGTCTTTGAATCCTCCTGAAAGAATCTCCATACCCTTTCTGAGACTTGTGTTCTCCAATCTATTGACATGATTTAATATACGACCTTAACCTAAGGATAAGAGTCAACCTTCATGAAAGAGTGAAAAATTGACATTTGGAAGATATAGGGATTTAATCCCAACTATTATGTAAGTTACTCTGAAATGCATATTTGTATTTACACAAATGGTCACCTCAAAATTAAAAGTTCCCATGAATATGATACATACTTTCTCATTATACGTTTTATAAGGTTTACAGATTCATTTCTTTACGAGTTTACCAATGATATTCTTGTTTACAGTTCATGTTCTTGAACTATTATTCAAAATAAATACAAGAATGGCATTATTTACTGAGCATCTGAATAAAAGGATAAACTTTCATTTTCTTCGTTGCACGAAGACATTTGTCACAGACTCAAGAAGAAAGATATCTGATTTCATTTATAAATTGTACAATTTAAGTAGTTATGTCAGTTTTTGCAGATTTTCAGAAGAGAGGAAAAAATATTGTACCTTCAATAACGTTTTGTATGAGCACAACACATGCATTCAGTATTAGTGACTACCAACATAATAAATATGACATTTTCAATAATGGAGGAATATTTAGAACTTTCAATTTAGTTATAAATAAATATTCTACAAAAATTACATAATTCCTTTGAGGTCCGAAATTTATTTTGAGTGATTAAGAAACTTTAAATTTAGCACTAATATAATGCTTTGAAAATATCAAATAGTTTCAGAAGGCAGCCATTTATTTTAGTCAGTATTTAAGCACAAATTACCAGATTATACAGGTACTTAGTTTATTTAAAGTGCTCCGTCTTTCTGAAGTCAATTGGTACTTTTCTATTACATCCTTTTTCTTGAAGCATTGTACGCAATTTTTAACTGATGTTTCCCCAGAAGGAATGTGTGCTATAATGAAGAATCTACCTTTTCAATGTAATATTTTAATTGTTTCAAAAGTACAAGAGAGAATAGTCTCCTTGTTTTCTTTCATTAGTTTAGTTTCATTGGAAATTACAGTTTTTTTAATAGTAGACCAAAACACATCAAAATTCAATATTTCACTATGGTTCCCAACATGAACTTCAATTTTATTTTTTATATTTTCAACAAAATAAACATGTGCATTCAGTAACCTTGTTTTTTTTTCTTAATGGAGAAATTTCTGTTATGTGACAATGTCTGCATTCAGGAAATCTATGTTATTTTACGAAATCTTCCTGTGACTGTTAATCCCATGCATAGCCTTACCATAGCATTGTTTTTGTTCTGTGAAGGTCGCCATTTGAAAATACTGTACTTAAAATTCTTGATACTACCTAGAATAATGTCATATAACGACATAAGAAGGAATACACTTCATTGCTCATTTTTTGTCGTTATCTTCATGACACAGATGCACAATAAAGCTCTCCCAGTTTAAATTTAGACTGTGAATATTAAAATGTTTACCCATAGTTGTACGTAGAATGTTTCTTGAAGTAGAATGCTCGGTAAAGGATGATTTTTGCATAAAATCAAAGGCCATTCCACCCACATCATCACTTTGAAGGTATACTGAATGCATGTAAGAATATAAAAACTCTTGCACAATCCTCAGGAGCATGGGAGACAGTCAATGCTGTCACACTACAAATAACGAAATATGGCACTGAAAGACTAGTCAGCAACATATGAAGAGTTAACGGGAAAAACGATGAATGTCACAGTTTTCTTACGGTTGATGTCATTATCTAATTCAATGGATCACTGCGAAATTTAATGTTGTTCTTATGAAAAATGGTGAAAAGGAGAATTATCACCACGAATACAGTAATCCTTTCCTTTATTTTCTATAGAAATAGCACTACATCTTGCAGTTATAGACTCAATTAGATCATTATGTAATCCTTAACAGAAATGTGACATTCATCATTCTTCCTGCGAACTCTTCATATGCTTTCGTCCTCCATACACACTGATATGACGATTCCAAACATAAGGAGAAATGTGTTAAAATTCTTTTCTTCAGAGTTCAATGCAGCTCACATTCAAATCTCTGATTATGTAAACATCTAAAAATGGTATATTTTTATACAATGCCTTAAGATCTGACCGATTCAATTATTTTAAGTATCATTTTCCTATTTATAATGTTTAGTACTCAATTCGATAAAAATATTTAATGTATTACCATGTGAGTTTTCCATATTATCTATGTAGCAAATACCCAATGTCAAGTATATAGTGAAAGGACATTCATATCCTATTCTACTTCCTGAATAATGCAAATTATGGATAATGATCCAGCACAGAGAAGTTAGTACAAATCATCTTCAATAATCCGAAAAAACCAACACCTATCAGTCCTTCTGGTTTTTAAATTATTTGTGGCAAGTACATACAGATACTGTGAAGGAATACATTTAGTCACTGACACAAGTAGTTAAAAAAAAAAATTAAGTTATCTTACTTTGCTCTATTTTCATATTGGTAATGATTACCGGTGCCAGTACCTCAATTTTACAAATTTGGCAGATGAGATGAAGCTTTCAATTTTAGACAATATATTCTGGAGATTCCAGTAAAGAAACAGATTTATTTCCTCTAGTTTCATAAATATTAAGAATATGTTAATTTTGAAAAGTCATATATATATATATATATATTTAATAAATCTTCTTTTTCTGAAGAAGAAACGTAATTATGTAAATAATAATTTCTCAGATAAAAACCTTTCAGAATATTGTCAATACTATTTCACTTATCACTTCACCTTATATACAAAAAAAAAAGTTACGAAAATGCTTAGAGCTGAATTCCAGTAATCACTATATTATGTTATTTTTCACAACGAATTCTTTTTACTAAAATAATTGTGTAGTATTTAAAATGCATCTTTCTCTGTTAACCCATTTGATCCCAAGACACTTTCAATGATTGGAATATAAATATTTCAGAATTGTCCAAATTATTTTTTATTAAAAATGTTGATGTTTCTTATATATTCCTACTTATTGACACATAAGAAACAAAATAAGATGATTATTGGTCCTCTCAAATCATTTACGCCGTAAATAATGCATGTTCCCATTTGGGAACAGTGGGAGTAAAGGGGTTAAATTGACATCTCATAATTCAGGAGAAATACTGACAGATGGGATGTCAAAAATCACTTTTGAATATCAGGGATCCTGCAAAAGTGTACAGGTATTTATGAAAATTTAGACATCGATGTTTTAAAGTAACATAGTACTGTCCCTTTACACATTGTATAATGAGAAAGCAAAAAAACCTTTTTTTTCTAATGAACATATAGCCCCTATAAAAAGTTAAGCAAATAAATTATACAACACATTCTTTATATACAATATATATATATATATATATATATATATATATATATAGCGTTCAATATATTTCATACAAGTTCTATAAATGGACTGTGATAATTAGGTATAAGAAAGTACACCATCTACTCGGATATGTACAGCAGGTGTATGACTCACCCAAACATGTACAACATTATCCAAACATGAACTTTCTCACCATCATTTGCGAAATTAAATTCATAAATCTGATTATTAAAGGAAACTAAATCTTGTCATGTTCTGGCACCACAGTAAGTCACTCAACACAGAAAGTTGAGGAATCATTTCAAATAATACAACCAAATCTAAATGTCATCTGGTAAAACGTCTGGTATTAAATACTTGCAAAGCTCCTCTTCATTGTTCACAAACATAACTTTGCTGGATGTATTTTCATCTAACCTGAAACAAATACAGTGAAAACATTATTTACCCAATACCTCCTGATAACAATAGGTTTTTATTATATTGGTAGCTACGAGGTGGCTTCAAAAAGTTTCTGGAATTGGAGTCTACTGTTTACAATAGTGGTCGTGAAAAGGAAATTACAGCTTTTTATGTTGGTAACACAATGCGACTGTTAGACTACTGCAGTCCCTCTCAGTCACAGTATTCTCCACAAAGATCTGCACATGCATAGCATTTGTCAATACATGGATACAAAAATATTAACTCCGGAACAAAAAAAAAAAATTCGAATGACACTAGAGTTGATGGCAATTCGGAAGGCAGTAGTCTGCTAGTGTTTGCATCGAGAGAGAGACAGATAGAGAGAGCAAGGCAGCGTACAACATTGCCACATCGTACTTCACTCGCATGTGCAATACAAATAGTGCAGGAGAGAATTTAAATTATCAAAAGACAATAATGACCTTAACCGTTGAATGTTGTTTTATTTAACGACGCTCGCAACTACCGAGGTTATATCAGCGTCGCCAGATTGGCCGGAATTTTGTCCCGCAGGAGTTCTTTTACATGCCAGTATATCTACTGACATGAGCCTGTTGCATTTAAGCACACTTAAATGCCATCAACTTGGCCCGGGATCGAACCCGCAACCTTGGGCATAGAAGGCCAGCCTTAACCATTGATTACTGTAAACATGACACCAAACAAACCCTCTTTCCTTCACTAACAATATTCTTTGCACGGTTCTCAATCCCACAACACATGCTTCTGCAGTCATTTCTTGCATGTTGGCAACATTGCAGCCAGCATCAAGATGGCCGACAGCATTCTGCTCGTCAATGTTTTTAAAATGATTATACACCTTAAACACTATTTTCCGCGCCTGCCTGTGCAATACTTGTCTTTTTACAGTCTCTTCTTCCATTTATTTATCTTACACACACAGTAAATATTAGTTTTACTTATTCAATGTATTGAAACGCTCACACGTGAACAAACAAACTCTGGAAGTACTTATTATAGACTGATTCCGATTGGTTCTACTGTACAAGCTTGTGACATCACATACCAGAAATGCTACGGCGCATATAGCAGCTGACCGCCTTCTGAAATGCTGTCTAATTTAGTAGGAACCTTATTGCTATGGCTGATGGAGATGACAATTTTTTAACAGAACTGTCTCAGGCATGAGATGTGATGTTTTTTGTATGGCCACAGACAAAACGCCAGTCTTCAGAATGGAATTAAAAAACCTTTTGCTGGAAACAGAAATTTCGTTTGGACAAGAGCAAAGGAAAAGTCATGTTGGAAATATTTTTTGATTCGCAAGTAACATTCATCTTAAATTCATCTCTGAAGTCAAACAGCAAACAAGGAACAGTATTTTACAATTCATTTTAATATATCAATATGCCTGGTAAATTATTAATAAGTATTTAATGAATTTCAATCTTAAGGCATATAAACTTGCAAATGTTTATTTGCTATTTAATAACAATATATGAACGTTTTCGCCGTTTAGGGCATCTTCAGATATAACAAAACATGTTATCTGGGCCTATAATAGTATATTATGCAAATAACAAGGAAAATAGAGAACAATATATGTGATACATGAAATTCATGAGCTTTATGTAGATATAACATGATACAGGATGAATATTGAGATAATCTTTGAATTTGAACTTAGACTGGACGAATGTTTTATTTTATACATATAACTCATGTTACAATTAATATACAATGTTTAAAATTTGTCAATGATGTTATTTTTAAAAATTTACAATGATGATAGTAAAATATTTAAAGTAATCATGGCTGAAAGTTGTCGTAAGTTACAAGATAGTATGCGTAGTTAATGTTCGTGTGTTTTGTAATTATTTCACTTAGAGAGGCCGTTGGCATTTGAATGAATGTTGTTTGACGTTGATGACTACTTTACAATTGATATACAGTGATTAAATTAGTCAATGTTAAAATTTAAATTTTATAATGAAGATAATAAAATATTTAGAGTAATCATGGCTGAGAATTGTCGTAAGTTCAAGATAGTTTTCGTAGTTGATGTTGTATGTTTTGTAATTGTTTCACCTGAAAATAGAGATTAAGAGATAATAATAAATGTAAATATAGACAAGTTATTATATAGAGACGCAGATAATTATTATTATAAGATTACTTGTTAAAAATGTTGTTTGTGTTAAAGAATTACTGTTGGGTGTAATTAGTTGAGATATTGAATAAATGCTCGTTGATTGTGAATGTAGTGGAATGTACGATAAATTTCGTAATAGATAAATCATGAGTTAGGTATGACTTTTAATCATTCATTGAAAATTAATAGAAAGATCAATATTACAATTCGTAATAATTAGTAATAATTAGATGAGCTATAATACCAAATATATGTAAATGATTTTACGGCAGCAGTAATAATTATTATAAGATTACTTACTTAGAGGTCACTGACTTTGAAATGGCTACTCTGATGTGATGACATCCTATTACGTGTTCTCAGGTTTATTGAAGTATATAAATGAAGAAGCTCTATAACTGAAAGAATATTAACTATTAATTTACTTTCAATTTTGATATGGGGATATAATTGTTTTAATGAATTTTGACAGCATTCGAATACTTACATTTGTATGTACTGGTGTTGGTGTGTTGGAGGTTTTAAGAGAACTGAGGCCTAGATAATCGTCTGTATTGAGGCATGTAGCGGCGCAAGAATATGAAAGGAACTATTTGAATGGCGTATCAAGATCAATGTGAATAGGTCTGTTTTAAATTGCATACAGTGGATTTTTAAAGTTTAATAAATTTTCGTTGATTATATTTTGATCTTTATTATGGTAGTAGGCAATGAAGAATTCATCTGCTGCATTTATGAATTTATTGTCATTGTATGTTTTTAGGATACTTAATGTGTTCTGGTGATGACCTAATTCATGTATCCAGATAACATGTTTTGTTATATCTGAAGATGCCCTAAACGGCGAAAACGTTCATATATTGTTATTAAATAGCAAATAAACATTTGCAAGTTTATATGCCTTAAGATTGAAATTCATTAAATACTTATTAATAAGGATCAGTATGTTGAATTCTTTTATTATCAACAGAATGCAGTCCACACCTGTGGAGTAACGGTTAACATGTCTGGCCGCGAAACCAGGTGGCCCAGGTTCGATTCCTGGTCAGGACAAGTTACCTGGTTGAGGTTTTTTCCGGGGTTTTCCCTCAACCCAATAAGAGCAAATGCTGGGTAACTTTCGGTGCTGGACCCCGGATTCATTTCACCGGCATTATCACCTTCATCTCATTCAGATGCTAAATAACCTAAGCTGTTGATAAAGCGTCGTAAAATAACCTACCAAAAAAAAAAAAAAAAAAAAACAGAATGCAATCAAAATTAAGTGTCCGGAAAAATGGGCATCAAATTATTTGGGTTCTCTTGTACAACAATGTGCCTGCACATCGATCCTTACTGATCAAGCAGCAACACTCACCTGACACAATGTGACAGATCTGAAACATTCCCCATATTCTTTCAACTTCGCACCTGCTGATTTTTACCTTGTTTCTGCAGACGAAAATGGCAATGAAAGGAACGCAAGTTCACATATTCTGAAGAAATCACAATGCGACAAAGCATCTCAAGGAGGTTGCAAAGAATGGGTTCCAAGAATGTTTTCAACAAATTTACAGATATTGGCAAAAGTGTGTAGTTGCAAAAGAATATATATCACTTTGAAGAAAATGTGTAAAAATTTCTTACAGTATATTTAATAATGTATGCTTTAATAAACGACCATATAAAGGATAGCTTCTATGAGGAACTGGAACATACTTTTGATCAGTTATCTACATATCACATGAAAATTTTATTGGGGGGTTTCAATGCTAAAGTAGGATGGGAGGATATTATCAAACCAACTATTGAAAAAGAGCGTCTACATGTAACTAGTAATGATAATGGAGTTAGGTTAGACAACTTTGCCACATCAAAAAATTTAATTGTCAGAAGCACAACATTCCCCCATAAGGATATACCGGTTGGATAAAGATAAACCGAACTCAAACCAAGTAATGAACATAAGAACTGCAAGGCTGTTTCATTTATATTTTGTATACCAGTAGATCAAAGACAGACACTCACATGCATTTCTCCATCTCTACAGGTACTGCTGGAAATGTTGACCATCATGGCCAAGCATAGGGTGGCCTGATGGATCACACTCATGTGACTTGCTGTAACTCATTCTGTTGGATGTCGGTGATGGCGTTGCATATGTTCTCTTTCAATGTGTGAATAGTTTGTGGATTCTTGTGGTACACCTTGCCCTTCAGTTTGCCCCACAAATAAAAATCGCAACTGGATAGATCAGGAGACCGTGGAGGCCATAGATCTTTCGAGACTGTTATATCAGATGTGAAAACAGAATGCACTGCTTCCAAAGAGGTGTGTGCTGTGTGTGTTGTTGTGCCATCCTGTTGGCAATATGCAAAACATTGTTTGTCTGGCAACAGTTTATGTCTGAAGGGCTCAAAAATACTGGCAATGTGACACTCTGAGTTCACTATGTCTTCAATGAAAACTGGTCCAATGATTCTCGTTGCTGACAGAGCATACCACATTCAAATCTTTGCATCATGCAGTAGTACCTGGAATACTTGTTGTGGGTTTTCAACAGACCAATACCTCGTATTTTGCGAATTAATGTAGCCACTGAGATGAAACCATGCCTCGTCCATCATGAAGTAGATGTTTGGACCGAGACAACCTCTTTTGATTTCCTGCAGTAACCATGTGCAGTACTATACACGTCTAGCATGGTCTGCAGGCTTTAACTCTTGCAAAGCCATGATCTTGTATAGCTTCAGGTTAAGGTTCTTCAGGATATGCTGGCATGTTGTTCGCGGCACTCCCATCTATTGTGACAGATGCCTCGTGCACTTAGTGGAGCTCTGCAACATCCGCAGATATTGATGCTTCTTATCAAGCATGGATCCTGTTCCCTCAAACTTCTTTATGAGTTTGTGTATGGATGACTTGGCGGGTGGATTCCTGTTGAATTTGGCATGGAATTTTTCTTGTACTGCTTTCACTGATCTGCCTTGTGAGTAATATTTCTTTATGATGAATATCCTAGCTTCCTTCGTAAACTGCATTTTCGTGTCTATGCTGATGATTAGCTTTAACTCAATTGCTGCACGTGTTTCCTTCACAAGCGAGCTTTACCCCCTCCCCGCACTTTCCCTTTCAATATCAAGGTCAATGTGCATTATTATTATTATTGCGTGCTGCTATATTGAACATCTTCTTCCATATTGGGTTCGGTTCATCTTGGCCTACCCAGTACATAAATATACTTGGACTTCTCCAAATGGATTGACACATAACCAAATTGATCACATCTTGATAGATAAACGAAGACATACTAGAGATTCGAACCTTCAGGGGGGCAGACTATAATTCTGACCATTATTTGGTAATTGGAGGATTAAGAGAAAGACTATCAGTAGCCAAGCGAGTAGAGCAACAAGTTAATACTAGGAGATTCAATATTCCGAAATTAAAAGACGAGGAAACTAAGCAACATCATCAGGTCGAAATTTCAAATAGGTTTGATGCTTTAGCAAGTTCCAACGAAGTTGAGAAAGAGTTAGATGTTAATAGAGTGTGGGGAAAATATCAGAGATATGAAAATTGCAGCTGAACAGAGCATAGGTTATTATGAAACTAAGAAAAAGAAATCGTGGTTTGATGAAAATTGTTGCGTGTTAGCAGAAAGAAGAAACCAGGCAAAATTGAAATTCTTACAGGATCCAGTCCAGGTGAAGAGAGATAATTATTTCAATGAAAGACAGGAAGCAAGTTGTACACTTAGGAATAAAAAGAGAGATTACTTGAAGGAAAAACTGAATGAGGTAGAAACAAATATTTAGAGTAAAAAAAAGGAATTTACGAACGGATATCAGGCAAGGGTAAACGTGAATAAGGATGAAAATTGTGACTTGCTTGAGACTCTCATTCCATTCTGAACAGATGGAGAAACTATTTTGGACAACTACTAAATGTACATAACATAAGCCAAATAGAAATGATCGGAAAGAAATTCAAACACAAACTGCTGAGCCATTTATACCCAACTTCACACTTTCTGAAGTCGAAATTGCGGTAGAAAAGCTGAAAAGTAAAAGTCTCTAGGCACTGATCAAATTCCAGCAGAATTAATACAAGAGGGTGGAAGTGCATTACCGGTACCTAGCCAAATTTATAAGCTTGTACTTTATATTTTGGAAAAAGGAAATTGTACCAGAATAATGGAAGGAGTCCATAATTGTACGTTCTTTAAGAAGGGGGAAAAGACTAACTGTAGTAATTTTCAAGGAATATAATTTTGTTGACGTACAAAATTTTGTCCAATATTCTTTTGAGAGATTAATTCCATTTGTAGATGAAATTATTGACATCCCTCTAACACCTACATATTGCAGAGAATAATCACCGACTATGTAACAAAATTGGTCGAAGTAGTTCCCAACCTCATAAAGGGAATTCAGGAAGAGAACATAAACAAATCAGCAAAGAAATTCAAGAGACAATATAAAGTTTAATCGAGACTATGCCCACCAAAGAGAGAAAGGTGAGGTCATGGTTCAATGCAGCATGCTTTAATGTAAGAAGAACAGTAGTGGAGACCCTACACAATTCAATTAAAACAACATCACTGAAAGATCTTCAAGAATATGCACAGAAGATACGTGACCACAAACAATTAATAAAGGAAAAAAAAAAAAAAAAAAAAAACACTACTTCATTATGGAGGAGTCCAGGATGGTTAAAGAAGCAGGGAACTCATTCAACATACTACAGATCATGGTAATGATCGCACAAACAAAAGACCGGAAAGCTCATGGACCAGACAGGATGTGCAACGAACACCTCAAGGCAAGTGTCACAGTACTGAAAGATATGTGGACAGAACTCCTAAACAATGCATCCACATGGCAGAGATCCCAGGCAACTGGACAAACTTTGTTATAAAGATCCTTTACAAAGGCAAGGGAGACACCGGAGATCCTCATTCCTATAGAGGAATCGGTCTAGAATGCGCACCACTGAAAATTCTGACTAAGCTGCTGACCAACAGGTTAACCAACCTGGTAGACAACCACATCCCAGAGGAACAATTTGGTTTTCGAAGAGGACAGTCCACAGTAGTTCAGTGCCTACAAACAGGACATAGCGAGGGCATTAGAGAAACAGAAAGACAAGCTTTACATGTTATTCATTGACCACTCGAAGGCCTTCGACTTCATAAACAGAGAGAAACTAGCCAACAAAGTGGAAAACCTATTGGGAGAAAGACACTTCCTAACAAGTATCACCTGAAATTAGAGTCGGGCAGACTACCTCATATTATCGCCCGTTCTCGGTTGCGTAATCTCCAGAGTCTCGCTCAGTGCGCGCGTACCGAACGTAGCCAAATGACTCATTGATAGAGAACACGACAGTCTCTTGGTCCCGAGATTACCGATACTAGATCACTCCCGACAGTCTCAACGTCTAGGGGGACTGTAGTAATGATAAGCAAGCAATATCTCGGCCCATGCAGTCCTATAGGAAGCATTGGCTTATACATTTCCCGGTCCTTTAAATATATATCATGTCGTAGCTCCTATAATACTTAATCGCGCTGTAATTTTTTGGATTGATAGCTCAATGTCTAAGGAAAGCATAGAAAAAAAAATCGAACTGAAAATCTTTTTTGGAAAGTGAGAAAAAAAAATATTAACTTCGATGGAGATTGATCTGTTCAGAATAGACATTTGCAACTTCACCTCTGGTAAGCAGAAAACTTTTTTGTTTTTCACGTTAGATGGGGGGGTCAAAGCGAGAGAAATGTTGAGAAAGGATGGAAATTACTTTTAAAAGTGATGGCTACTCAAAATCTTTACTGGTTCTCGAATAACGGCGAGTTAACCAAAGAAGCTGTTGGCGCAGGACTCATGACTCAAACGTTTGTTCCGTAAAATTTGTACGGAACCCTTCAACGCATGAAAACCCGTTATTGTACGGATGGTATGAAATGGTATTTTAATATAGTATGTATAACATGAGGCTGGCCTTCCATCTAGGCCAGTGGTACTCATTACGCGGTCCGCGGCCCGCTTGCGGCTCTCAGAAACATTTATTGCGGCCCCTGAACTAATAGGCCTATTACTATTATTTTTATTATATATATATATATATATATATATATATATATATATATATATTAATTTCTGTAATAATGTGCAACTGGAGAAAACTTTGGTTACCCTGCATCATTACTGCCAATGAAGATTTTCAGCTACTACACGTAGCTATTTGTTTTCTTTATAAAAGGATAGAGTCATGATGTCCCATGTGCTTATTATGTCTTGATATAATAATGGGTTGTAAACGTGTTTATCTTAATATATATTACAATAGCATGCATTCAAAATTTGATAAGAAGTGTCCAAAATATTCTCATCCAAGAACAGAAGGCTGAAAATATTAAAAATGTCTCTGATATCTGAACAGAAATCAATGTATTCCACTGTACATAAAAATGAACTAAAGCCAAAGTATCGTATCACATAGCAGAAATTAAGCCATTTACAGGTGCGGAGATTGTTAAAGGAGTGTCTTTCAGCTGTAGACCTACGTGACACTTTATTTTAAAAATTTGTAAATTAAAAACAGATTACAGATTAAATAACAATTCAACCTTCTCGTACTATTGATGTGATTTTGCAGAAGAGTAGCAAAGTTCGCCCTTAAGTTTTAGAAACACCAATCACATACTATTATTATTATTATTATTATTATTATTATTATTATTCTTATTAAATAACTCATAATAAAATAATAAAATAATAATAATAATAATAATAATAATAATAATAATAATAAATCCACGTATTTTGTTAAGCTTCAATACTATGAAATGCATTGTGGTTCTCGGAAAATAACCATTTCTCAATATTGGCTCTTCAATAATTGCTAGTGAGTACCACTGATTTAGGCGGTTCGGGTTCACACTCCGGTCATGTCTGGATGGAATTTGTGGTGGATAAAATAGACGTTGCAAATGGTTTTCCTCGGGTTACTCCCATTTCTCTCATTCATCCCACCAATACACTCCACCCTCTCTCATTTCACTTATCTTTAATAGTCAAAAAGAGGCTGGAATGATATCCAGGAGTAGTGCGGATTTCCGATGCTTACTGAGGTTGTAAGAGCTTGAAGCTCCAGGCCCCGGGTTTGGGCTTGTTAGTAGATTATGGGACCTTGCCTGCAAGGTACAAGAAGGATGGCGTGCTTGTCAGTGTCGATACACGGATGCCACCCGGGCCATCTTTCGGACTTATTGTTAGACAATCATCGCATATAGGGAGTACAATGGGCCTAACTGGCCTAAGTGCAAGGATCCATCCCGGATCCAGTCCTTGTGAAATCAATCAATCAATCAATCAATCAATCAATCAAACACAAAATTAAGCTCAAGTATAACATAGTACATCTCACTTCGATTTCAACACAAACTGTATAACCTTCAGGGAATAAGGACGTATGGAGACAGGTATCTATGTTATGGTTAATTGGGTTAAAATAGGTCAACTTGGATGAGAGACAACAGCCGTCACATTTTTTCGCAGATTGGATGATATGCTCAAGAGCAAATGTCATCGATATCTCAAGCTATTTATGAAGTGTAGACTCTGTAGAGATCACTCATTAACCCAGTATGTTATACGTGATGATTGCTAAATACAATGCAGTCTAATACAAAAGAAACCGTGAGGAGTAAATTAGCGGATGGAACCTACAAATTAGTGGGAAAGATTGTAAATGACAAAACAAGAGCATGTTGGATAAATTTTAAGGTATGAATTTTTAACGAAGTTAAGGAAGTTGTTCTTTAGTTATAATATTTCATTTTGACAGATTAATACTAATCCACGGTAATACTATAAATTCGTGAATTAAAGACTAGTATTTACTGTATGTAAAGAAACGCATGGTAGCGTCGCTGTTAAGGTGTAATGCTCAAGCCGGAAGGTCGCGGGTTCGATTCCCGATGGGGTCATGGATTTTTCCACTGATCTAATCCTTCCAGCCGCACTATGGCCCTGAGGTCTACTCAATCCCTAACAAAAATGAGTAGGCCTACCAGAGACACATTTCATTGGGAGGTAAAGGCGGCGAGCACATAGGACTGACACCCCCTACTGCCATTAAATGCCGAGTGTCTGTAAAGGTGAAAGCCTTAACCTCTCGCCATCCTCTAGACCTATTTGGCATGTCATGGGGTTGGCTTTACTTTATTTATAACAGTACACTTTTTTTAAATCTTAAATATTTAAAATTACTATCTCAAATTATCTCATTTTGTAGTATTTAATTTTGTAATGACATAATTTGAAACCATAATTTGTCTTTTATGAGTTCTAACATTTATATTCATATTATTATTGATTTACCATCTCAAATACTATCTCAAATTATTTAATTTTGTAGTATTTAATTTTGTAATGACATAATTTGAAACTATAATTTGTCTTTTATGAGTTCGAACATTTATATTCCTATTATTAATGATTTTAAATTGCCATTATACTATCTCAAATTATTTAATTTTGTAATGACATAATTTTAAACCATAATTTGTCTTCTATGAATTCAAACATTTATATTCCTATTATTAATGATTATAAATTGCCATTATACTATCTCAAATTATTTAATTTTGTAATATTTAATTTTGTAATGACATAATTTTAAACCATAATTTGTCTTTTATGAGTTCAAACATTTAAATTCCTATTATTAATGATTTTAAATTGCCATTATACTATCTAAAATTATTTGATTTTGTAATATTTAATTTTGTAATGACATAATTTTAAACCATAATTTGTCTTTTATGAGTTCTAACATTTAAATTCCTATTATTAATGATTTTAAATTGCCATCATACTATCTAAAATTATTTAATTTTATAATATTTAATTTTGTAATGACATAATTTTAAACCATAATTTGTCTTTTATGAGTTCTAACATTTAAATTCCTATTATTAATGATTTTAAATTGCCATTATACTATCTAAAATTATTTAATTTTGTAATATTTAATTTTGTAATATTTAATTTTGTAATATTTAATTTTGTACCGGTAATGACATAATTTTAAACCATAATTTGTCTTTTATGAGTTCAAACATTTATATTCCTATTATTAATGATTTTAAATTGCCATTATACTATCTAAAATTATTTAATTTTGTAATGACATAATTTTAAACCATAATTTGTCTTTTATGAGTTCTAACATTTAAATTCCTATTATTAATGATTTTAAATTGCCATTATAGTATCTCAAATTATTTAATTTTGTAATGACATAATTTTAAACCATAATGTCTTTTATGAGTTCAAACATTTATATTCCTATTATTAATGATTTTAAATTGCCATTATACTATCTCAAATTATTTAATTTTGTAATATTTAATTTTGTAATGACATAATTTTTAACCATAATTTGTCTTTTATGAGTTCTAACTTTTAAATTCCTATTATTAATGATTTTAAATTGTCATTATACTATCTTAAATTATTTAATTTTGTAATGACATAATTTTTAACCATAATTTGTCTTTTATGAGTTCAAACATTTATATTCCTATTATTAATGATTTTAAATTGCCATTATACTATCTCAAATTATTTAATTTTGTAATATTTAATTTTGTAATTACATAATTTTAAACCATAATTTGTCTTTTATGAGTTCAAACATTTATATTCCTATTATTAATGATTTTAAATTGCCATTATACTATCTAAAATTATTTAATTTTGTAATGACATAATTTTAAACCATAATTTATCTTTTATGAGTTCTAACATTTAAATTCCTATTATTAATGATTTTAAATTGCCATTATACTATCTAAAATTATTTAATTTTGTAATATTTAATTTTGTAATGACATAATTTTAAACCATAATTTGTCTTTTATGAGTTCTAACATTTAAATTCCTATTATTAATGATTTTAAATTGCCATTATACTATCTAAAATTATTTAATTTTGTAATGACATAATTTTAAACCATAATTTATCTTTTATGAGTTCTAACATTTAAATTCCTATTATTAATGATTTTAAATTGCCATTATACTATCTAAAATTATTTAATTTTGTAATATTTAATTTTGTAATGACATAATTTTAAACCATAATTTGTCTTTTATGAGTTCTAACATTTAAATTCCTATTATTAATGATTTTAAATTGCCAGTTATACTATCTCACTTTATTTCATTTTGTAACGTTTTATTTCATGTGAAAAAATTGGAATACTTTGCTTGTCCACTATGCGTCCTATAATTAATTTTTTATTGCCAATGTTCTACTACCTCAATTTATTTTTTATGTCATTTTATTTCATAATGATGAAATTCGAATGCCTAATTAGTCTATTATGCGTCCTAACATATTATATTGCCATATTAATTATTTTAGTGTCAATCATACTAACTCAAATTATATCATTTTGTTTTATAATATGTACTCTTATTGTAAAATCGTTCGTGTAATTTGTTGTCCAGTACCTACTGTTTAATTAGCTTTTATTTTTACTAATTTCGGAACCGTAGCCTGAGGCTTATTGTACCTAGACCCACAACTATATTGAACACATGCACACACTGCAGGAATTCCCCCTTTACTGGGTCAGAGTATTCGGGGGGCCACTGCGAGACTTGGACAATGGACAGACAACCAGTCCCCGTGAAGGGGTCCGAATTAAATACACCTGACTTCACAACCAAGAATCGAACCCGGTCCATCTTTATCAGACCAAGGAGGCGGACTAGCTTTTACTTACTATTGTAAATATACACTCTTGTATATCCATTACAATAGCGGTATTCAAAAACACTACTGAATGAATAAAAACAATGCGAACGAAATACTGATAACAAGAAAACACGTTATAGATCCAATCACAGCTTGTTATTGAAGAGCTTAGGCAAATACTGAAAATTCTGCAATATTTTGTCTCCCGAGAAAGGCAACAGTTAATTAAAATAATGTGAATTCTACAAGAATGTCATCATCATAATATGTTGTATTATTGTGTAGCCTACACACTTTATAAGCATCAACATTTCAATAAGAGTCACGAATTGTTGTGATGAGCGGTAATTAAGCCGGCAGTCAGTGTACGCATTTCATAACGATAAGTCGGCCGTGCAATAACAGGCCAGGACCCGGTATTCCTCATGCCTGAGAGTGGGAATCTCGAGAATACAATTCTCGGAACTGGCGTTATCGGCCAGCTAGTATCGCCTGCGAGAACAAGCGGGAGTAAGAGGCTGTTTGCCCGACTCTACCTGAAATATACTCACTAACAAGTCAGTGCAGATAGGTGACAACCTAAAAAGATCCCACCTGCTGGCTCAAACAAATGGCGTACTTCAAGATCACAACAACAACTCCATTTCACTGTCGACTGTCTGACAGAAAATGATCTACAGCTGAATGACAGGATGGTGTTTCGAAAGGATGGAAGATAACCAAGCAACACTGGCATAACATACAATGGCACCACATTAAAAATAGTTAACAGCTTCAAATACCTATGGATGACTCTCCCGACTCAAGGAAACATATATACAGAACATGTCAAGAAAGATCATCAAGAGCTATCATCGCAATGAACAACATCAACTTACTACACAAGATTTCTATGGGAACAGCATTAGACCTCCTCAGGCTGAAAATCATTCCCACTTATGACACAAGAGATAATCTGGGAGCATTTGAAAAAACAAGACCTTATGGAGCTAGAGAGAATAAAATCAACAGTCCTAACAAAAAGCCATGTATCTCTCAAAATATACACCATCATGGCTGGTATACGAGCTTGCCAAACAGCTGTTCTATATAGAAGACCTCAGACATCAACTGCTACTGCCATCAATAGCCCACTACAACACTACATTGATGGAGATGAACGAAAAGAAGAGGCATATATGTAGTGACTTCTATTCTACAGACGCCATGTCCACAGCAGAATGAATGTAGGGTGCATAAGATCTGTGCCATATAATGACCCGGCTAACAGTACACGGTTTTCACTACAGGATATGCCAGAACAAGAAATTCCACAAACCAGACATCAGCTATGTATGTGAAGTGTGCAGTGAATTGTGCGATCGATATCATGTACTGACATGCAAATGCAGAGCTGTGTCATTGACAAAGTTCTGCAGTGGTGACTGAATCGGGCAGTCTCGGCTATGTGTACTACACACAATATATCTTTTTCATTGTGCACTTTTCTTCTTATTATTATAATATTCCACTGTTTATTTTCATTTCCAAATGTAAATTTATTATATGATTTTTGTTGTATGGTTTTCTGAATTATTAATTTCGATGAATGAAATAACTGAAAGTTTTTTGAGTTACTGGAATTGTTGTACCTTTTTTGCTAAGTAAGCTGCTTTTTCATTACCAAGGAGTCCACAGTGCGAAAGAATCCACTGTAAGACTATTTCTTTTGAAGAGACTATAGATGTTTAAAACTTTGGTATATTTCACTACTAATTCCACAATTTGGGACATCTGGCCGGCATCTAAGGCTGACCACTAGGATCCAGAATACAAAGCAGAGGTTAAATTAAAAATAAAATACAATATGATTTGCGGAGAGAATATAGAACAATGATAAATTTAAGATTGAAGTACAATTTTATTTTGGAGAAACATGAGATGAAAGTACAATGAAGAGTAATGAAATGAAGTAAAAAAATATAAATATTATGTTAGTGTTATATAAGTGATTGTGTAAAATGGATAATGAATCTCTCAATACCATTAGAAAAATTTTGTTAATGTCATCATTAGAAAATTTAAGAGAAAGGAGAATGGTTTTGGTTAACTTAAATGAAGTTCCCCTAGCACAAAAAGAAGTCCTTTCACTTCCCATGTATTAATATTCATTTTGTATCTCTCACTGAAGTGAGGAATACATGGATTGTAAATAGACTTCTTTTCATCGTTAATGTTATTGGCTTGTTGATCATCCTTCTCAAAACAGATAGTGATGTCAAGGATGAGGCTTTTTTGATTCTGGTGATTGATTGTACATGTGTAAGTATTAGCAGTGATTTAGAATCATTTAAGATAACATCTTCATTGAAGGATTTAAAATGGTTGTTTTAACTTAGGATTAATTGCTTCAAGTTCACCATCATAATGGGTTGAGTTTGATCCAAGGGAGATGTAGAAATAGAAAAGTTTACTACATATCCCTGCATCCACTTTGTCAGAATTATTAGCCATCTTGGAACCATTCTGTGTTGGAAAATTTTTTGTGTATTATTTCTAAGGCTATTCGTCCTGTTTTTTAATTTCTTCCATCAACTCTGTACTATGGTTTATTTTTGTTCTATTAATATAATACACTGGCAAGGGTAGTTTTTCTATGTTTTCGACTCTAGTACTGTAGTAAGTTATTTTCTTCTTGTAGAAGTTTCACTTTCTGTATAAATCCTTTTTGGGTTTCCAGAGATCTTGGAATATCTTTATAGGTTCTCCAGTAGTCTATATTAGGCAGTCTTCTTAATTTTTAGTATTTTCATATCAGTGCTTACCGAGCATGCGCAGTATGTTATAACTGGAACTTGGAAAGATACTGTGCTACAAGTTATGGCACAGCAACCTCCAGATACAAACAGATCCACCTAGGCTTACCTCAAGGTGCTGTTCTCAGCACAACACTATTCAATTATATATTAATGATTTTCCACAAAAGCAGAAAAAGTTGGAGTGAAAACAGCTTTATTTGCAGATGATCTAATTATATGGTCCTCACAAAAAATAAACAAAACAGAAAAATTGAAGACAAAAATACAGACAGCGCTAGAACAACTTCAAAACTGGTGTAAAAATAATCTAATGAATGTAAATGTAACAAAAACCAATTTTCAGTTATTTTTCCTAAGAGAAACACCAGTTGAAATTACTCTGCATTATGGAGACACTAAACTGCAAACATTAGAGAATGCAAAACATTTAGGAATATACTTTGACAAAAAACTGACTTGGAAAAATCACATAGAGTATATAATAACTCAGTGAGAAAGCAACTAACAGATTTAAACTTATGAAAAGGCTTGCAGGTACAAAATGGGATAGCGCAAGAAAACATTAAACACAACTTACAATATTTATATCAAACCAATCTTAAAATACTGTGGAGAAATATTAATAACATCCTCTAATACTAACAAAGAATTACTTGAACGCACTCAAGGATTGTGTTTGATAACTGGTGCAGTCAAAACTACACCAATTGCATTATTACAAGTCATTACTTCTAACAAACACATTATGCTAGAATTAGAAACTCAAGCTCTGTTAACTTATGAAAAGTTAATAAGACTCCAAAATCCTGATAAATGAAACAAATACCACAATTCCAAGCATACATTGAAAACCCAAAATGAATTCATACAAGAAGCAATAAAATTAAAAGAAATCCTAAGAATCCCCAAACAGAAAGAAAATATGCTAAGTAGTAACAACCCACTTGACAATATTAATGTACAGTACAGATTAAACTTAAACAAATCCTTCAATAAGAAAGATATACCTCCATATGGAGCAAAAGATCTCACATTAGAAACCCTGCACTCAATATATCCACCAAATGATTGGATGTGCATTCCAACAAGACTTGAACTGATTCAGAACCAATTCTGAACTCCCACTTACCTGATCCAACATGCTTTGGAACTCGTTCGGGATGAGTGAAATTGGTTCTCGATTAAGAGCAGGAACTGGGAATTCTGAACTGCTAACGCATGTGCAGATGGTTTAATCTAATGTTAAGATGAAAACATTTCGAGACTGGGCAGGTTAAAATTGAAAAATAGTCGATGATGAGTGATTTAGAAGGTGATAGTTATATATTTTACGAAAAATTAAGTTCAGTTCATATATGAGAGTAATTCACGAGGATTTACCACCACTTACAGAGCTTATTTTCCAAGACATTCTGAGCAAAAAATGAATGTAAACATGTATCCTATTCTCAGTATTTTCAGAGTTACACTAATTTGAAGTTGTAAGTAAAATAACTTTTTTCTTTAGTTTTAAGGGTAAAAGAATGTTACACATAGAGAATGAACTATTTAGAAGCATCTTTTTTTTAATTGGATAGTGTTCAGAAGCTAAAAATGTGTTGTTAATTATTTTGTACAGATTTTGTTTTTTCAATTTTTAACTAAAAATTACATTATTCTTACGCACTTATCACAAAAATTTTTACAAAACATACGATTTTAGGAACTTGATTTTTTACAGTTTAATTATGCATTCTAATGTACAGTCTTTAAGAATTTACAAGAGTGACGTGATTTGCAACAATCACTGTGATAAATGCGTAATAAAAATGTAATTCTTAGTTCAAAATCGGGGGGGGGGGGAATTCTGTATGAAGCAACTATGGAATTCACAACATATTTTTAGCTTCAGAATACTAGCAAATTAAAGAAATGATACTCCTGAATAGTTCATTCTTTATTTGCAATATTCTTTTACTCTTAAAACTAAAGAATAATGGTATTTTACAAACAACTTCAAATTAATGTAACTCTAAAAATATGAGATTAGGACACATGTTTATATGACATTTTTTGCTCAAAATTTCTTCGGAAAGTAAGTGGCAGTAAATCCTCGTGAATCACCCTGTATATAGATGGTTCCCTCACAGAACATGAGGAAGTAGCTGAACCAGGAAGAATTTGCCAGTTCTTTTCTTTCTACAAAAGAGTTGGTATGCATACTACAAATTTTGATGGGGAGATAGATGCCATTTATACATCGCTCCAAAATTTATTCAATTGGATACACCAAAGCAAGAACGTAGTCATATTATTAGGCTCCATAACAGCAATCCAGGCAACAATATCAAGAAATCACCAAAAAAATGAAAGAAATACATTCTATGATTAAACAAATTCAAAATCTAAACAAACACATAATTCTTCTGTGGATACCTGCACATTGTGGCATAAATGGGAATGAGAGGGCTGATATATTGGCGGAAAAAAAGCTCCAAAATTGAACAGAATACAAGTCTAAATTTGTTCTGTGAATCTGTCAAACGAATCATCAAAAGCAAGATCAACCACAATTATTACAATATTAAAAAATAGCAGAAAGCAGTGGCGTGCGGTGATGACATTTCGGGGAAGCAATTTCATAGAAACACTGTATGTAGATAACAGGCATCGAAGCCCAGTCAAGCAATGACATACATACAGGCACTGCTTCCCTTCACATCATGCTACCGCACGTGACTGGCAGAAAGTGAAAATACCAAATGGAAAAATCTATTGGAAAACACTAGTCTAATCCCGGAACTTCCTAGTAAATCTGCTGTTGCTATATTCAGGCTACTCATTGACCATGATTGTTTAAGTAAACATTTCCACAGAATCAGTATACTGACATCACCAAATTATCTGTTATGCTGTCAGGAGTAGAAAATGGATATGGATCATCTGGCAAGCAGCACAGCCCTTCAAATAGCTCAAGACAGCACGTCAAAATATTGGGAAGCACGAAGGAGAATGACTTCATTGTTAAATCAAGAGCATTAGATACATACATGCATTAATATATTCTGTACTCACCATCCTTTTATAATTCCCCAACAACCTGAAAATAATGCTGGTGCATTTAATATGAGGCATACACCTAGTCGTTCTGGATAGTGTCGACTCAGTAGCCATATTAAGTTCTTGATAACTTGGTAGTCCATACAGCTCAGTCCAAATTCTTTCAAATCAAACACAATGCATAGGTTGTCCACCACCTCTTCAAAACACTTCTTGCATGCTTCTTCCTAAAATTAGGTCACACACAGCAAATAAAATAATTACATTAATAAATGATTGTGATTTCTAATTCTAAGCACTTCGGTTTTTATGCTACTTGTCTATCTGAGCTGATCACAATATTGTAGTTCGTTTTTCAATACATATGATATACAGGGTGATTCACGAGGAAAGGTAAAAAATTTAGGATACGATATCTTAGGCCATTTTGAGTGAAAAAATTCATATGAACATATGTCTGTTTTCAAACGATAGCAGAGCTAGATGCATTTTTTTGGTAAAACGTTTCGCCCCAATGTGAATCAGACGTTACCATATGCTGCTGACGTGAGACGAGGTGTGAGACAAGGTCAAGGTCGCAATGAATGACGTAACATAAGAATCTGCATTATGAACGATGTAGATAAGAGGAAGAAACAGGGTCGTGGGGCATTACAAATGTCCAATCGCCTGCCCTTGCCTGATGTAATGACACAGAACCCGCAGATAACACAAATAGCCTACACTATCATCAATTCATAACAGTCCAGTCAGCTACCTACAGTACAGTAGTTATACAGATACAGTTATCGGAAGTGTTAAGTTGTGTTTCTCAAGATGCCTTATACATTTTCGACTACAGAATATACCGATATTGTGTATGTTTATGGTTTGTGTTCCTTGCGTGCCGTTGCTTAATATGAACAACACTTTCCGAACAGAAGGGTATCATATCGAAGAGTACTTACTGTCTATGGGGTTGGATGAAAGACTTGGTATAGCAAAGGAATGGGGAAATGAAAGAGGCGCTAATCGACCATATTTTGGATGCAGCATAGAGAACGATGAGCGCGATTCACGCCCGAGTGCAACAGGAGGTACCTTTGAAAATGTGCGAAAACATCGACCCTGACGTCTAGAATATTAGGTATGCATACATGAATATAAACTTTAAATTTGTCCATTATCTGTCTCTAAATGCGAGTTAGTAAAATGGAATCTTAGAAGCTTTTGTGAAATCAAAGAGCCATATCTCCATAACCGTTCAAAAACGGACCTATATTCATATGAACTTTTTGACTCAGAATGACTTCAGAATTCACATCCTAAATTTTTTAACTTTCCTCGTGAATCACCCTGTATATTAATAATACAGTTCAGCTGTAAATATTTTTACTGTCAGCTGAGTTTAATTTTTGTGCATATGACTACCAAAGACTTCTGCAGGTACGTTGGAATCTCCAATAATGTGAGTTCAGGGAATTATGACAGAGAAATTTTGAATGGAAGAAACTCAAAACTATTCTATGGAATAAAGTCAACAAAGTGCTGTTAAAATGTAGCTCTATGTCACCAACCAGCAGTAATAAATGACAAATCAACTCTTGCTTTGAAATGACTGTCTAACAGATACTGAAAGCAGAGAAATGTCTAAATGCATTATTTCCTTTCACTACTCAATGAAATACATTAAATGGTATGGTATAAAAGATTTTAACACCATGACATTAATTACCACACATATACTGTCTGCGCAAGTTATCTAGGCAGCTGGGTTCCCTAGTGCTCTCTCACTGCCCAGTAGCTATCTGCTAGCTACGTGACCATCGCTGCAGCAGTTGTACGTACAGTTACAAAAACATCATTCGGTATTTATTTTCAGTGCATTCTATTGGATATGGTAGATGAAAGTGTATTTGTATTTTAGTTGGTTATTTAACGACGCTGTATCAACTACTAGGTTATTTAGTGTCAATGAGATTGGTGATAGCGAGATGATATTTGGCGAGATGAGGCCGAGGATTCGCCATAGATTACCTTGCATTCACATTATGGTTGGGGAAAACCTCGAAAAAAACCCAACCAGGTAATCAGCCCAAGTGGAGAGCGAACCCGCGCCCAAACGCAACTTCAGACCGCCAGGCAAGTGCCTTAACCGACTGAGCCAGATGAAAGTGTATGGATTCACAAATAACAAATATAAATAAATTACATTCTTCTTCGTCTGTAGACAATACGGTATAATCACAACTCCAATTATTACAATTCGTATCTGACCATGAACTATTAATGGTACGCGATACATAAAATCTTCCAAGTAGAAGAGCTATAGGTCTGTTACAGGGCATAAGCAAGGGGGGGGGGGGTTACAGAGTTTTAACTCCCCCCCCCCCTTTGAACTTTAAAATAAAATTACATTTATTTCATCACATTTGATTGTTTCCATGAATTTTCCTGTTATGTTAACCCTTAAGCAGTTGCGCTTAACCACCACATCCACTTAAACCATTATTATCTCGAATATGCGAATTCCGATTTTAAAAATGTTTACGGTTATTGTTGCCTTAGCAATTCCAATAAAGGTACTGAAAGTTTCAGAAGTATAGGCTTACTGAATATATAGTTACGAGCTCCATAACATCTGACTGGGGTGTTCACAACATCCTGCATGACTACATAAGGGTTAAGTGTCTTAGTTATCATGTACAAATAACTTTTTTTATTTTAGTAGGTTATTTTACGACACTTTATCAACATCTAAGGTTATTTACTGTCTGAATGTGATGAAGGAGATAATGCCAGTGAAATAAGTCCGGGGTCCAATACCGAACGTTACCCAGCATTTGCTCATATTGGATTGAGGGAAAACCCCGGAAAAAACCTCAACCAGGTAACTTGTCCCGACTGGGAATCGAACCCAGGCCACCTGGTTTAGCAACTAGACATGTTAACCATTACTCCACAGGTGTGAACTATACAAATAACTGTTGACTATATAATTATTGTGTAAGTGTAATAATGACACAAGCATTTTTTATTATACAAAATTAAACACAAGTTAAAATTTATTAAAAAATTGGATGGCTGTGAAAAAATTACGTTTCAAAGATTTTATAAGGACATTCATGAATATGTTCTATTAGAATATCGTATAATATAAAAAAAAATATACCGTAAAATAATAATAATAATAATAATAGTAATAATAATAATAATAATAATAATAATAATAATAATAATAATACACAACTGAAGGGTACACGGGAAAAGCGAACAATGTCACAATTCCTTTAAGGCTGATGATGTTATCTAATTCACTGTATTACTACAAACATTACTTACTTACTTACTTACAAATGGCTTTTAAGGAACCCGAAGGTTCATTGCCGCCCTCACATAAGCCCGCCAGCGGTCCCTATCCTGTGCAAGATTAATCCAGTAACTACAAACATTAGTGTTATTTTTACCAAAAGTGGTAAAGGAGAATTAAAACCATGGATACACTCATCACTTCCTTCATTTCAAGTAGAAAAACCAATAAATTTTGCGATAATATACTGAAATAGATCAATATCTCGCCCTTAATGGAAATATGACACTGTTTGTTTTTCCCGTGTACTCTTCGATCACACTAAGCAAGCAAATGTATTTTACCCATCTTGTAGACTGTCCTCCCCTCTCCTTCCCGCTAGAAGCAACCTCTCTACACCCTGTGCATCTCTCTTTTAACTGCCCAGATAAGTTTCGCGGACAAAAGTATAGTACGTTTTTAGCTATTTTCAGAGTAAATGTATATACACTACTAAATACACTTATCAATGACGAAAACAAGAGTACATTGTAGAAGATCAAATTATCTCCGAGAGAAATGTTATGCATCATGCTTGGAATAATGCAACAAATAATATTAGAGAGAATGTCTTTATAATTGCATGTTAAATAGTAATGTCACCCATCTGAATGACACAAAACCAACATTTCAGTGATCCAAAAGAGGAAACTGCAATAGGCCTAGTACTGCCTTCATATTAATCAGTGAGCTGCTGTCAGAAAATAACGAACTGGGAGACAGGTAAAAATGTGTCAATCTTCTGCCAGTAAGTACTGCATTAAGATTAGATAACTCAATATCTAACATGCTTATACAATGTGTGAGGCAAAAGAAGCTAAGAGAAAGAAAAATTAAGATGAAAAGAAGAAATTCCAGTAATCAGAAGGATTTTGAAATCTTAGTAAAAACAACCAAAAATCATAAATTAAACACAAGTTGGAATAAAAGAACAGCACCTTTCTGCTTTTAAAACTATCTTTCCAAAGAGGCAAAGTCTCCCAAATGTTGCATTGCCTGATTGCCAACTTAACTTTCTCATTATTCGAAGTAATCTGATGTCACAAAAAATCAATTTACAAATTTCATCAACATTAATGTTTTCATCATCCATAATGCCGAAAAGTGATTTCTGGCACACCACTTGTCTTTATACATGAATTTCTCTTCAACTATTCAATTAATTTTGTTAGTATTCAGCATTTAGGAGTCAATTCATGTGGGAATTATGTCCATGGGTAAAATCATTCTCATTAAAGATAAACGTTTTTAAAAGAAATAAAATGACATTTCACTAAACAGTTTAATTTCTTTTTGTAACAATTATTTGCAAAGAAATTAAATATTACCTATGTACACTTGGTCAAAATGAAAGTGGCCGGCATCTGAGAGACTAAGTACGAATCGGGTATTTCCGTGAGCGCTCGGGACAGCCAGGCTTTGTTCAAAAGATTGTGTATATTCTTCTAGTAGTTATAATGGAGAACACAACTATTAATCACTAAAATCTTCCGAGAAAATAATTCGTATACGAGATTTAAAACAGACAGATCGTTCAGAGTGTTTAAGCAGTGAATATTGTAACACAAACACTATATACTGTATAACAGGTTCTCAAGTGGAGTATGACCATTGCTCGTTACAATGCCATTCTGACTTCAGTAAAACTCTTAGCGTAGTTTGTAGAGCGATAGCTAAGAGTCGTGATGTTGTAGGAGTAAGTTCAAATCTTCGTGGAGTTACTAAACTTTTTTTTTTGTTGCCTTTTAAATGCATCAGTGAAAATATAACAGGTTTTCGTAATTTTCTTTATCCCTAAAATACTTTTCGTTTTATTATTTTTTTCGTGTTAATAGCAACTTTTGACACAAGATGGAAGTAACACTAAAAACGACAATTAGGGGCTTTCATATTAAAATGCTGTGTTAATTATTTTATTAATCCTTGCTGCTTTGCACTCTATTGCAGTAACATCCAGTAAATATGTTGACAGTTAAATAATTGGCAATAATTAATTTGTAAGTTGTGCTACAGGGAATATGATTATTATACTAATCTAAATCCGTGATCATAAGGGCCTAAACGTAGTAATTGTAAGCAAGAAGAAAAACCATAATTCTGATGACAAAATATATTCTGATTTCCTGGAATTATAACCACAAATATTCATCAATTTTGTAATTATCTGTAAGTAACATGAATTAACATAAGCAAAATTATTTGACTATATTACACTAAAACGAGTTAATAAAAGCAAGGACAAAACAAAAAATTCACTACAGAGATTTGAAGCATGCTGTAAAGGTTGCCCAAATCAGCGCCTTATATTATGGAGTTAACTAAAGTGGAGCAAGGATGTTTACGGTAGTAAACTGTATGCTCACCTGAAGGCACTTAGAATTCTCTTAGAGTTACATGCTGAGATTAACATACCGTGAAGTTAATATGCTTGCAGTGTGTGATTCTTGTGGAAACTTAGGCAATAGCATTATATAGTGCAATAGCTTAGTGTTATGCCTAATGGTCTCTAAACCCGAAGAATCATTTTTTTTCTATTAATCTGTTCTGAGTTAGAAGGAAAAACCCTCAAGTCATACAGGATATGGTTTGGCAAAGTACAATTTCAAAACGTGTGTCACAGGACAGTATCTACTTTGATCAACCTTGCAAGCTGGGACGGACCTTTATAAGAGGATTATTTGCTGGTGGCTGCTCGTCAAGCACTTTCCGTAACACAGCATGGTATTAATTCTACTGTTGGTTACTTGCTGAGTAGGTAATATGAAAACATTACAAGCTACTATCATCATTTAATATTTCTATCAATTTTAAATGCTGATTTTTGTAAATCGCAAAATAACACTATAAGTTATTACAACATATAAACAACTATTTTATGCGAATTGCACGAAATTAATTATATATGTGTGTATATATATATATATATATATATATATATATATATATATATATATATATATATATATAAGATCTTTTTCTTCACGGTATCCTAGATCATACATACCCAGATTGCTCGGCCTTATAGGCTTTGACAGTAACAACTTTTGTCAGGTTTACTATGCTGCCATCTAGTAGTTACATGAGTCACATCATAACTCCCATTTGAATTGCATTAGCAACTGTACGCCATCTCGTGTTCGTTTCTGGCGGACAGGTGGCAATCCTGGCTGTTGTCTTCAAAGTGCTGCCGATTTTAACATAGGGATGAGCAATCTGTTACATACATGATCTAGGATGATATCAACTGCTGCATAAGGGTAAAGAGGTCAGTTTTTATGTGGAATGTCCTAAGACAAAATCCTGGATATTAAATAAAAAAGGCCTGTCATCATCTGAACATATTAATGCAGTGAAGATGTCATGCAACCTTTCTGCAGTACAGTCAGTCCCAGGTAGACCATTCAACACAACCCGTTGCCACCACCCAGGCTGTGATGAGACTGAAACATTGGGACATGTGTTGGGTTTCTGCCAAAAGACTGAGTTACTGCAGAACAACTGCCATCAAAGGGTAAGGACAATGCTTGCTGACATCCTAAGACAACAAGGATTAGAAGTTCATGAAGAAGTGTAATGTATCTCAGAAGATGATTCAACAAGATGAGCAGATATTGTCATTGATAGAAAAAAGAACACAAGAACAATACTAGACCCAACTATCAAGTTTCAAAGAGATGCACAACAGCCAAAACTTACTGATGAAAAGAGAATCATCTATGAACCTTACATTCCTTATTTTAGCAAGCAGTATAACATCATGGCTAATTGTTGGTCAGTACACGGACTTCTTTTTGGAGTTCATAGTCTTACCATCACCAAATACACCGAGGCCTATAACTTTTTAAAATCAAAGGTATTCACATTTTACAATGTTGAGAGAAAATCCTTAGAGAAATTCTAAAGGACTCAATCGCGTGCGCGCGCGCGCACGCACGCACGCACGCACACACACACACACACACACACACACACACACACACACACACACACACACACACACACACACACACACACACACAGGTTCGTCAAGGTAGCCGTAAAAAAGAGCGCTTGTAACTGTTATCAGGAACATGTTATACTGTATATAATAAAATATTATAATTATTGTTGGAGTTGTGTACAGAAATTATCATCCAAACCGTGCAAGAAACTGTAACTGAGGATAACCGGTTTTGTGAAATGACGCTTGTGCTTGGTTATCATGGATACTGATTGAAGAACAGAGGTCGTGAGGCACACACACACAATTGCGGAGAGTAAGAATGATGTTGTGGAGAACGCCCTGAACATGCTGGTGAATGTGACGGACTAAAGTGAGAATCTACGAAATGACTTAAAAAAAGATATTCTAACGGCTGTAAGTATGCTGAGAAAGGAAATTACGAATATCAAAATTGCAGTGCAAGAGAAGGATTTGGCCATTTCCCAGTTGGAAAGTAAAGTTGTTGAAGCTAACTCCATAATAGCAGCCCTGCAAAGTGACGAGAGTCGGAGGGTACATCAAGAGCCAACTGTGGCTGCTATAAGCCAGCACTCTTGCAGCAGTGCTAGCAACGTGCTCCCTGCTATGGGTGCGCCTAAGTCATATTCCGAAGCAGCTCGCCAGTTTGGCCAACCTATGAAAAGGTACAAAGTGTTCGTCAAGTCCAAAGGAGATGAAACTTCAGAATGGATGAAGAAGAAAATAAAAGAAAATATCAACCCAATCGATATGAAAATAGGAATTAGCTCAATTAAAACTTTAAGAGATGGGAGAATAATAATTGAAAGCGAGAGCAAAGAGGAAATTGAGAAAATAACAAACAGTATTAATGAAAAATGTGGCGAAAAATTAAAAGCAAAGGTGCCAAAACTTAGAAATCCGAATGTAATAATCTACAATTTTCCAGAGGATATTTCACTTGAAGATGCTGAGAGAGTTATTTGAATGCAGAACACAAATCTCGACGTAAATGAAGGAGATATCAAGCCAAAGTTTATTGCCAGAAGAAGGAAAGTAATAAACCTCGTTGCGGAGGTCAGTTCAGAGACACGGAAACGTTTGCTGGAAACTAAATTGAGAATTGGGTGGCATATGTGCAAGGTAGGCGATTATCTCGAACCCAGGAGGTGCTTCAAGTGTAGTAAATTTGGACATAAAACTAATAACTGCAGAGGAATCGAAACATGCCCATTGTGCACAGGTAATCACAAGATGAAAGAATGTCAAGCTGCTGCAAGAGAATTCAAATGTACCAACTGCGAAACATATAATCACTACAACCCTAAATCAAAGGTAAATTCAAGTCACACATCCCTTGACAAGAACTGTCCCAGCTTACAGGAAGTGCTGAAGAGGTACGTTCAAAACATTGATTATTAATCATGTTCACACCTTCAGCCTTACATAATAATACCACACGAATTTCTACTTCTGGGAACAGACCTATAAAATGTTTCCAAATCAACATGCAACATTCACGAGCTGCAACTTCTAACCTTGTGCACTTAATGGAACAATACGACACTGACATTGTGTTCATGCAAGAACCATATTGCATCGAGAATAAAGTAGTAGGACTATCATGTAACTTCAAAATCTTCACTGCTGGAAATGGTAAGAAGCGCACCACCATAACAATAAGAAATAATACAATTGATGCGGTACTAATACATCAACTATCAAATGAGGAAACTGTCGTCTTGGAACTAGTCCATGGTAACTCTGCCATTTTATAGTAACTAAGTACCTCGACATAAAAGAAGATATAGGCAGTGACCTGAAGAAAATCGAGAATATTTTAAATTTTGCATCAACAAAGGGAAGAAAGATACTGATTACAATGGACAGTAACTGCAGATCAAAGACTTGGCATGACGTTCTAACTAATAAAAGAGGCGAAATATTAGAGGAATTTATAATGAGCAATCAACTGTACATAATAAATGAAGAAAGTTGGACTACAACGTTTGAAAGTACAAGAGGAGCTAGCAACATAGATTTGACTGTAACTAACGGCCAACTCTTAACTTCTATAAATGAGTGGAGAATCCTTGAAGAAGAAACCTGCTCAGATCATAATTTAATAATGTTTAACATAGGACATCGTGGCTGCAACAGTAATCACTATAACTTTCATGGTGTAAGATACATTACCTGCGAAGAAAACTATAAAGTTTTTGATGATAACCTAGTCAAGAGCACAATCTTGTATTTCTGTCTAAACAGCTATGCTACAAATGTAAAAGAAATAGACCACGAGTTATGTTTTATAGCTACGGAAGGAAGAGATATAGAAATTGTCGTGGAGAAATTTCAGAAGGCATTAACTATAGCATGCACACAGTCATTCAAAACCTGCAAAATGACTGGAAAGAAACTGAGATACAAATCCGTACCTTGGTGGACCCAAGAACTTACTATATTGAGGAAGAGGGTTAATGCTATGAGAAGAAGATATCAAAAAGCAAAAGAAAATATATTACGAGAAACTCGCAAAGAACAATACTTGGAAGCAAAAAGAATATACCAAGCTACTATTCGGAGGGAAAAAATGAAATCATGGAAAGAAAACCGTAACGTGACACCGTCGAGCAGTCCATGGAATGCTGTGTATAAAATAGCTTCTGGCAAGTTAAAGGTCACCACAACACTTTCAACTCTGAAGAAAACTGATGGGTCCTTTACAACGGATATAGAAGATACATTGAATATGATGTTGGACCACTTCACACCGGCAGATGATGACAGAAATGACTCTGATTACCATCAATCTATCAGAAAACTCTCCAAAGAACCCATCTACACACACGAAGATAAGGATTTTACGCAAGATGAAATTAAAGAAGTCCTGGAAAGCATAGATCACACAAAGGCTCCCAGCAAAGATGGGATAACCAGCCACATATTATTACGAGTTTTTTTTAAATGTTTCCATCATTCATAACAGCAATGTATAATGGTTGTCTAAAGAGAGGTTGCTTTCCAAAGCAGTGGAAAAAGTCAAGAATAATTCCCATTATGAAACCAGGAAAGGAGAACTGTATGGAGGCTACTAAATTTCGACCAATAAGTCTGCTGAATGTAGGTGGAAAAGTTTTGGAGAAACTACTTATAAACCGAATAATGCACCATGTTTATTCGAAAGATCTATTAAACAAAAACCAATATGGATTTACGCCTCAGAGGAGCACAATAGATGCTGCAATGGCAGTGAAAGAATTTGTGAAGAGGAACATGGACCAAGGAAAGTGCGTCACTCTCGTCAGTCTTGATGTAAAAGGAGCTTTTGATGCAGCATGGTGGCCGAGCATTCTTTACGCATTACGACAATTCCAGTGCCCCAAAAACTTATACAACCTAACTAATAATTATTTTAACCACAGGACAGCTGTCTTGTCAGCCAACAATTTTCTGGTAGAAAGAGAAGTGAGCAAAGGATGCCCACAAGGGTCCTGCTGTGGTCCTGGTTATTGGAATTTGCAATATAATTCACTGCTGAATTTAAACTTTACAGAACACACAAAAATTCTGGCATTTGCAGATGATGTAATTCTATTAACTGAAGGGAGAAACGTCTTAGAAGTAGAGAACTACACTAATATCGAACTAAATAAAATTGAGACATGGGCGACGAACAACAAAATACAATTTAATGAAGAAAAATCGAAAGTCATGCTGATATCAAGGAAGAAAAGGAAAGAAAATAAAGACATAAGCGTATTTCTAAATAATAAACAATTAGAAGAAATTCGCAAGATTAAATATTTAGGCATGATCTTAGACGAAAAGTTCAGGTTTGATGAACACATTAATTATGTAGCAGAGAGGTGCACAAAATTAATTCATTCCCTATCCAAGTCTGCAAGAATCAGTTGGAAATTGAAACATGAAGCCATACAAACAATATACAAAGGAGCGATACTGCCCCTGGTATCTTATGGAGCCCCTGTGTGGATAGAGGCATTGTCAAGACAAAGAAATCAAAGAATATATCAAAGACTACAAAGATTAATCAATATTAGAATGGCAAAAGCATTTAGTACCACATCCTCCAAAGCACTGTGCATTTTAACAGGATTAACTCCAATTATACTGAAATTACAAGAGCTTGCAAAGATATACAATGCAACAAGAGAAGAAAACATTGACCAGGATGTTCAATGTGACAAATGGCCACACCCTGCAGACATTGTCAGAATAAAAGAAGTGAATAAAAATAAGACTCACAAGTTTGAAGTATTTGCTGACGGAAGTAAAAGTGAGAGAGGAGTAGGTTCGGGAATCGTAATATTTACAGATGGAACACTTACACTGAAATTCAGACTGGATGCAAGGTGTTCTAATAACCAAGCTGAACAGATGGCAATTGTGAAGGCTTTAGATAAGATAATAGAACTTGGTGGAAAAGATAATAGAGAAAAGACAGTTGCAATATATACGGATAGTCAAATAACACTGGACTCTCTTAAAAATAGGAACAACCATAAGGCATTAATAGAAGAATGTAGGACGAAACTCAGAAAACTGGAAACAGACAACTGGACCATAGAATTCAGCTGGATTAAAGCACACGTAGGAGAATACAGCAATGAACTTGCTGACCAACTAGCGAAGCAAGCATCTCAAGACAGTGAACTGGAAATCTGTTACAAGATTCCAAACACCGAAATACTACGTGACATGAAACAACATAGTTTGCTTGTGGCAAACGGCAAACTATGTCGAAAGGGCAAATTACAAAATCGTTCTTTCCAACAGTAAAATCGAGACTGCAAGTGAACCAACATGTAACACCCAATTTCACCACATTTGTAACAGGAATGGTAAACTAAGATCCTATTTTCACCGCTTCAAAATTATGGAATCACCAATGTGTCCCTGCAACTTAAATGAACAGACAATAGAACATCTAATATATGACTGCCCTAAACTGAACTTGCAACGAGCAATATTCAGGAACAAAATTTCAAGAAAGAAAGAGAAATGGCCAGTTAATAAAATAGACATAATAAAATTGTACTATAAAGAATTCATGCAATTTGTAAATTCAGTGGATTTTGAATCACTGTAAAAAATTGTAACAAATATGCATGTAGTAATTAGGAGGTAGATTATATAAGTAATATAACTATAACTAGAACAATATTAAGAATAGAACTGGTATAAATAATTGTACGCATAAATTTTTGTACTATTCAACCAGTCAGGTAGTATTACATTAATTGTAATGGAACATGATGTAAATAAATGCTTTAAAAAAACACACACACACGCGCACACACATACACAAGTAATGTGTTCGATGATAGAGTAATCAGTGTTCGTTTGTGGCTGTCACACTCTCTTGATTTAGGCGTAACCAGATTTTTATTTACGGAGTAGTTTGAAAGACAAAGTGTTCCACACGAATCAGCACACATTAGAGGAACCCCAAGCTAAAACTGAGCATGAAATAGAAATGATTTCAGTTGATGAGTTGATTAACAACATATTCTCGTGATATCAAGCTTGTATATGAGTGGAAGGACAACACTTTCAACATCTGCTATAAAGTATGTTTTATGCTATCCTAGCTTTATAAACAGGTTGTTACTACATCCAATATCGTGCATAATTGCCTTATTATATAGCATGCTTGCCAATAAAAGCAATGATGTATTCGCTATGACACAATATCAGAATGCTTGTTATCTTGCTTACCGCTTGTACGCACGGCATAACAAGAAATGAAATTTAGGAGAGAAAAGAAGGTAACATATCATTTATTTCCAAATCTTTAACAATTTTGTATCACTTTTGTAAATCACATAAAACAATTCTGTGGTTCAGAGAAACTATATTAACAAAATAAAGGAACATTTGTAACATAATCTGCAAGGTCATACATTTCTCTTTATTCAGTGTCAATGCCAGGCACAACTAATCGATACGAACATATGAAGACTTTGTCAGTTATGGATCCCTATTTTATAATTTATTTCCTACAATTTATAAAGTGCTGTATCCAATTTGTGGATAATCTTATTATGATACTCATGAAAATTGTCGCACGAATGATAGTTGAGTGCGACAAACATTCACTCATGCCATAATCATCAAGATTATCCACTTGTCGCATAAATAACTATCATAACCCATTTCTGCTTCAAGAAGAGATGTTTTTGATAAACATACGAGAATAATATTCTTGCCTAGTATGTTGGACATTGTGCCATGGTCACATATGTGACACAGTGCATGAAGGTTGGCCACTAAAGAGAAACTAAGAGGTGGAGCTTAAACTGAGAGGATTCAATCCGGCATCAGAATTGGAATCTGGTGTAACTTAGTGGATAGGGCATTAGCACATAGAGCTGAAAACCCAGGTTCGAATCCCGGTGCCAGAGAGAATTTTTCTCTGCTCCACAAATCCTTCATCATATATCATATGATAATGCAGAATTCCTGCACAGAAATATCGTATGTACTTCGGTACAGCACAATAATATAATATGCATATATAATCACTTAGTGATTTAGGACTGCACTCATTCTGGCAGATCCCGGCCACTTAGTCACTCATAATGAGTGTACCTCTGCACATTAGTATGTTGGACATAGTGCCACAGTCACACATCTGTGACACAGTGCATGAGGGTTGACCACTAAAGAGAAACTAAGAGGTGGAGCTTAAACTGAGAGGATTCAATCTGGCATTGGAATTGGAATCCGGTGTGAATAGAGTATCAGCACGTAGAGCTGAAAACCCAGGTTCGAATCCCGGTGCCGAAGAGAATTTTTCTCTGCTCCACAAATCCTTCATCATATATCATATGATAATGCAGAATTCCAGCACGGAAATATTGTATGTATTTCGGTACAGCACAATAATATAATATGCATATATAATCACTTAGTGATTTAGGACTGCACTCATTCTGGCAGATCCCAGCCACTTAGTCACTCATAATGAGTGCACCTCTGCACATTAGTATGTTGGACATAGTGCCAGTCACACATCTGTGACACAGTGCATGAGGGTTGGCCACTAAAGAGAAACTAAGAGGTGGAGCTTAAACTGAGAGGATTCAATCTGGCATTAGAATTGGAATCAGGTGTGGCTTAGTGGATAGAGCATCAGCATGTAGAGCTGAAAACCCAGGTTCAAATCCTGGTGCCAGAGAGAATTTTTCTCTGCTCCACTGATCCTTCATTTCATAGTGTGTTTTGTGAAAACCATTGATTTAATTCCCAATATGCTCAGTCAGTTTAAGAAAGCAGTGTACTATGATAATAAATGAATCAAGGAATTTTAGTTTTGTCCCTTAAATGTGCAAAAATTTGATCTGAACAAATGTAAATTTTCATTCTGCAGAGAAATTTTTCAATGTTACATTTGTAACTTTTAACTTAAATTTCTTTACAATGAAAGTCTGTATTTCCGATTAGAAAGTAAATCTTTCGTTTGCAAAACCTCTGCAACAATGAAGTCCCAATTATTATATTATACTAGGATTCTGAGTTTACCGAGAATGAAGGGTAAAAATTAGGAAAAAGAAATGGCAGCAAATTTTTGGAAATATTATATTCCATACTTCGTTTTTATTTCCTCCCTACTAAAGAATTGGAATAATTATATTCTTAACACGCATGATGAATTGCTAGTCTTACTAGTCTTAACATTAATATATGAATTTGTATTAATCTTTTTACTTACTAGACAGAAGACTATAAACTTCGTTAGATCATCAATATCCCTATCATTAACATTATGATTTTTTGCTGGAATGTAGATGACGGGTCTTCCCACCATGTCTCGATGCCTCAGTACTCTTGCTTTATTTGTTTCCATGTGCTTCTTAACAACAGGATTGTCTAATGTTAGAGATGCCACACCATATTCCGATCTCCATTTGTTTGTTTTTAGTATTGCCTGAAAATATATGGACAATAATTCTGAATTAAATCTGAATTAAATTAAAAAGAACACCTACAAATAGAATAATGATACTAAAAATTCAGACACACTAATATCCTACCTGAAATGCAGCATCAGTAGTTTTAAATGCCCTAAGATACCTCTTGAGTGAAAGTTCATTGTGGTATTGGTTGGGATCAGCTTCTGCTATAAGTTTCATTCTTTCCTTCAAGTCCTTTAAGTCTGTTTCACTGACTGGTTTAGGTGTTGCTTGTTCAGACATTATGACTGTGGGCAATATTAAAAATATTACCCTTCATTTATACTGAAAACCAAATTAATTCGACTTAAATTTAATATTTTGCTAAAGACAGAGATAATTTCTCAACTAATAACCAACAAAATATTGGGTTGGTGCATAAGTTCGTAGCATTTTTGTTTAGCGTGTTGGTACTCTGGTTGGTTTGAGTTTATTTATTGATTGTCATTTTTTATTTGAAGTTCAATTGCTGTGCTTGAGTTTATATATTGAAGTTTTCATTTTTGCAGATAGTGAGGGAGCCATAGACACTAGAAAATAGTGTCGAGTGGAGAAAGTGGAACATTTCCGACATATTCTTCTTTTTGAGTTCAATAGTGGGGCGAAAGCAGCGGATGTGGCCAGAAACATCTGCGCAGTATATGGGGACAATGCTATCGGAGAGAGCACGGCAAGAAAATGGTTTTCTCGTTTTAAGGAGGGTCTTTTTGACATTAGTGACATTCTACATTCAGGAAGACCTTCGGGGTTTGATGAAGGCCGTTTAAACACATTAATCCACAATGATCCACGTCAATGTACCCAAGAACTGGCAAATGTGATGAACTGTGACCATTCCACCATCGTGCGACATTTGCATTCAATGGGCAAGGTTAAAAAATCAGATGTATGGGTACCACATGCTCTAAGCCAAAACCACAAAAATCAGTGGGTGGCCATATGTGCATCTTTGTTTGCTTGTCATCGATTGGCTCGTGAACAACATTGAACAAGCCTATTCAATATAGTTATTGGTGACGAGAAAGGGTGTCTTTATGCTAACATAAGGAAAAGAAAGGAATGGTTGAGCTCTAACAAAACAGCAACTCCCCTACAAAGGCCAGCACGTATGCACAAAAGAAGTTATGCATCTGGTGGAACTGCAAGGGTGTGCTGTACTACGAATTGCTTCCCCAAGGTGTAACTATCACTGCCGACATTTATTGCCACCAACCGAGATGTCTTGCACATGCAATCCAAGAAAAAGACCAACAAGACTATATGAAGTGATGCTACTTCACGATAATGCCCGTCTGTACTTTGCTAACCTGATACAAAACACTATCCAGGAGTTAGGTTGGAAAGTCATTCCACACCCACCTTATTCACCTGATCTTGCACCCTCAGATTTTCACATTTTTCTGCTCTCTATCTAACAACTTTCAAGGAACTTCCTGCCCAGATGAAAATGTGCTCCGAACATGGCTTAACAACTTCTTTAACTCAAAACCACGTGATTTCTACAGGCGTGGAATCGAAAAACTACTCCAGCATTGGCAGACTGTTGTAAATAGTGAAGGAGAATATATTGTTGCTGATAACTTCTCTCTTATGTGTATCTGATGTGTTTAATAAACTTATGAAAAATTTCTAGGAATTATGCATCAATCTAATATTACAAAATTTGATGTTGTAAAACACGATGTCCTTAAGGGTTCAATGTAGGACCGTAACTCTTCTTGATATACAGTATTCTATACTAGGCCAGAATATCATGGGCTAGAGTGGCCAGTTCCTTTTCCCTTCCATTGCATATATCACCGACTAGCTACAAATTACACTAGTTAGACTTCAGATACATACAAACAATTGAATCCTCTAGATTCAAAACCCCCTAAAGACCATTTTGTTCATAATTGAGTTATGCCTACATATTGCTGGCTAAGAATGAATTCTAATGATTTATATAGTATGAATTAAAAGAGCCATTAAATTTAAAGCAACAGGTTTGTTAAAAGTCACTGTTAGGTTGAAAATTCCCACTATTTGGAACCAGTTACTATCAAAATCCTTCAATTTATGAAAGTGGATATAGAGGATTTTGAATCTATAGGATTCAATTGTTCTTCCTCTGACACATATCGTCAAGTGACATGTACAGCTGTCAAAAGAAAAAGTGGCCGCTCTCCTGGAACAAAGTTCCCTTCGGGTATCTTCGCTATAATTCGGAGACAGGCGATGTTACACGTTGCCTGATATCTACAGTTATAATTGAAGTATTCTCTCTGTGATTCGATAGCGTAATGGTAGCGTTCAGGCCTCTTATTCATGAGGTCCTGCGTTCGACTACAACCTCGTGCTTTTTATGTTCTTTTTTGTTATGTTTTTGAGAGAGACAAACTATACATAATGGCTCCTTTCTCTTTTACGATTATTTTAGTAATTAACATCAGGTTCATTAATATATTATGCCATGACTTTATCATTATGATATTGTGGCTGCAAATGGAAAGAAAAAAGATTTTATTCTCAATAAAAATATCTTTCGTGGCATAAACAAAACTAATTTACTGGCGTCGGCCTTAAAACATTCAAACAATTAAGCGTTCAAAAAACAAAACAAAAAGCCACAATTCAATATTTAGTCTATCTTCCTCTTATCTCGATCATCTTGCAGTCGAGTGGGCATGGAATCGACTAGTCTTTGCAAATAGCGACTGTTCTTAGACACGATATTCCAGGTATTCTGAACATACCCACATACATAAGTGTTCTGTCCATGGGCAGGTCTTTCATTGCAAACCCAGCAATCTCCAATCTTTCCTATTTTCTGCTTCCTCTTAGTTTCCGCATATGATCCACATATCCTAATGTCTTCTATTATTCTTTTCAACCAGAGACCCAGCCAATTCCTTTTTCTCTTTCTAATCAGTTTCAGCATCATTCTTTCTTCACTCACTTTTTCAAACACAATTTTATTTCTTATTCTGTCTGTCCACTTCACACGCACCATTTTTCACCACATCCACATTTCAAATACTTCAATTCGTTTCTCTTCATTTCGTCGTAATGTCCATGTTCCTTCCCCATACAGTGCCACACTCCACACAAAGCACTTCACTAGTCTCTTCCTTAGTTCTTTTTCCAGAGGTCCGCAGAAGATCCTTCTTCTTCTATTAAAAGCTTCCTTTGTTCATGTTTGCAGTTTTTCTTGGGAAGGATAGGCCTAAATGCGGTAACATCCCGTTGCTTTCCGCACACCACTATCTCTTTCGCATCTTATTAAATTCCAGGGGACCCAAGCATGGAGATGAGGAGAGTGGATTTGACTAATTGGGCCCTCCGGACTTCACCGAAAGTCACGGCAAGGGTTAAATATTAATTCTATCAGGATGTTTGACCCGATCAGAGACCGGGAAATCTCAATTAGCCTTTGCCCCCCGCATCTTGGACTAGCTTCTACGAATCATCAGAAAATCTTAGAGTGTGATTGGGCCAATTTTTCCGAAAACGTTTCCACACTTTTGCCCTCGTAGCTCAGCGGACGAATGTCGAAATTTAGATGTCAACGTCTCAGGTTCAATTCCTTGTTACTTCTTTTCATTTTATTGTGGTTCAAGATAGTATAATGTAATAATACAAAAAGAAAAACTAATACCAGTATTATGCAACTGGATTTTTCCAAACCTAATATTAAATTTGTTATTTATATCGCTAAAGAACGATTACAATATAAATAACTAGAATATTATTTATACAGTATCACTAAAGAACGATAACAGAATATAAATGATAAATATCGGTTTGTTTAATTAATATAAGATATTATATAATACTTATTTAATTATCTAAATAAAATAACCTATTTTACAAAGAAGGATGGTTATTTGTGATATAATAATACTTACTTACTTACAAATGGCTTTTAAGGAACCCGAAGGTTCATTGCCGCCCTCACATAAGCCCGCCATCGGTCCCTATCCTGTGCAAGATTAAGCCAGTCTCTATCATCATACCCCACCTCCCTCAAATCCATTTTAATATTATCCTCCCATCTACGTCTCGGCCTCCCTAAAGGTCTTTTTCCCTCCGGTCTCCCAACTAACACTCTATATGCATTTCTGGATTCGCCCATACGTGCTACATGCCCTGCCCATCTCAAACGTCTGGATTTCAAGTTCCTAATTATGTCAGGTGAAGAATACAATGCGTGCAGTTCTGTGTTGTGTAACTTTCTCCATTCTCCTGTAACTTCATCCCGCTTAGCCCCAAATATTTTCCTAAGCACCTTATTCTCAAACACCCTTAACCTATGTTCCTCTCTCAGAGTGAGAGTCCAAGTTTCACAGCCATACAGAAGAACCGGTAATATAACCGTTTTATAAATTCTAACTTTCAGATTTTTGGACAGCAGACTGGATGATAAGAGCTTCTCAACCGAATAATAACACGCATTTCCCATATTTATTCTGCGTTTAATTTCCTCCCGAGTGTCATTTACATTTGTTACTGTTGCTCCAAGATATTTGAATTTTTCCACCTCTTCGAAGGATAAATCTCCAATATTTATATTTCCATTTCGTACAATATTCCCGTCACGAGACATAATCATATACTTTGTCTTTTCGGGATTTACTTCCAAACCGATCGCTTTACTTGCTTCAAGTAAAATTTCCGTGTTTTCCCTAACCGTTTGTGTATTTTCTCCTAACATATTCACGTCATCTGCATAGACAAGAAGCTGATGTAGCCCGTTCAATTCCAAACCCTGCCTGTTATCCTGAACTTTCCTAATGGCATATTCTAAAGCGAAGTTAAAAAGTAAAGGTGATAGTGCATCTCCCTGCTTTAGCCCGCAGTGAATTGGAAAAGGATCAGATAGAAACTGACCTATACGGACTCTGCTGTATGTTTCACTGAGACACATTTTAATTAATCGAACTAGTTTCTTGGGAATACCAAATTCAATAAGAATATCATATAATACTTCCCTCTTAACCGAGTCATATGCCTTTTTGAAATCTATGAATAACTGATGTACTGTACCCTTATACTCCCATTTTTTCTCCATTATCTGCCGAATACAAAAAATCTGATCAATAGTCGATCTATTACGCCGAAAACCGCACTGATGATCCCCAATAATTTCATCTACGTACGGAGTTAATCTCCTCAAAAGAATATTGGACAAAATTTTGTACGACGTCAACAAAAGTGATATTCCTCGAAAGTTACCACAGTTGGTTTTGTCCCCCTTTTTAAAAATAGGTACAATTATGGACTCCTGTGTTATAATAATTACTTACATAAAATACAGATTATTTATATTGCGAAAGAACAATAACAATATAAATAACTTGAATATTATTTTATAATGCTAATGAAGGAAAACAGAATATAAATGATAACTTGAATATTATCTATATCGCTAAAGAACGATAACAATATAAAAAACGTGAATATTATTCATATCGGAATTTCACAGATTTATTACAGATATGTTTAAGAAATTGTAGAAGAATAGTAATTAGTAACAGTGTCCTATTTATTCTTCTTGGTGCCAAATTTGTAACTTTTAAAAGTGTGGTTACTATGTTGAAGTGTATGTGTTGTAACGGATGCTTGATTTGTTATGTATGTGAGTCAGTTATGTGATGCTTGATGTCGTCGCAATGTCGTAATTATAGTTTGATTGTGTTTGTATGACTATTGTGTATTAATTTATGATGTATGGTACGGAAGGCTGCGTATTTGTGTTATAGAAGTGTTACGTATGTGTGTTGTTAATGTTTTTGTATGTTTCAAATTGATACCTGATATTTATTTTGCAATCGCAATGCCTAATTTACGGTTTGTTTATGTTTTGTTTACATCGCGTAAGCTAATTTAATTTTCTTTTCTATTTCTCTTTATGCTTATCTTTTTTGTGTATGAAACTATAGCCCTAACATACATATGTAAAATAGGGCTAACCACCATTGGAGATGCAATAATACAAATTGTTATTCATATCGTTATAAAACGATAACAGAATACAAATGATGACTTGAATTTTATTCATATCTCTAAAGAACGATAACAAAATATAAATAACGTGATATCCATAAAGAACGATAACTGAATATAAATGATAATTTGAATAGCATTTACATCGCTAAAGAACGATTAAAAAATAAAATGAAAACTTGAAGAAGGCCCGAACCCACAACCTTTGAATCACTAAACAAGCACTCTACCGCTGGCCTACGAGGCGCAGACATAGAACACTTTCATAGTTCGGGAACTGCTTGTACAAGCACATGCATCGTGTAACATCGCCGCGACCCGAAGTGGACTTTGAAAATATTCGCTGTTCACGAGTGCGGCCACTTTTTTTTTGACAGCTGTACAGCCTGATAAGATGTACGTATCAGCCAGAACCTCAATCAGAGGTAGTATGTTGATATTGTTCATATTATGTGTTGTGTTTTAGAGAATTTGCAGTCGCCCATTATTCAGGAAGTGTAATTAACTACTTTTAGAATTAAATCACATTAAAATACGTAATTTATAGAGACATTATACACACATAAATATTACACACGTCATGACATCAAATATATCAATGTTTTCGTAATATGACTGTTCACTCTCATTGAATGTTCTGAAATCTGTAGTTACATTTTTACACTCCTGTAGCAGTACTAACTTTCCACTGAGCCTATTAAATAATTAAAGACTAGAGATTGCTGGGTTTGCAGTGAAAGACCTGCCCCTGGGCAGAACACTATGAATCAATGAACTCATTCTTACTAATATTACAACTTTTTATCGGCAGAAAGCCGCATGTAATTTCTATATCACACATGACTAGTGAATGACTGCGAGCCTGTAGTTAATTAGGAATTGAGACACTGCGCGGCGCCACCAGTACGATTTTGAGACCCATGCACGGTGCCTATAAACGCAGTAGGCAGGGAACTACCTCAGAGCTAGTTCAAGCCTGGTCTGTACTAAGGTAATGTAATGGGGGATTTTCACTTCCGAAATCACCAGAACTAACTGTGCGCTAGTTCCACCTCAATCTAATCCACACGTAATATTAAGAATTGGTCATATGTTACAAATAATGGTATACCCAAATCATTTACTTATAACCTCTATGAAGAACTCCCTACCAAAATATGTAAAGCACAACAGTAAAATATTTAGCCACAACTAAAATATTATGCGTAACAACTAACCAATCTAACAAACGTAATTATATTTTATTCATATATTTTGTGAAATATTGCTCAAAAAATTCAAGTGTGAGCAAGAACGTTAAATTAAAACAAAATGTATTATCACTTATAATTACCTTATCCGTGTGTATTTTTTCCTACAAACCATGTGATTCTAATTCAAATGTTATAAACTAGAATGGGCCTTTGAAAGCACACATTGCTGATAACAAACAGGAATGAAATTCAATCAAAACCATTAGCTCAATGCTTACTAGCAATGACAGATGTATGCTACATTACACAACAGCTGGTTTAAATCAAGGTATATGGAGAGTACTAATAAGATAGCGCCATCTGATGCAGCAGAAAGCAAAAGCGGAGTGTGACGTCACCATGGAGGGGAAGATGGCTGATAGCGGCACTATATTCAAATACGCTATACGATTTATTTAATATTTACGTCAATTTAAATACTTAAATATCACAAATTTACTCACACTGACAGGTTGAATTTGTTTTATTAATAAATAAACATACAAATATAACACTCACAACACCTTTTATTATTGTGTAGGCTGTAACGTTTGTATCACATTTTAAATGTTGAACAATTACGTACAATAATAGATCAATGTTGTCGCGTTTTAAGGCAAACTCTTGTGGGGAACAAATAAATTGCAAACTATATATCTAAAGAATAATGGGATAATATGAGTTTTCAAGATGGCTTTTGTTATTAATTTTTTTCAGTATTAAACACGGGTTTTCTACAATAAAATAATCGCTTCAATTTCGATCTTGAATTTCATAAGTACAATACTGTAACGTTATCTTAGCTGTCTCTACTTAAGCCCTATTTATCATAGACAATATATAGCTATTTATGGCTTAAAACAAAATTATAGCGCCAGTGTAATCAGTTCTACACATTAGAAAATAGTGGGCCTTTGAAGTTCATGTTTTTTTTTTTTTCAATTTAGGTCTAAGTTTGTCGTTTGTTTAGATTAATATTACATATGTAATTGAGTAATATCAATGTGCTAAACTTTTAAAAAGTTTGAAATAACTAGAGATTAAGATACAATAAATGTATACATTCATAAACTATTATTTATTTCACACAATGTTGGAGCAAAATTTCTAAAAAAAAAAAAAAAAAAAAATAGTCCCACAAAATCGGTACCGTACTTCTATAAAAAAATCTTTTCATTGAACACTGATATTATTCACAATGTGTGTTTCTAAATTCTGACATTGGCAAAGGGTATTCTTCCGTTTCTTGTTTTAATATTTAGTGGTAGGCCTACATATAATGAAAAATACAGTACCACCAGTTGGTAATGCAACACAATTTTTAATAAACAATGACGTCATTCCTAAATCACTTCCCTGTAAAACAAACACGAGAGAAAATATACAATTACCTTTTAATTTGATGTAGAAGGAATGGCCGATGCCTGCCACTTGCGAGCTTTTCGACGCTGCAAATCAATGGACCTCTTGACTTTGTTGGCTGCATTCAGATGTCGGATTCGAATGAAAGTCCTGGTTCTCGCAAACACCTTTATGACTGAGCTATCTAGGGACGGATACTTGTCAGACAGAATTTTGCAAAAAGTTGTTATGATGGTTGGTTTATCAGATATGGAACTACCACAGTCTACTATATACAGTCGCGAAGCTCAATATGTAGTAAAAATGCAAACATGGGTAGTTGCCCACCACTAGGATCGCTACTATCGCCTCATCATCACAGATCTCTCCTAGCAGATGACAAAATATGTTACACTTTCGTTGTCGTGTTCTTTTGAAAAAATTAACACCTTCCATTATTGAAATATTAAATGGATAAAGTTCATTTATTATTTGAATTAAGTATATTACATTCCGCCATAAACTCGAAGATACCTGCAAGAAATAGGTTAATATTATTTTTGTTTGTGCAAAACGAACTGAAATTTACTATAATCGCTTCACTCATTCAAGATTATAGCGATAATGAACTATGAAACCAATAAATATTAATTTGCATTTCCCTTTACAACAATAATATAACAACAATAATAATGTAAATATGAATTAATGAGAGTAACTTACGTGTACCGGTACTTGTAGTGTAGGCTTACGTAGTTAACAAAGTGGGATGAGATTAAGCAATAATAATCACACCAGAATTGGAAATAAAACGTGATCAATAAATTTTATTGTAACAGACTTACTTTTTCTACGTCCCTAGTAAAGTAACAAATAAAAATAACAAAAAAAAAAGTAGGCCTAAGTTGTCTGAAAATGTACAATTATTCAAGAAATCAGCTGATGCAGACGTAGAATTCGTGCAAAGCTTTTGTTTCTCAGCTGCAGGTAATAACAGAACAGGTTTATTTGAAACATCAAATAAAGTTGGAACTGCATTTCAGGTTAATTTATTTCTGTTTTCATTCATAAATTGTGTGTTTTCGAAATGAAGAGAGCAAAACTTTATATTATTATAAAGATATGCTTCATTCTTTGTCATTAGATCTTCCCTCCTGCTGTTTATTAACCACTTTTTGCATCTAGAAGTAAAATAAGAAATAGATGTTAGGATTTTTCTTCACGAGCATCAATGTGAAATACGCAACGACCTAGCACTCGATGGAAATACGACTCAATCCACTCTAAATCCAAAGTCGACTGTGGTCAGTCTATTGTTTCTAGTTGCTAACCGCTTGGAGCGTTTTATCGCAAGATTTGCAAAAAATCACCTCTAGCTTCGCGACTGTATATAGCTCTATTTATTTGTCTATGGTATATAGTATACTGTGGAACTACCATATAAACTCCTAAAAACTACTTCAAATTGTTTCACAGTTTCTAACCATTCATATGAGGGAACAATCAGACCTCCTTGGGGCAGTTTCTCTAACCAGCCAGTACTATCTTCTCCGTCGGGAATATATATAGACTCTCCACTGGGATGTCCTAAGATATAATCTATCTGGCGACATCGGTGAGCAACATAACCTGCTAAATATCGCAGCCCCTCTGCAGAACATTCAGAATTCTCGGAATAACCTGATGTTGAGAGATCTTCAATAAGAGTTTCTTCTAAAATAAGGTCAGGTTTATTAATATCCAAAATGTTGATCAAGTTCTCCATCTCAGGTGTCAAGCCAGTGAAAAGATGAGAGGTGAGATAGTCCTCTGAATCAGTTTTAGCTGCAACTGGGAACGCATTTACTAAAATGTCCAAGACATTACGGCTCATTATCAAAAGTCGCAATCGATTTTTGAATTCCACTGGGAGTGGGTGGTCATATGTACGTCCGAGTACCTTGATCTGTGAGAAGAAATTCTCAAGACAGTCTTGGTTAAGTCTTGCTGTAAGTATGTACTTTACATGGTAAATCTTCTGTAAATCGGAAAAACATCCCAACAGAGATCTTATACTGGTCAGAAATCCTTTCTGAAATGGAAGCACTAACTCTTTTTCCGAACCTTCATATGTTCACATACAGAACAAAATTTTCTAAGCACATTTTCTTGGGAAATGTAGTTTAGGCCAAACGCACTTGCAATTGGACGTTGTTCATTGACAGGGATTCTTGAATTAAGGATGTCGAAAGTGTCATTGACAAGGTTAAAAAAAATCGGAAGCCTCTTTTTTTTCTGGGAAAAGGTAGGAAATAGCCTGAGCAACGTGGTTACAAAACAACTGGCAAGCAGATACACTCTCTGTCGATCTCTGCCATAAAAGTTTACACGTTCAGGTTTTAATTTCGGGCAAATCTTCATTTCGCCACTGTCCAATTTATTATCTGTTCTATAACTCTTTTGTCGATTTCTTTTCCACTAGAAAGAACAAACCCATCGTCAAGAAAATGATTTCTTAGAAGTTTTATTGCATGGGGAACATAACAAAAGACCCATATGAGCTTTGCGACATCACATGGATGATTGAAACCAGTGTTTCTATGACTGACACCTAACTCATTCCAAACTCGAAAATTTTTCCCACCCATGTCGCAGACCACTCTCACTACCATAAAGCCCACTGCATACAGTTTCACAGTTGCTTCTTCCAACAGTTGCATAGTCATTGTCGTATCATACTGAAAGAATATGGGCTGTTTCCAGTTTTTACATAAGCCTCTTGCCATTATCACTTGTACTTGGCTGTGGGGTCCATAAATTCTGTCTTCCTCCTGATCGTAACATATTTGTGCATTCACATTCATTTCATCGAAACTAAGTACGCACAGTCTTTCATTTGTGCTTCAGCTCTTGGCCTGATTCATTATTAAATTTAGTACGTCATTTAGTATACCCGCGTGACAGTGGAAAGAATTTGAAATCCATCATCTCAATGTTGACAACCCAGGAAATGGAATGCCTAAAATTTTCCTGAGGTACATGTAGCATTTTTTGGAAACTGATCGAAGGGTAAGTGCTCTGCTTATATCTTCCTTCTTCCAGTGTTGCTTCTTTTTCCCTCTGATTAAACTGTCGATTTGTGTCTCAGTAAAAACCTTCTTTAATATCTTGAAGACACTCTCCTTAACATTATTTTAAAATCTATATTCCACATCCTGTGTCTGTTTACTCCTCCTAGCTAGTTCATAATTCAAGTGTCTGTTCTTTTTTTTAAGTTTATTTACCTGGTTCTGTAAGCTTTTATTTTTCTTTTCAATTTCACTCAGTTTAGTGTATATATCCTGCTTTAAACCACTACTTTCTGTTTCAGTGCTAACATCTAGCTTTCTCTTTTTTGGGGATAAAACCTTTATTCTACCCAGGACTCGTATCCTAATTTCTCTTTTAGTTTTTCTGGCACTTCTATCATTTACCTGTTCTGAAGTGTTAAAAGTTATGGGTTGATCATCATGAAAAGAAAATTATTAGTATTAACTATTATTAACAAAACACTGCCTGTATAAGACGTTATATTAGGTCGATATTGTAAACACGTTTGCTTTGATGTGGACGAGAAATGAACAATTGAAGACCTCCCTCGAATAACGGTGTAACCAACAAAATACTACTTTTATGTTATGAACGAAAAACGTCTGATAGGCTCTTCTTAAGTCATGTAACATTACAGCTACCAGTATAATCTTGTTTGAGGGTTCATTTAATTATTAGATAATAAATAGTAACATTTCAAGTTCATAGTTTTGAAATAACAGAAATTGTTTTGAGATTACAATGGAATAAGGGTGTATCATCAATTAAAAAACAGATTAAACGTATGAAAATGAACAAAATGAAAGATTCATTATTTCTAAGGACAGTACAATCTCATGCTCATAAAACATAGGTATCACATGCTCAAAATCACTGCATAGTAGGAAAAAAACTAAAATATTGAGAAAAGTTATGAACGAAAATGAAATATTCTTTATTTCTAATGGCAGTTCAATCTAATGTTCAGACAACATAGGCATCACATGCTCTACAAAAAAGGAAAAAAAAGTAAGAGAAAAGTTATGAACAAAAATTAAAGATTCTTTATTTTTAAGGGCAGAACAATGTAATGTTCATAGAACATAGGCCATCACATGCTCAAAATCATTGCAAAGTAGAAAAAAAAGTAAAATGTAAGAAAAAAGTTATCAAAGTACAGCACATGTTATGACACTACTCCTTATACTGTAGTTTAGTGGTCGTTAGCACTCGCTGAAATGTGCAATGAGTACGTGGTGCCGTCCCGTGTGCACTGTCGTGCAACAGGGAGATATAGAGAGCATATCCGCTAGCAGCTACGAGAGCACTATAGTGCACTGCGTTTTCAGCTGGTAAGAGAGGCTAGCCCCAGCGTGCTCTGTGCTGACGACCACTGCTCTAGTTGGAAACAGGTAAATCCATGTAGAACTTGCGGTGCTCAGTATCAGTAATGAACTCACACATGTGTGTAAGATCTCGTTTCTTCTCTTTTTTGATGGGTAAGGGACCTTGATACGCTGTTTCTTGTGAAATGGATACACATCCAATGACTGTAAAGTCCCATGAGATTTTCGCACATAAACGGAAAAGGGATCATTTCGTGAACATTTAACCCACATTGCTTCTGTTATTTTAAATTCTTTGGGATAAGTGACATTCTTGTCCAACATATCAAAATTTTTGAAGTCCTCTGATTGCATGTAAGTAACCTGGAATGGATTTGTTGCTCTTGCGGCCACTATCACTTCAACCCATTGGAATGATACATTAACTTTTGCAATTCTTTTTTGTTTTTCTATTAGTGCGAAATGTGTCGCAGGGCAGAAAACTGTGTCCACTGCACTGCACTCTACTGTAGAAAAATATCCCCACAAAACAAAATGCCTCAGAAGTGACATACATCTATCCGACCACACAATAAGAATTCTTGTTACCCTAGCAGATAAAGGTTTGAAATTTTGAATGATATAGGAAAATGAACAAGAAGCAACTTCAGAGGCTCCTCCATTTGCAACTCTCTCATACCATAAATGCATAGTTACTTGACCAGAGCCAGCATTACTAACACTGTAGTTGTAAGTTGAGAACTGTCTCTGATAAAATACATTAGAGTGTGTTAATATAGGTGAAAACAAAACCTGCTGCATTTCTGCGCATAAGACTACGACACTATTATTTTGCCTAGCTATTTCTATGTCCTCCCTCAACACAGCTTAGGCTTGTTCTGCTTTCCTGTGGTGTAGTTTGTTTCAAATTCAATCCTTCTCGTCTCTTCAGCACTTGTAGCATTAGAAAGTTGTACAAAATATCTGACACATTTTTTACATGTGTCTGATCGTGGAAGCCCAAATTTTAAATTGAATCTAGATCTAAACACATCTCCATATTGGTGAAGTGATACATGGGTGTCTGGATACTTTTCCTCAAACATTGAATGCATTGTCGATACATTTAAACCTGGTGGAAGATAACTGCATATAATTTTTTTCTGCTATAGTGACTTTCCTGAGTAGGAAATGACTGAATATGTTGAACAATCAAGACTGTAGTTTAATTTGTGGTACGATGAGGGCGATTCATATCCTTACCTCTTTGATCCGTTAATGGTCCATTGTTTTTCATTTTGGCTTGCAATATTTGTATGCGTTTCGAGCTGATAGCATATACCTGAAGAAGAGTCTTTAAACACACTTGCACTCTCTTACTTCGAATGAACAGAAAATACTTGAAACTACATTGCCTATGTGAGAGATTTTCTTCTCTGTAACGTCTTCCAATGTCATACAATTCAGTGCACTGGTGAACAAGAAATGATGACTGCTCATAGTGTGTCTTATTATAATAATCCGTAAACAAGCGTAGTTTTGTGTCATGGTTGAGAATTTTGCATCCTGCATATTTACACTTGCAAACAGTTTCCTGAAATATCAAATATATCATACAAACTTAAACTTTTCAATATATGTATAAATTACGACAAATTTATTTCATTTTCACTTAAATTTATACAATGAAATGCATTAACATTTCAATCTCACCAACATTACATCTAACTTATAGAACTAATTTTTTGTATTGTAATAATAATGAGTAGAATAATCACTACATTAAGCATTTGTCTGTATGTTAGGAATGACATCGGAAACTTTTGTATACAGTGCGGGTATTAAACATAAATGAAGACTTTGTAATGATGTTACATCTTTATTCCACTTAAACAATTTGGAGGTTGTTTTGCACGTTTCACTATACCATTTCTTGATGTATACTCCTTCCCATGCTCCTTTAATGATTTCCTTGTGACATCCTTCCATTCGTCAACGTTAATCTTACGTTTACATTCTTTATTTATAGTTTTTTTATACACTGGAGTTACCACAACAGAGTAGTTGACTGTAATCTCGACCGATGTCACATCTTTATTCCACGGACCGCTATTTTCAACTGTCTCTAGCTCATTTAATATTAAGAGTATGACCTGCAGATCGCAGCATCACATAACACATCGATGTTGCGTACTGTTTCATCTATAATCCCACTTAAGCAAAATTTGATGTTACACCATTATTCGAGGGAGGTCTTCAATTATTATTATTTATTCGCTTTCATATCACATAATATATGCCTACACCTGTAAAATAGAAACACGTACCTAATATTTTAGTTAGAAACATAAATAGGCATACCGTGCAATAGCTTATTATTACAGCTGTAGTATGAAATAAATCTACAAATTTGAAACCTATCGCGCAGGTTCGCGCGGCGCCATGTTTGGGGAGCACGAATGATTGTTTCTATAAAGCATTCGGAGTTTAGAAAATACCATTCAGTATATAGACGTTTTCTTAGTGGATTTCCTCCTTCACTGTAATATAACTAAACTTATTTACGTATTTTCTAACGTAAAATATAAAATAACAGAAGTAAATCTAAATAATGTAACTAAGCATTACTTTAAATATAAACGCCTTATATTGCTCATAAATAGACATATTAGTTTATTTCTATTTCCTATGATCGAATACATGGAATACTTTTACTTATGTTATTTTATATACGTTAGAAAATACGTAAATAATTTATTTAAATTACATTACAAAGATAGGGATGTGTGCTAAAAATGTCTATATACCCAATGGTATTTTCAAAACACCTAATGCACTGTAATAATAATCCTCAGTGTTTTGAGAATCAGAGGCGATATGGCTCTTCTACTGCAGATATTGATTGCAATTCCCTCATTCTTACATCATTCTCAATGACACAATATTGTCAAAATGTGATTGTGTTCATTGCTGGGTTAGTTGTTAAATCATTAAAAAAAATAGTGCAATAAATCTAAAGACTCAATTTATGGTACGTAGCCTACCAGCAGTAAACAAAATCTCTTTTATTTTTTAACGAAAAAATAATGAGAGTCTTGTCATATCATCATCTGAGATTATAGACATATACCGCTTAAGTGAAAGAGCGATTATACAGATGTTGGCAGTTTAATGGCATATTATCACTCACTCTTACATCGTGTGAAAACAATGTGCTCTAGAAGTAGAACACTTGTACAATCTTTCTACACTTATAGGAACATATTTTAGAAAATGGATCCCAGATTCCTTCTGAGAATCATATTTCAAACTTGTTAAACTGACCATAGAAGTACATAAAGATCTACTGACGTAGCTCAGTGGGCTAAAGACTGTCGGTCCGGAGTCGCGCTCGGTCGCGGGTTCGATTCCTGCCTATTTCCTGGTTAAGTTTTTTCTTATATCCCCAACCGTAAGGTGAATGTCAGGTAATCTATGGCGAATCCTTGGCCTAGTCTCGCCAAATATCAACTCGCGATCATCAATACTATCGATGCTAAATAATGTAGTAGTTAATAGTGTCATCCAATAACCAAATAAAAGAAAGTATTATATAAAGGGCAGATGTTAGCACACAGCTTAAGGTTACCAGTACAACACGACTTTACATTAAAATGTTGTAAGATAATATTTAACGGAGTCAATAATAATAATAATAATAATAATAATAATAATAATAATAACGAATCAATAAGCAAGATGTTCTGTACACTAGGCCTGAGTTCTATTATATGACTAATTCATGCATGTGACATTTATTTCATACTACAGCTGTAATAATAAGCTATTGCACGGTATGCCTACTTATATTTCTAACTAAAATATTAGGTACGTGTTTCTATTTTACAGGTGTAGGCATATATTATGTGATATGGAAGCGAATAAATAATAATAATTGTTCATTTCTCGTCCACATCAAAGCAAACGTGTTTACAATATCGACCTAATGTAACGTCTTATACAGGCAGTGTTTTGTTAATAATAGTTAATACTAATAATTTTCTTTTCATCTGAACTATTACTACAATATGCATTTGTGTTTCTGTTCGTTCTATATGTTGTCAAATAACTATACAATATCTTTAGTTACGGTATGAAATTGCTACAGTTTTCTTTAGTTTCATGTCAAACTAAAGGTAACTAAGCTTGATTATGTCTTCAACGTGGTCAATTTAAATGTTAATAGCATTATTTTCATTTGTCCATTCAGATTGATTTATAAGAGACACCAAACATATATATTAAACATTCAGCATTGTATAGTGCAGCTGACTGCTAGCCGGTGCTTCTCCCAAAGCATGGCGGCGAATGCAAGCTTCAATTTGTCCCTACTCTAAACTTCTGCGCAGCCTCGGCTGTAGGGGCTCGGATTCCCCTATCAGCTGTTTAAAACATTACATCGTACGATATTGACATTACTGAAAGCAAAGGAGTTGAGGTTAGGTCTATTAATTACGTCTGTTAGCGAATAAGAATTTGTAATTGCTTCATGCGTCTTAATTGAAGAGGAGAAAAATAAAAAAATATTGGTTACATAATATATTTGCAAGAAATGACTTGATTAGCCTACTGTAATGAAAACGCCTCAAATTATATAATTCTTTGCAATTTTCTACACGCGAAGTAAGTTATTCCCCAGAGTACCGCATTCTCGGCGGCGGCGGCCATATTTACTCGTTGCTCGGCACAGAAGCATAAGCAGTAATGCTAGAAGGAAGGTCATTAAAGGCGATATCATATGAGTAGTTTAATATCAAAGACGGACATCTGTCGTCTCCATAGTTTTGATCTAGAGGCACTTTTTGTTTCTCAGTGTTTTTGTAATATTTTAAAACAATTTATTTTTATAAATGTAGTGTTAGAGTTTGTATATAGTTTCACCATAACTGAAAAAAGCATGAAAAAATGTATAAGAATCCACATTATCTAAATTTCATCTGAAGGTCAGATGTCCGCCTTTGATACTAAGCTACTCATATATGTTGTTGTGGTTTATTGAACACAGGAGACAAGGATTAATAAAAATTATTGTCATAGTGAAATGACTCATTAGAGATAACACTTTATTATTTATGTTATGTCAATTTTAATAGGGATAACATCAGCAATTTTCTACTGCAATTCTCATACCAACATTTCGACTCCCACCAGCGAATAGGGATTATAAAGAATGGACACAGAGCGAATTTTCCTGTGTTTTGTTTCTCTGTGCGCAGCGTTTAGTTCCACTTTCAAGCGCTAGAGGTTAGTGTAATCGAGCATACGCTAAGATAATAATTGAGAATAGAATTTAGACATAGGATCCAAACATCGCCTACCTTATTGCATAATCCAGTAACGCTTTGCTTCAAATAAATTCAAGTTAACAGCTTTTCCTTATTTCTCAGTGACAAACTAGTTGTAATAATAATATTTTATATTTCAGATATAATAAATTATATTATAAAATAATATAATACATTATAAAATTAAGGATTGAGCTGTGCCCACGACCACGGCCGTTCACCTAGTACGTCACTTTATCCGTCAGAGCGCTCTCAGACGTCACAGTATAGATAGCGCTATCAATCCCTTCATTTGTTCTTTCCCAAATAACCCTATTGGCCGTTCATTACGTCTCACGAGGATAGAGGGGGAGAGAGTTTATCTGTTTTAATGCAGATACACGGAGCGTCACTCGGGTTCCGGTACGCGGCAGATACACTTAACAAGACTTAGGCTCTCGTATGCGGGAGATATACGAAAACAGTTGGCTCAGATTCAAGCTCTCGTACGCGGCAGAAACATTTAACAAGACTTAGCATTTTGGTACGCGGCAGATATAGACAACGTGACTCGGGCTTTGTACGTGTTGGAGATAGATCAGTGGAGTAGTTCTATTGCGTCGAGTGTGTTTGGGATTTTAGTGGATCGTAGTTCGAAACATCGCTTGCTAGTGATACGTCTTGGGGGCAAGTTTTAGTATTTGCATCGAGTAACATATTTGTGAGATTTATGTGTTTGAGGTAATTTGTATTTGGGGATTATGTAATGAGATTTGATTTGAAACGTGAGTTCATGTTCCGAGACAGTTAGAGTGATAGAGCAGCGGTTACGGTCTCACACATTGTTTTAGTGTATTCCCTGCTCCATTTGATTATTGGTTTCCTTCGCCGCTATTTGTTATCATATGCGTCGAGTTTTGTTGCTATTTAAACGATCCTTGACATTGGAATTATCGTCCGTTACTTATTACGTGTATCTGTCTCCATCCCTCTCTCTCTCCGTTGGGTGTTCATTTTGTAAAGTGCAGAGATTTGTGTTAGTGCAATTTGCACAGTTTATGTGAGCAATATGTCCAATGGGTAATGTATAGTGATCAGTCATGTAATGTCTTATCCTGGGTAGTTTCTCTCTTATTGAGTGTATATGTATTTATAGTTTGGTTACTCAGATTGAGTGGTATCTATGCTCGAATGGATCATGTATTAATTTAATGCGCCGGCTGGGTGTTGTGTTCAGATTCATACTCAGATACTCATATATATATATATATATATATATATATATATATATATATATATATATATATATATATATATATATATATATATATATTTGAAGAGTGGTTCATGAACATAAGGCTAATAGGTTAGTCGCTGATTGTCGAGAGACGGCCATATTAGATTGTTTAATCACTTATAAGTGTGTTGGCCTCAGCCTTGTGATACTTACATGATTTACATATCCTGGGGATATCATTTCAGATCAGTTTGTCCTATTTTCACTCACCCATTTCATATTTATTGTTATTTCATTTTTCATTTATGTACATTGTTACTTATTATTGTTAATTATATTTGTTTTACAAATTCACACTATTCATTTCTAAAAGTCTTCCACTGCGCACATCCAATCTTTCCAATGTACCGTCCACCTAGCGAAAGCAGCCAATATAAGGAAGATAAAGAGGAGGAGTGGACGATCGTACCGCCGCCCCCCGCCCTCCACCACAGTATCGAATTCGTATAACATTTGTATATAATATAGGTATATGGTTTTACTTCTCTTAAGAGTTTTGTTTTTCCATTTTGAGCGCTATCAAATCATTACATATTTTAATTGTGTTGGGGTCAACGTCTCAACTCTCATTATAAAGGAACTCTAGAGTCTAGACATTACAGTTAATGACGGATTTATTATTTTATCGATCCAATTTATTTTGAGTACATAATGTACCTAGATGTATTAATTATATGTGTTATATTTCCGCTGTGTCGACTACTAGCTGGTGTGATGTCAGCGCCAACTCTAGGGAGAAAGCAGAATCTCACGCCTTAGCTGGCTTGAAGGTCATTGAAAGCAGTCCGGCTACATCAAAGGTACCGATGCGAAGTGTCCATTCTTTATAATCCCTATTCGCTGATGCCACATTTAGCAGATTGTTGTAGTGCATGTGCTGTAACAGACAATTTTTTTAACATTAATATATTCTAGTCCTAAAATACAGTGATAAGACGTTTTCAAAAATATTATAACAAGTTGGGAACGTATGAGTTGAAGTGTTATTGAATAAAGACTTCAAATGCTTTAATTTCAACTCATTTTCTACCAACGTTTCACATTTTTCTCCATATAGAATTATATCAAATACGAATTTACAAGGGTATACAAGTGACATTACCTTATACGACTTGAGAGTCACTAATGTGCTAATAAAATTTATAGATTCATTCCTGTTATCAGTATTAGAGATGAAAAGCAGTTTTCACAAACACTATATAACTTATATTGTTTTATTTTGAACAAAACTGTTCCCAACAAATAGTAAAGAGCTTCTTGTTCACTCAAGTCACTATTTATATTTTCAGTTAAATTACAATTTAGCCTCTATCAATTTCCTTTTACTAACATTCACCTTCACTAGATCTTTCTGTACATCTGTACTAGGAACTCAATTAATTGTTCAGAATCGCAAACAGCGTAATTTTAATGCTTCGTTTTTTTTTTTGGAAAACTGGGAAATCGCAATGTAGTTTTGAATTATTTTGGAACCGGGATTCGATTTATGGAACGGACAGTATAAAATAAATTTTGTAACGCATCCTGCATGCATCTATCTGGCATAATATATTTGAAGTTCGCTTTATTAAGACAATTTTCATGAAAATCAAGAACTGTTTATGTTACCAATATTATACCAGTTTGGGATGGCTTCCAACGTCCCCTTTTGCCCACCTTGATGTTTTCAATTATAAATATTTTGTCATTACTTACTTATGGCTTCATTGCCGCCCTCACATAAGCCCGCCATCGGTCCCTATCCTGTGCAAGATTAATCCAGTTCCTATCATCATATCCCACCTCCCTAAAATCCATTTTAATACTATCCTCTCATTTACGGCCTTTCCAAAGGTCTTTTTTCCTCCGGCTTAACAACTAACACTCTATATTCCCAACTAGTACTGTATATTCATTTCTAAATTCGCCCGTACGTGTTACAATTCCTGTCCATCTCAAACGTCTGGATTTAATATTCCTAATTATGTCAGGTGAACAATACAATGCGTGCAGTTCTGTGTTGTGTAACTTTCTGCATTCTCCTGTGATTTCATCCCTCTTAGTCCCAAATATTTTCCTACTTATCTTATTCTCATACACACTTAACCCTCCGCTGGACACGTTAAAAATGTTACATGTATTGGCAAATGGGTCATGGGGTCTCAAAAGAACTCACATGCCCAGCGAAGGGTTAAACCTGTTCCTCTCTCAAAGTGAGAGTCCAAGTTTCACAACCATACATAAGGGAAAAAACCTTTAGGGAGGCCGAGACGTAGATGGGAAGATAATATTAAAATGGATTTGAGGGAGGTGGGATATGATGGTAGAGACTGGATTGATCTTTTTTTTAGTAGGTTATTTTACGACGCTTTATCAACAGCTTAGGTTATTTAGCGTCTGAATGAGATGAAGGTGATAATGCCGGTGAAATGAGTCCGCGGTCCAACACCGAAAGTTACCCAGCATTTGCTCATATTGGGTTGAGGGAAAACGCCGGAAAAAACCTCAACCAGGTAACTTGCCCCCCCCCCGGGAATCGAACCCGGGCCACCTGGTTTCGCGGCTAGACGTGCTAACCGTTACTCCACAGATGTGGACGAATTGATCTTGCTTAGGATAGGGACCAATGGCGGGCTTATGTGAGGGCGGCAATGAACCTCGGGTTTCTTAAAAGCCAGTAAGTAAGTAAGACTAGATGAGAAAATCTTCTCAACCGAATAACAAACATTTCCCGAATTTATTCTGCGTTTCATTTCCTCTTGAGTGTCATTTATATTTGTTACTGATGCTCCAAGATATATGAATTTTTCTACCTCTTCGAAGGATAAATTTCCAATTTTTATGTTTCCAGTTCGTATAATATTCTGGTCACGAGACATAATCATATACGTCGTCTTTTCGGGATTTACTTCCAAACCTTTCGCGTTACTTGCTTGAAGTAAAATTCCCATGTTTTCCCTAACAGTTTGTGGATTTTCTCCTAACATATTCATGTCATCCGCATAGACAAGTGTTGTAACCCGTTCAATTCCATACCCTCTCTTTTATCCTGAACTTTCCTAATGGCATAGTCTAGAGCAGGGGGGTGCAACTTGATTTGAGTTATTTACAACGTGAACTGAGAGACATCTACCGACATTGGTAAGCAATAAGTCCTCGTTCCTTCAATAATTCCTCAATAGATGGCAAACAAATCAACAAATCGAATTCTGCGTCGATGTTTTGCGCCGGTATGTGTTTTCATTCGTATTTCAACGTGTTTTGGGTAATATTACTCAGAAGTTTTGTTGTGCTACACGTGTTTTCTTCTATTGAGGTAAGATGATATTTACGTACTTATTTTGCATTGGAGATCTGAGATTATAAATTAAACATAATGAGCACTTATTGTGTTGTTTATTTATGTATTCGTGTCTTTTGTTAACGTGTGTTACATGTGTTCACCTATGCTATTCTGAGAAGGAGGTGATATTTAGTAATTATTTTACAAATGGAGATTTATTTGCTGAAATTATAACTATAAGTGAATAATTATTGTGATGTAGTTTTAACACATTGTGATTGAAGTTATTGTGAGGTGACATGATTGATACGTTTCAAGCAAACAATGCAAGAATTAAACACATAATATGTTTAATTAACTTAATTGATTGATTAACATAATATGTATTTATTATTTAATTACTTATTAGGGATGTAAGAAAAATCACTAGTATTGTCTGTCATTCCAGCATGTCCCAGAAAACCTGGGTAAAAACTTGCTCTGTGCCTGGTTGTCTGGGGTCAAATAGAAGGGATTCGGACTTACCATTTTTCCACTTCCCGAAAAATGTTGAGGTTAGTAATATTGATTACTTAATATATATTCCTTTAAATTACTCTTGTATTTGTACCTACAGAGAGTAATACAGCACTGTTTTTTTAGGCGAGTCCATTTTTATATGCTAAAACCTAACCTAACATTTAAGCACGTGATTAGCTGTGCAATATTGCAGTATCCAAACATGTTTTGTAATAATAAAAATATCAGTAGTAGTTGCCCAGATCAGCTACACCAAATAAAGTGCAATCTTCTATTGCTTCACAGGTTTCTGTGAGATTTATACAGTATAATGTAAAACACGTGGTTTTATTTTGCAGCCACAAATGGTTTCAGCATAAAAATCGTTTAATGCTTACCTTTACGGTATATTCTAATGCATTGTCATAGCCCGTCTCTCCACTTCTTACAAGTATAACACTAGAGAGTTTAAGAACGCAATACTAGAGAAATAGACAATTTCCATAGTAACCTAATTAAGTCTGGCCTCTCACATGTTATGTTGGTAATAAATTAGTAACATTGTAACAAATACGGGAGGAGCTACAACAATACATAAGTATAAAGAGATGTCATAGGATTTTTATTTTGAAATTATTTGTGTGTGGAAACTAAAATCTAATGTTTATGACTATATAAATCACACAGAATCCAGTGAAACAAGAGGAAACTGTGTCTCTTTTGGTGTAGCTTTTCAGGAAAAATACCATATTAAATATAAAAATGGATCAAAAGAAAAGGTTCTTATTTAGTATTGTCACTAGACAACCCTACTTGAAATGAAAGTATCTGAGAATGCGCAACAGTCTTTTTGCATTTGCATGTACAAACTTGGACTACTCCCGTTTCACAAATTGTTGTTGAAAACAAAGCCGGCATTGTCAAAAATGCCTAGAAATTCTACAAAGTAACTACCTAATTGCATATTTTGCTAGTTACATAATCATAGACCTAGAAAGAGACTCGATCTGTATGATATACGAGCTTAGAGTTTCGAACAGTATCATAAAATTCGTAGTTCTTAAATGCCCCAGAATATACAATAGACCCAAGGTTGTATGATACTAGAGTAGGCCTATTCTATTTACTGGTAATTCTAATTAATACTTCTACATTTTACAGGGCTGTACATTGGGCAGAAAGTATAGGTGTAACCTATACCGAACATACTGCTACGACACTGTTCAACAGAGTAGTATGCAGCCGTCACTTTTCAGAGACTGATTTTAAAACAAAAGAGAGAAAAGGTCTCAACTGGTCGGCAGTTCCATCTTTGGATGGATCAATCACAAGCGCACATTCAGACTCACAATCGAATTACCCTTCATCCGCACAACTTTCTTATCCTTCATCCATTCTATCAACTATACGACTTTTACCAGAAAATGAACTTACCCAATTGTCTCCTGAAAAAGACCTCAAATTCCTACAATCCTCAAAAACCTATCAAATAAAGTCCACAGGCCTGTGTCCCTCCTCCTTTGCCAAAGAACACATTCCAGTCCCACCAACACCAGACATATATTACTGTCTTCATATAGCATGTCATTGTATCAGTTTGTTTTCTAGTGAAATTACAGAAGTAGCACATAAATAAACATTCTTCGACATAAATATCTCATTTCCTCACAATAAACATTGTACTTCGCTGAGAAAAATGTGTTAAAATGGTTTATAATCTTGAACACTTGCATAGTATACGAATTTAAACAATTTTTACTTACAAATGGCAATGTACTGCGTATTTCTGATATTAATAGAAGTATGTAAATGTAAAATAATCACTACGGAGACTCACAGAGTGTGCCCTGTTAGTGCATGAATAAAGTGGCTTTTAAAAGCCAGACGAATGCATAATAATAGTAATAATGATCACTGAGAGTTGTTCCTTATTATTTTGATAATTTAGTAATAATACCTGTACAATATGTTTTGTGTTCTTTGTGCTTCTTCCACATTCTTTTATGTTACTTTACAAATAAATATTTCTGGAACACTATTGTGTCTATTGTGTTCATTTGTAACTACGCTTGCTCTGCTCGATCCATATTGTGCTGTAGAGGAGGAGGCGGCTGTGTGAAATATGAGGGTAGTATGGATGTGTGGAGGGAGATGAGTGAAATTTTGGTTAGGTTTCGAGAAAAATGCAATTTGCAGAATTAAAATTATCCGTGACTTTTCATTTTTATGTGGGGCAAGTTTATAACCATCATCTTTCTCAAAATTCATGGTTTAGTTTAGTTTCACAATTACAAACAGATTTTTGTGATGGTAGTCATTCTCGCATTTTACTTTTACTCCATTTCCTGATTCAAATAATATAAGCTTCAACTGATTTCATGCTAAAAAGTTGACACTTTTACAGCATATTCTGACAAGTATGGTTAACAAAACTGCTGAGACTTTTTTTTGGGTAAAGTAAATATTTTCAAAATTAATATGTGAAATATTTAGTCAGACACAAAAATTGAATTAAAGATTTTTAACTCTCCGCATTCGAAATTCAAATTATGGATCTGCTGTTAAATTATATGCATCATAGACATATGCATGTCCATTTTTTGTCAGACCAGTGACATATTTTGTGGGAATAGACATGTTTTAAAATAGGTGAAAATAAAATAATAATAAACTGTAAAGTTTTCACCTGGTACTGCTGGAACTTACGGACATTAATACTAATAACAAGAGGTTCCTGAATACAGAAATTAAGTCGCTAGCTTAAAAAATGGAGAAGGAAATTTAAATCCCTAAAAGTTCCCTTTTCATTCCTTTCCAAACTGAAATACCAAGCTGAGAACTATTGATTGTTGTTACAGGCAGGTGGGCTGGGAAAGGAGGATAAAATTATAATCAAAATGCAATATAAATAGTTCTGTACATTGTAGTGATTTTTTTCAAATAGACCTTCCACCAAAAGTGAAATGTTTTAAAAGAAATAATTCATTCTGTACTAGTAAATAGAATGGCTTGGTATAGTAGTGAACGTAGTTACCGACACAGCAGTAGAGGTGAGTGGTAAAAATGCTGTTACCGTTTTGTTTACAAAAGACTACAGATGGCTCTACGGTCGTCCTGGCAGCCTATGTTGGCATTGTTTTAGCATTGAGCTGCATATCTATCTGTTATTTGTCTATGGTCTAGAGCAAAGTTAAGAGTTAAATGTGACAGTGCATCTCCTTGCTTTAGCCCGCAGTGAAAATATTATGTCGTTGAGAAAATTAATGATAGAAGTATATTCCTCGTCTTGTTTGTGACTTAATGCTAATTTTGTATAACAACAATTGATTACACATTGATTAACTGCACAACAACACGGCATTCTTCAAGATAACGATGGAATATCACACTATAAACCTGTGTTCTTACGCAAGTCTTGCGGTGTACTGAGTCTCTGCAGGAGTAACTATGGCCGTCGCGGCGGCATTTGCCGGATCAAAAGAATGCGATACTCTCCAATGTACACTGCACTGTTATCCCCAAAGACGTTGTAGTTAAATATCTAGACACACAATTGGCGCTGGTGTCGTGTACAAATTTGAAACAATTACCTTACAATAATATTACAGGTATTTGCTTCAAACCTCTCGCGCTGGTTCGCCATGTTTGGGGAGCACGAATGATTGTTTCTATAAAGCATTCGAAGTTTAGAAAATACCATTGGACGTTTTCTTAGCGGACATCTGAGAGAATAAAGAGAAAGGTGGGAGCACTCCAAGCAAATATGCAAATATATCGGTGCTACGGATATGACGTTTAAACTACACCTTCTATGCCCCATAATCCTCCGCGAAATACCGCCAATCGCCAATATTCAATTGCTACTATCGGTTTCGGTCATACGTGAACGGTTTAGAATGGATGTGGAGGTAACAGGAGTATTAGCAGATTATTGTATCAACGTAAATGTCACTATATTTATTAAAAGTGCTACGGTTGTAACAAGGACTGAACATTTCCACATTCTTTATTTTATCAAGAAGGATGTTGGCACTCCTTCACTTGTTAAAGCTTATGGAGACATATCAAAGGAACGAGCACAGAATGCATAGCGTAGACATGAACAGCTTGAAGGTGAAGTCGATTTTGTGGACAGTCGCCATTATGATGCTACCAAAACATTGGGCTCCCGGTTAGCACATAGGCACTTGATTGTGATGTTGCATCGTTGTTTTAATTAATAAATGAACTAATTTCGATATGCTTACATGTGCTGCGTATGGCTGCACAAACAGGTTTTCAAGAAAATTCCTGGAATAACTTTTCACAGGTAAAATAAGCATGTGTCAAATGTACTTATTACCGGTAGATAATGAATGATTTAGCCTAGGTTAGTCAGTTAGATACGTATTGTTCACGTATTAGTTTGATTAAGAGAAAGATTAGTGTATTGATATTATTGTAATTAATTTTTATAGTCACTAAATCAGACTTACGCTTTGTAGACTTAGCATTTATGAGCGAAGCTAACCTAACAACCCAAGTCGAAAGTTTATGTCGCGTGCTATAGAAAATGGGTGTACCGAGGTTTCTCTTCAACCGAATGAACGTATTCGTTTGATGAAAAAGAAATTGTGTATTAATATTATTGTAATTAATTTTTATAATCACGAAATCAGACATGCTTTGCAGACTTAGCATTTACGAGCGAGCTAACCTAACAACCCATATTAGAAGTTTGTGTCGCGTGCTATAGAAGATGAGTGTACCGAGGTTTCTCTTCAACCGAATGCACGTATTCGTTTGATGAAGAAAAAGAATATTATTGTAATTAATTTTTATAATCACGAAATCAGATTTATGCTTTGCAGACTTAGTAGCTTCATTAACTCGGTCGTGATCTAACTTGACCCATTAGGTAATAAAACTTCACTTTTGTTCGCCGTAGAGTGATGTAATTATATACTATAAACGAAGAGCCTATCAAATATTATATGGTTAAGAGCATTCCACTTTTTCTCTAAACAAAATCGGGACATCTATACGAAATACTGGCAAAAGGAAGAGAATGATAATTTGCGTTAAGAAGCAAGTTGCATTATTAAAACGAAGCAAATGGATCAACCTATAAAAGTAATTATTATAGGCTAGCATTTTTATTGCACTGGCAGCAAACTATTATCTTCCTTTTTTATCATTATTGTTTGTTTAACCTTCCAGAGTACCTATTAAATACCATACTGCAATTTGAAGAGCTGTCAATTTAAATATGTATAGCCTATATGTGATTTATCGATGACAGTTTTGCAATTTTTGCTAAAAAAAATACGTGCCTAGCGATTCTGTATTACGAAAAAAACAAGAAAGTGTGAGTCCTCCAGAAAATTAGGGACATATGGAATTCCTATTATCATAAGATCTTCTATAACGTAATAGCTATTTTGCAATGTTTTGGTAGCAACAAGATGGCGTCAGGTCCATGAAAGCTGCTTCACTCCGTCCAATGGTATGTCTACTTTATGTGCTCGTTGTATCAAAGCAGCGACTAAAGACAGGAACGCGTTCCACTAAGTACGCATGCGCGGAAGTGACCTCACAAGCAGACGATACCAGAACTGCGCGCGCCACACCACTAGCACGCCATTAGCCCATCGTGTGACCGTTGTTTACCAATGCCACGTGGACGACACAGCTCGCAACATGGGTGTTGTTTATTACGTAATAAGATTTTTTTCAAAACAAACAAATGTCAATGTCTGGGGAGTCTATAAATCTATTTTAAATGTTATGGTATTAAATAGAGATGAACAACGATCGAAAAAGCGAGACCAACAGTGCCGGCAAAGCCGAAAACCCGCACGACAATATTGACATCGCGTCATTGATGTAAAGACTGCTCGTGAGTGTTTCGAGTCTTCGAGATGTTCACTCCCGAAATCCCCAACGCGTCAAACAGCCTTGAATCGCCACAGTTGTTTATATCTGACTGAACTTTTATCTACTTTGGCAACTGTTATATATGTTTAAACAATGAAGTAGCCTATTTGAAACATCATCCCTACCTTTCAATGTATAATCCGTTCCCTAGTCTTTATTTAATTACTAGCCCCTTTTTAAAAAGGCTAGGAATTCTCTTTTCATATGTTTCAGATCAAGTGTGCAATCTTAAGTAAAAAGATTTTAACGTTATATTTTATGTTTCTTAAAAATGCAAATTTATTTGAGAATTTTTTTTTCTATTCACATAACCATAGGAAATATCATATAATAGAACCAGAACATTTTGATGACTAAGATACCATTCTGTTTTGTTTTTTGTCTCATTTAAACATTTATAATGTTATTAATTTCAATGATGTATGTTATTCAAAGTTACGAAATCTTTCCACGCCGACCAAATGCTATTTCGGGAATGATGAGCGAGATTTGAAGCGTACGAGAAATATGAGGCGAGACTCGAAAAACAAATGCAACGAACACAGCGAGCGAGAACGGCAGTTAGTTTTGTTCATCTCTAGTATTAAACAATAATTGAAGCGTCGGCTGGAACAAGGTTGTAAGTTACAAAATTTTCATTCGACGTGTTTCCGTGTAATAATGTTGTATGTCATGTTACCTTGCTATAATCCTTGGCTAGCAACTGTCCATCAATGCAATACGTGAAATTTGTCCACTCAAAAGTTTGCTACCTTATAACAACAACGTTGTACGCGTACACATTTTTCAGCTCCTGTAAATTTTACCAAATGTAACTCATAACCACAGTCTAATACTTATAGTCACGCAACTCATACGTATAAAATATGCCAACATTTGACAGCTTGAGCGACAGTAGCCCTCTAGCGGCAGGCAAGTTAACAGTGTGCACACGACATATGATAACACATCAGAAAAGGGCTTTGCGTAATTTATTTTATATTTTTATGCTATACAGTAAGTGTATATGTTCTTATTAATTTTACTTTAGAATCCTAGAAGAATTTCACACGCAGTTAATCTACAAGTTTCAGAAGCTGGGAATAAACGTAATTTTTTCTGCTTTTTACAACTGAATCTTGGCCCTGATCACGTATCATGCTTTGAAATAATATAATTGTTCGTACGTGTACGATTAACTCAATTCATTCCTAAATATATTTATGAATCATTGGAACTCTATATTTACTGTGAGAAGAGTCAAAATTAGTAGCTACAAAATTGTAGGCCATATCTCGTAGGGTACATCGCGTGGTGAACTCCTCTCCATATTTCCTGAGAAATTAACTATTTTGCATACCGAAAATTGGGGTAAACTCGGCCGCTGAGGTAAACTTGAAAATAAAAAAGGAGAGGATTTAAACCTTAATATGACATTGATTTATGAAGTTCATTATTTTTCCATTTCTTAAGAACAGGTATTTCCTTTATTATTTTGAGTCACAAATAGTGCTGATATTATGGTGTAAATTTGTTTTGGCAAGTTTACCGCATTTTACATTACAATTCCAGTTTTCACGCATAAGCTTAAGTTTAACTTATCCTACCTATATAATACGTAATTTACATGCACTTAGTGTTAATATGACGTAAGTGAGAACAAATAAATGAACACACAATTTTGTTGAATAAATTGTAACTTCAATATTAAATCAGAAAATGTAGGCCTAATTTTATTTTCACAGCAGAAGTGGTGTAAGTCAAAAATGGGTAATGAGGGTTAAAGTAAACATTCTGTAAAATACAGCGCAAAGTAGCAGTTAATATTGAATTTATTTAAACTGTTAGTAGTCAGTGAATAGCACGAAGGATATGTTAATTGCTACTTTGCGCTGTATTTTACAGAATTTTTACTTTAAACCTCATTACCTAATTTTGACTTACACCACTTCTGCTCTGAACGGCTCAAATAATCACTGGGAATGTAAAATCAACACCAATAACAGTTAACAATCATGCAAATTATTACAGAAAAGATTGCTTTTTATATTAAATTTAAAAAGGCTCTTTTATTTCTTGAGAACTTAATACGTCTGCCACACGATTCTACACAAACACACCAGAAATTTTATCGACACAGTCCGGATTTATTCAAGAAGTGAATATTTCGCAAAAGGATTACAATACTCCATGAATTTTTGAAAAATTAACACCATGATCCCTACTTGAATGCAATATAACATTCAACTTCTGAAAAATATAAGGTAATAAACACGAATACAAAAATTATGGAATTACTTGCATTAAAAGCTCTAGATACATTATCCAAAATCGGAATGGTTACACATTTACACATATGATCTCTGCAAAAAAAAAAATAATAATATACTGTAACAGGTATTTACTTTGACATACAAATAGGTAACTGATAACTAATAAATGTTTTATAGAACACAATACGTAGGCTACCTACAACGTGGATTATTGGTTATGACTGATTTATGATTTTCTCTTGGTCTTTAGGGAATCTGAAGAACGAGAATTTCGGAGATTTAAACTTGTTGTTACTGCAATTTTCGTCATTGCACACATTGCCTTTATTCCGACGCATGATTAAAACGTTTATAACATCTCGCATTCCTTTAAAGCACGTGCTGGCTGAACGAGATTGTATCAACCCTATTACCAGTGCCTTGTCTGCCGCTTGGGCGCTAGTGTCGCGAATGTTGGCAAAAAAGGTGTTAAAGTTGCGCGACTAAGTATTAGCCTACAGTCGGAATCAAAATTAAGTGTCAAAATAACCATGATTTTGTTTTATTTTGTGCTTATAAGCCCCAAAATATCTGCTAAATACTGCATACCTTGCTCTTTTATTTCCCTCAGTCGGTTCAACACTTCTTGTGGGCGATCTAAACTGTAAACTCACATCATGGGGATGCAGAGTAATGAACCCAAATGGACATCATCTTTACAACTGCATTAACAACCTTGGTCTCCATATTCTCGCACCAACTGAACCAACACACTATCCATATAATCCCGCCAATCTTCCCGATATTCTTGACATCGGCATTCAAAAGAATATGCATTTACCAACTTATATTGCATCATTAACAGCACTTGATTCAGATCATTGTCCAGTGTTGATTACTTTCCAATGGTCTCCTAATGTAACACCTAAAGTGCAACGCCTTATTAATGGTTTTGCTGATTGGGATAAATTTCAGTTGACTCTAGACTCAATGTTAGTCACAGAATATCATCCACTAACAGCAACAGATATTAACAATGATGTTCAACATTTTACGGACACAATATGCTCATGTGTAAATTATTCTACAATGTGCTCCAAGCGGCCATTAACGCGCTACTACTTACCATCTTCCATACTCCAATTAATTAAGGAAAAACATCGTATTCGTAGACAATGGCAACGAGAGAGGCAACCATGGCAGCGGAAGAAACTGAATTATCTCATACGATTAGTCAAGACAGATCTTGAACAAAATCGCCTGCAGTCATATCAGTCTTACTTATCATCTCTATCTGAAGCTGATAATACTCTTTGGTACGCTACAAAGCGTATTCTACGCGAGCTAACAGTCATCCCGACACTTCAGTTAGACTCTCAAATAGCCACAGACACAGAGTCGAAATGTAATTTGCTTGCATCTCAGTATCAACATGCATTCACCCCAAACGAGAATAAAAATGAACAGACTACCTCTGAATTAGAAAGAAGAACTTATAGAAAATATTAATAAACCGACTGTGCCAGAGAAAATTTCCTATACTACTCCGCAAGAATTGTCTCACTTCATTCAAAGGCTTCCAAATAAAAAATCTCCAGGCCATGATCTTATACTCAACATTGTACTAAAGAAGCTTACAAACAAAGCTCTTACTTATTTGACGATAATTTTCAATGTTGCCCTTTTAATTGGGTACTTTACAAGACCTTGGAACTTGCTGAAATCATTGTTTTTCATAAGCCTAACAAACCTAAGCACTTCCCAACAAGTTATCGACCAATTAGCTTACTGCCCACGCTATCAAAATTGTTTGAGAAGTTTATTCGTCATCGCATTTGTAAATTTACGTTCCAAAACAAGATAATACCAGATTTTCAGTTTGGCTTTCGTCCAAAACATTCTACAACACACCAACTGCAAAGAGTCACTGAATCCATTATAAAAGGCTTTGAAGAAAAACAGTATACTGCCACTGTGTTTCTGGATATTGCCCAAGCATTTGATACTGTTTGGCATGATGGTCTAATGCTAAAATTATATAGAATTGGTTTTCCTGACTATCTCACACGCATCGTGAAAAGTTTTTTTTATCTGAGCGTCAGTTCTCAGTACGTATAGATCAAGAGGAGTAGAAATATTTCTACTCCTCTTGGTATAGATGGCATTAAATCAACGCTTCGTCCAGTTTTAGCCGGAGTACCACAAGGATCTATACTGTCACCACTTCTCTTCAATATCTTCACATATGACATTCCATGTTTACAACCGTCACACATAGCTATGTATGCTGACGATACAGTTCTCTTTTATTCTCATAGTAACCTAAATACTGCAATCAGCACTCTCCAGACATCCTTACAGGAGCTGTCTAAATTGTTCTCTGACTGGAGATTACTAGTCAACATTACCAAGACAGAAGCTAAAATCTTCTCTTTAAGGCCTATTCATAATCCAAATCCTTTGGTTCTTCTAAATGAACAAGTTACATGGCTCTCTAGTCAAGAAGCTGTCAAATATTTGGGAATATTATTAGACACGAAACTTACATGGAATGCCCATATAACTCGCATTGTTACACTAACCTCTTCTAGAATTCGAAAATTATACCCTTTGGTTAATAGACGTTCACAAATTGGATTGGACTGTTAAATGTTACTCTACACCTCGCTTGTACGACCTCTATTAACTTATGCAGCGCCAGTGTAAGGGACAGCAAATAAGACACACATGCATCGCCTACAAGTTCTTCAGAACAAGTTCCTGCGTACTACAACAAATGCCCCCTGGTTTGTAAGAAATCAACAACTGCATCAAGAATTGGGAATTCTTCCACTAGAACAGTACATCCATTCAATGTCAAAATCTTTCTTCAACAAACTTCCAGGTGTTCCTGGAGCTGTGACATATAACATTGGAGCAAGATTTTGTCAGCCATCTCGACTTAAAAGGAAACTCCCTCAAGACATCCTTCTTAGTGATAATGACGACTCTTCATAAATTTAACACAGAAAATCATCATATTTTTGTTCACATAATTCACAAAAATGTTTAATCAATTAATTAATTAATTGAAATTAATTAGAGGAGCCTTTAGAGCCAACCTCAGCATGTTATTCTGCATGTGATATTCCATCATTTAACAGTGGTCTGTATAGCAAGTTTACTGGTCGACCAATATTAAACATAAAAAAGGGCTCAACTGCAGTATTTGTCCCGCTATGCTGTAACATCTGAAGGAGGGCCAACATATTTCTAGCGCTTTTTGCAATACCAACCTTAACTCATCTGCCTCCACTATAATGAAAATTGTTACTTATGCCAATCTTCCTCTCGATAAAAACCTAATGCAGGTCGAGCAGAGAGTAGAAGACGCGCAAAGAGTGTAGAATACTGCTGTATTATTACAAAGTTTGTATTTGTAGTAGGAACGGTTCATCTATGGATCCGTCAACATAGGAACCAATTAAGGCCGAATTCGAACCCCGAAAATATATAATTCATCATTATAGGTATAAAAAATTACAGAAAAAGTCCAAAAAACATGTACACGCAATGCTCCACTTCCGCGAAATTACAGTCTGTAGTTTGGATTCAGCGACGGCATTATATCCTGGGTTTGAGCCCCGAAAATGTATAATTCTTTATTAGAGACATAAAAAATTGCAGGAAAAATCTCAAAACTTGTATAGACAATGTAGATACATCTTTCGCCAAATTACAGTCTCTTGTTTGGACAAAGTGACGGCAATATTTCCTGAGTTCGAATACCGAAAGTGTAGGCTATAATTGTTTATTATAGACATAAAAATTTCCAGGAAAAATCTAAATACTTGTATACACACTGCTCGACTTCCGCCAAATTACAGTCTGTAGTTTGGACCCAGTGACGGCATTATTTCCTTGGTATGAGCCCCGAAAACTTATAATTCTTCATTAGAGACATAAAAATTGCAGGAAAAATTTAAAACTTGTATATACAAAACACATCTTTCGCCAAATTACAGCCTGTAGTTTGAACCCAATAATGGTATTATTCTCTGAGTTTGAGCCTCGAAAATTTATTGTTTATTAAAGGAATAAAACATTTCAGGAAAAACTAAAAACTTGTATACACAATGCAAATCTTCCGCCACATTACAGTCTGTAGTTTTAACCCAATGCCGGAATTACTTCCTGAGTTCGAGCCCTGAAAATGTAGAATTGCTTATTGTAGGAATAAATAATTGCAGGAAAAATCTGAACTTGTATACATAATGAACCCCCTCCGTTAAATATCGGACTGTAGTTTGAACCTAGTGAGCGTGTTATTTCCTTAGTTCGAGCCCCTTAAAATTAAAATTCATTAATGTCGGTATGAAAGATTTGCTGGAAAATCTGAATCTAAAAAAAACTTACATATTGAACCCCTTCCACTAAATTTCAGGTTTCTTAATCTCTTTTATTCTCAGTCTTCTCTTTCCTTCATGAACTGAACTTTGAGACGAGACAGAGTGGACAGAGGGAAGGCAGAGGGCAGAGAAGGCACAAAAATGACAGAGTGAACTGAGTGTACAGAGAGTGGACTAAAATACAGAGAGTGGACTGTGAATATGCCTACAGAGAGTGGAATGAAAGGACAGGCAGTGGACTAACAGGACAGAAAGGGGTCTGAGAGGATAGAGAGTAGACAGAGAGAATAGGTGGAGGACTGTGGGGATAGCGAGGGAACTAAAAGAATAGAAAGGGATCAGACAGTGAACTGAGAGAAGAGAGAGTGGACAGAGAGGATAGAGTTGACTGAGAGAACAGAGAGTGTACTGAGAGTACAAAGTGTGGACTCAGAGGACAGAGTGAAGACAGAGAGTGGACTGAGAGGACAGAGAATGGACTGAGAAGACAAAGAGTGGACTGATAGGACAGAGAGTGAACAGAGAGTGATCTGAGAGAACAGGGAAGGGACAGAGAGTAGACTGAGGTGACAGAGAGTGGACTGAGAGAACAGAGAGGAGACAGAGTGTGGATCGAGAGGACAGAGAGTACAGAATATGGATTCAGGTGACAGAGAGTAGACTGAGAGGATAGAGTGGGGTGAAAAACTGAGAGTGGATTGAGTGTACAAAGAGTGAATTGAGAGGACAGAGAGTTGACTGAGAGGATATAGAGAAGACTGAGAGTGAACTGGGGAAACTGCGAGTCAGAATTCTTTCCTCTCAGTCCTCTCTATGCTCACTCACTGTAATTTCAGCAATATCTCTTTGATATCGGTCCACTCTGTTTCCTTTCCCTGTTTTACTACCCCAATCTCCCCCCCCCTCTCTCTCCTCTCAATCCAATTAGCGTCTTCTCAGTTCACTCTTTTTCTCCTCAGCCCACTCCATCCTCTCAGTTTTCTTTGTATCACTTTCCTTCCTTTCAATCCACGCAATGTACTTTCAATTCACTCTCTGTAATCTCTGCCCCTTCTCTGTCCTCTCAGTCCACTCTCTGTTCTCTCAATATACTCAACATTTTTTGTGCCCACTCTCTTTTCTCTCAGTTCACTCCCTGTTCTCTTGGCTCATTCCCACTCCTCTTGCTCATTCCCTATCCTCTCAGGCTACACACTGTTGTCTGAGTCCTCTCACTGTCGTCTCTGTCCAATCTGTCCCTTCATTCCATTCTCTGCCCCTCAGTCTAATCTCTGTACTCTCAATTCACTCTCTGTAATCTCTGTCCACTTTCTGTCCTCTCACTCCATTTCCTTTCCTCTCAGTCTACTCTCTGTCCCCTTATTCGATTCTCTGCCCCTCAGTCTACTCTCTGTACTCTCAATTCACTCTCTGTAATCTCTGTCCACTTTCTGTCCTCTCAGTCCATTTACTTTCCTCTCAGTCTACTCTCTGTCCCCTCCGCCCACTCTCTGGTCTCTCAGTCTACTCACCATTCTCGCTCTCCACCTTCTTGTCACTCAGTTCAGTCTCTGTTCCCTCTGTTCTCTTAGCTTACTCTATATCCCTCAGTGATCTATCTATCCTACCAGGCTCCTCTCTGTCCTCTCAGTCCACTGTCATTCCTCTCAGTCCACTCTCTGTACTCTCAGTTCACTCTCTGTACTCTCAGTCCACTCTCTGTACTCTAATTCCAGTCTCTGTCCTCTCAGTCCTTGCAAAAGTTTCTACAGCTATACGACATTTATCACAGCGTTATATCAACATGCCAACAACACCTAAAGGAACGGCAAGGGTTAAGCACGGATTTTATACGATTTCGCGTTTTCCTAACTATATAAGTACAATTGACTGAACACATGTGAAAATACAATCACCTGGTGGAGAAGATACAGAAGTCTTCAGAAATCCCGAGGAATTTTTTTCAATTAATGTGCAAACTGTGTCTTATTCTTCCTTGTTGATTCGAGACATTGTGGCTAGGTGGCCAGGCTCATCTCATGACTCACATATTTTTAATTCTTCAAGAATTAAGAGGCGATTTGAAGATGGAGAATTTGGTGCAGTCATTCTAGTTGGAGATAGTGGATATGCTGTACAAAATTATCTCATTACACCACTGACAATTACACACACGCCAGAGGAACAACTTTTTCAGGAGGCCATCATAAGGACTAGAAGTTCAGTAGAGAGGAGCTATGGGGTATAGAAAAGAAGATTTCCTGTTTTAGCTACTGGAATCAGACTAAAATTGGACAGAATTCAAAGTTTAATTGTGGAAACAGCTATTATATACAATATAGCTTGCAATGAGAATGAAAATATACCAGTTGGATGCCATTAACGCTGTGCATAACTTCTATTAAACAGCTAACAACCACCCACATGTATGTTTAGGTGAGGGGTTTGAAGTTTTTTTCACCTCATTTAGATCAACATTCAAATGTAGCAGAAAATAATGTCAGGCGAAACCATCTTATCAATCAGTACTTCCATGATTTGTTGGTGAACCAGTGAAGGAAGAGATTAAATTAACATAAAATAAGTTTCATTCACTGCAGTACATGTCACATTGTATGTATGTATGTATGTATGTATGTATGTATGTATGTATGTATGTATGTATTTATTCACACTGCAATGGGTATATACCCGGTGGCAATGGTAACTAATTACACTCAATAATGACAATAATAAACTTATTAATTAAAAATACAATTAATAATAATACTAATAATTAATACTACTACTACTACTACTACTATTAATAATAATAATAATAATAATAATAATAATAATAATAATAATAATAATAATAATAATAATAATAATAATAATAATAATAATAATAATAATAATAACAACAAGTACCTTTCAAGATTACACTCATTTCGCTGTCAACTCACTCACTGCACTGGAACTACGACACATTTCACAGATTCTATCCTGATTTCACTAACACTTCAAAATCATTTCACTGTTCAAATACTTTGCACTGCCACTATAAACTATAAAGCTTCACTGACAGGAACACGTTTCACTTGCACAGCACACTTCACTGACACGACATACTTCTTCACTGATACAACACACTTCACTGACACAACATAAGTCTTCACTGACACAACACTTCAATAACAACATATCATTTACACACTGCGTATAATTATTGTCTATTAGTAAGGTCCTTAAGCCTATTTTTAAATGCATTTTTGGTTGTTGGTAAAGCCTTTAGTAAGTCTGCAAGTAAAGCATTCCAGTCCCTGATAGTACGATTGAGAAAAGAAAACTTTCCAGTGTCCGTCCTCTGCCTTCTTTCCCTCAATTTATATGAGTGGTCGTTCCTTGAAGAGTAATTTGGCGGCTGCAACCTATTTTTCATTTCTCTCCAGGCAGGCTCACCTCTGTATGTTTTGAACAGTGCGCATAATCGAATTCGCGTTCTCCTGTCCGTGATTGTGTCCCATTTTAATGGTGAATTTTTCCGACAACACTTAAGAGCCCGTTTTTGAATCTTTTCCAGTGTCTTAATATGTTCTAATCTGTAAGGATCCCAACATGCAGCACCATATTCCATTACTGGACGTACTAGTGATTTATATGCAATCTCTTTGGATTTATCAGAACCTTTTCTTAGTACACTCATCACAAAGTGTAACACTCTCCATGCTTTTCCCGCTGTGTTCGTAACGTGTTCCCCCCAGCCGAGATCGCTGCTAAATGTTATTTCGAGGTATTTACATTTGTTAACTTCCGGAATGGTTTCACCCCCTAACGTGTACGATGCGACTATTTTATTTCTTTTCCTTGTAAAGCTGATGGCTTTGCTCTTTAGAGAATTTATTTTCATTCTGTTGGCTATTGCCCAATCGTTTATTCTATTGAGGTCATTCTGGAGAAGAGTAGTATCTTCATGACTTTCTATTTCCCTGTATACCATACAATCACCCGCGAATAAGCGAACCCTAGACAAGATATTAACTGGCAGATCATTTACAAAAGCCAAGAATAGAAGAGGCCCCAAGACACTCCCCTGCGGGACCCCGGAAGTAATTTCAATTGGGTTCGATAATTCCTCCCCTACCCGTACTCTCTGAGTGCGACAAGTTAAAAATTCCTTGATCCACTGGAGCACTCTGAAGCCAATCCCCGTTGATTGTAGTTTAACCAACAATATATCGTGTGGGACTACATCGAATGCGCGTGAAAAGTCAATAATCACTGCATCTATTTGGCTATTGGAATCTATTCCGTCTTCCAAATCCTGACATACAGTTACTAATTGACTCTCACATGAATAGCCCCCCCGAAATCCATGCTGACAGTTATGTAACCAATTTGAGTCATCCCAGTGCTGCCTTAGATAAGCTGAAATCAAGTGTTCCATTTGCTTGCAAACCACAGAGGTGAGGCTGACCGGTCTGTAATTTTTTGTATCTGAGCGAGACCCTGACTTATAAATTGGCACCACTATTGCATCTTTCCAATCTCGCGGGACAGTACCATTGTCAATTGATATTTCAAATATACGCACTAGATAGGGAATCATGGCTTCCCCTCCCAATTTTAGTACGTCTCCGGCGATACCATCAGGTCCTACTGATTTATGAGTTTTCAATTCAGAGATCCTTCTCCTTATGTCCCTAGGCTTGATAGAAAACTGACCCGTATTTTCCACAGAAGCTAAGTGTGGTACAATTGTCCTCATCCCAAAAACAGTGTCATAATAGGAATTTAATTTTCTGCTTTTTCGCTGTCCTGTACGATAAATTGATTGCGGTCATTTTTTAGGGGGAGGCTCGAATAGTTTTCCTTGCGTCGTCTCTTCACATATTTATAAAATTCCCCCCACCCGTTTTGTTCACCTTTGAAAACTTTATTTAGGTAATTTTCCTGCGCTATCTTCTTCGCATTAAGCAGTTCTTTCGATAGTTGTGTGAATTTTGTTTGTTTTGCAAGGCTTTCCTTGCGCTGTCTGTAGGATTTCCTTAGTTTTCTTTTCATTTTCCGTATGTATTTATTATAATATTCCGGATCGGGATTGTTTGATAAGCGTTTAACCGGGATAAATTTCTGTATTCCTGTTAATATAATCTGCTTGAACTCCGCCCAGCATTCTTCTACACTACTGCCCTTTACTACCCATAATGAGTACTTTTCTCTAAGATAATTTTGGAAGCGTTCTGTGTCCGCTTTGTTATATTGCAAGATATTTCTGTTCTTTTTTCCGCTTTGCTTGTACTTAGCATTCCATAATATTTCAAGAATTACCGCGTCGTGGTCACTAATATCTGGAATCAGTTCAATACCTGCGACTATTTCTGAGGGTCTTAAAAGAAATATGTGTAGTAACGAAGCTCCCCTTGTCGCCCTGTCTGTTACTTGAATTAAGTTATGTTTCCAGATGAGTGAGTTTACTAATGACTGGGCTTGACTCATCCCTCCCTCTATTGTACCCTGCCAGTTTACCTGAGGCAAGTTTAGGTCCCCTGCAACGATAACATACTGCCCGCGGATTTTTCTATTTTCCAACATATCTCTTATTTTATACAGTACGTTCAAGCCTTCTTTCGGGGCCCTGTATAAACCGATGATGTGTAATATGTTTCGCGAATAATCATCCTCTATGTCTACACCCAACATTTCGAACTCCGAGTCCTTAAAATTTTCAGCGCTCTGCAGGCACTCTTTTACACATATAAAAACCCCTCCCCCTGTTCCTACATGGTCGCGTCTGTATGTTACATAGTCGTTTCTAAATACTTCTGAGTCTGCTACTTCGCTGGAAAGCCATGATTCCGTTCCTATTATGACGTCAGGATTATGCGAATCTACTAGATTCCAGAATTCAATAGATTTATTATAAATACTTCTACAATTCGCCTGCAGCACCACTAAAGACTTACCATTACATGACATAATATTGGTGATCCCTGTTGTTTCCGCTGTGGCCACCTCTACCTCCTCCGTCTCTCCCGTTGCCGTCGCCGCTTCCTCCGCCGTAGTAATAGTACTCGTACATACTATTTGCCGCCGTCATTCCCGGTCGTTGCTCCTCTCCGTTGCCGCCGCCCTCGAGAACAGCGCTCCTAGTCCCGTCGCTCCTCGTCGATTTAGATGGACTCCATCACGTCCCAGGTCCCCGTTACCGATCCACGAATTTGGGTCCACGAATGTTGCTCCCGTTCTATCTTCCACCCAGCCAAATGCCTCATTGAGTCGCCCAATCCGAGTCCATTGTTTATTATTCATGTTAAACTTGCAAATTTTCAAAAGTATATTATAACTTTACTTCACTGGAAATTAAGCATTACCAGCACCTTATCCATTAGTACGTTCATGATTAAAATTTGTTTGTGAATCAGTGAAACAAAGGGATGAAATTAACATAAAGTAATTTTCATTCACTCTAGTACATGTAACATTGTTTATTATTCATGTTAAACTTGGATATTTTCAAAAGTATTATAACTTTACTTCACTGAAAATTAAGCAGTACCAGTAACTTACACAATAATTATTAAGCCTAAAATTGTTATTTTTGTAAAACCTGACATATTATCTTGTGTGGTGTAGCTATAGATGCAACACAACCACCATAATATAGAATCTAATGATGACATTACTTAACTGTAACTGTGTTGTATAAAATATTACTACTGATACACAAATATTTTAACACATTATAGTGTAGTCACAATTTATGTAAAAATTCCACTTTATTTTAATTACGCAGTGATGTTAGAAGTTGAAATATATCTGCATTTGTATCAAAATTATATTAATGTCGGATTTCAATGAAAGAAAGTAACTAATTACTTGAAATATGCAGTGTGTTTATTTTATAACATATAAGAAATTAGCTGGAGGGAATATACTGTATATTTCATAACATGTTCATGTTTATTAAAATAATTAGAAATTAAACTAACAATTGATTTATGAACATTTTGATGTCATGTTATAATTAGGCCTAGCCTACTGTTTTTTTCTTATGTATTATTACTACATTACAAATAAGCCATATATAAATTATGTGATAGGTGATAACATGCAATAAATTTCGTTTTTCAATTGGAATTAAGTTAAACTGTCTACTGATTAACTTGTTATTCAATAATTTAAGAAGCTACATAAATTGAAATATCTTCTGTTTTAAGTAGCATGATAACCTGATGTGATATTTTGAATATGGTATTATTAATACAGTGAATGATATAAACCGAATGACATTATGAAAATATCAAAATGACGTCATAACATAACCACTACAAAACTGAAGTTATCAATATATATGTTACCTAATGTGATTTAATATGTTAGATTAAATTTTTTAATTTAAATAAAAAAGAACATATAGACTTGAACAAAATGAACACCATAACTACTTCAAAATCTTGTGATTTCAGTTAGGTGTTTGTTTTAAGGGCCAATTTCCTATTCCTAACATCAAGTTCAAGAATTCTTCTTTTCATCTCAAGATCAAACTCCTCATTTTTTATATGAAGTTCTGTGAGTTTCATATTCTAAAATTCTTACTTTTTTTCCTAAATTCTCCATTGTCTGAACACAGGACCTTAGAGTGTACGTTAATCAGCTTATGATAATCTGATCAAAATTCATAATGGACGATGAAGCAATCATACAGTACAACCAACCATTTACTGAAATAAAAATAATACAAGAGGATGACGCCTATTATGAATATTTAGGCCCTGGGTTTAGGTCACTGGAAAACTGGACAGAGCAAATGTTGGCACCCTAACCTCATTCTTTAACTTTATCCCTTCTATTACAAAACAAAAATGTGAAACAATAATTTTGCCAATTCACCAAACAAAAGGCTGTTTTTATTACATTATTTATAAATATTCTTTTTTGACCATGTATTTAACAATTATTTCAACATCCTACCTTAAAATACTTTTTCTTGCTCCTTGCTCTGGGTATTTGCCCATTCTAGCCAATTATAAACTAGGGCCTGTGAATATTACATAACTAGATTAAATCACATACTAAAACGTTAAAAATAAGAGCTTTTTCCCTTAGAATTATCAAGATCCTGGGTACATCAGGTAGGCCTAATTTAGTGGGATACTGAACACGTTAAAAAGCTGGAAGTTGTCTTCTTGAAATTAATGGAGATCATGATTTTCGGAGGGAACGGATAAACTAAAGGAAATTAATTGTTATATTAAAATAGATCCACATATGCTGGAGGCATATGCACATTAACAATTAACAAAAGACACAAGTTATTATAAGATCTTGCCTATCAGAGAAAAGTGGAATCGAGAATACTTTCCAATAAATTCAAGAAAACAGCTGATTAAATGATACACAAGACTTCACATGGGTATAAATGATTTATTTATTTGTCAAACTAGTAGATGCATTTCTTCTTTATTCGCATTGATTTGATTATAGCATCAATTCTCTGTAAACAGCAGACATGTTGAAAAGTTGAAAACGTATAATACTCGCCATCAGTAATCTTGGCTCTGATTGGCTAGTTGTTGTTGTTATTCAGTGTAGCCAACACATGAGAAGCCATGAGCATCTGGTGCCAACATTACTTTAAACGGGTGGGCTGCCAGCTATTTATGGAGAAAATGGAAGCATGTTTAAACTGAATAGTAAAGTTGAACGGGTTTAATTTATCCCAAGTTTAACTAACTTTGGAGAAAACGGCCCTAAACGATGCAATATAACTGCCGCCATTTGTTATGTTGAGTCTCAGCTATTGTGACGTGTACCTGCTAAAACGGTTTAAGTACATGTTACTGTTAGAGTACCAGCTTTGTCTATGGTGTGGTAGCTCCTTTACTTGTCTGTGTCTTGCGCATGCGCAGTGTCCCATCATTGGACTTTGAAAAGTTTCTCATACTGGAAAACAACTTAAAAGTTCTTTTGGTCTGCTAACTCTTTTCGGATCTAACACAACCTTTTTGGATCTATTACTAGCCCAAAAAATAATGGACATACTGGAGCTTCTGAACAAGTATTCCAAGGTCGTTGACAAACTATATCAGGTTTAATGAAAGGTATTGACAGTATTTCAGAAAATAATGAGAACCAGTGCAATGAAGAAAGTTTGAAAAAATCTTGCAAGGAGTGAATGAGAAAGTGGTTCAATGTAATTTGAATCTGATTTTATTGCCGAGGATGAAAAAAGTACTAAGGGGATACACAGGCCCTACAGAGCCATCACTTACTGATGTGAAGATTTGATCAAATAGATCTACCAGTACCTGTATTTCGAGTTGTTTTCAGCATCCCTTGTACCAGAAACTAGTATCTAGGAATCCATTTGTTCATCTGTGTGTTTATCTATCCACACCATCATATTGTTCGTAAAGACTGTGTGTGTGTGTGCGTGCGTGCGCAAAGTTGCACACCACTTTGGCAGGCCACACTGTGCATTATGTGTATCTGTGGAGAGTTACGTCGTTTACTAGAGTGAGTGTATGTGTAAATGTAGTGTAGGAATGAGGGAGGATGACGATGAAGATGAGGAAGGGAGAAGGGGAAACCTGGTGCTGATGTGTAGATTTTTCTTGTCAAGTAGTACTAAGGGGGCTGCCAGGCTTAAACTCCCTATCAACAGTGACATATGCCTTCTCTTCATATGCACTGCAGAGAGATTTGGAATTTAACCCAGGCATAGTGATGCATAATTTAGTGGTTGGAAGTTGTGCACTACCAGCTCTCCTAGTCCCTTGGTAGAAAGTTTAGGCCTACACGAAAATTTCTGATCCTGAACTGGCTGGTCGGAGACAGACGCGCTACCACAGATTCAACTTGGCGGACGATATTGTTCATATTCAGTACTGGTATCTATAAGTCAATTCATTCGTGAAGTGTGCATGTTAGATATAGGCTAATCAGTTTTACAAACTTATGGTCACCCCCATCTTTTTATATTGCTGTGATAGCTGAGTCGTAATGCAGAAAGACGTTAGTATGCCGTTCAAAAATGAATGATCATGATTTTTACATTCACACAGTTCTAAATTAAAAATTTTAATTTTACGTTATATTGTTAATATACCTTCTTATTGTTCAGTTAATTTCCGGTTTTAATCTGTGACGGATGGTCCAGTTTCACCTACAGCACATGTAATTGAAATGTGAAGAACAATGTACTACTCTGAAATATTGTGGTGATGCTTATGAAATGTTATAGCAGTAATGTGGAGAATCTGTCCTACCATATGATACTGCTCGTAAATGATACAAAATGTTCAAAGAAGAAAGGCAGTCGTCATCAGAGGACACTAGTCCTGAGATTCTAATCACAACTTTTACTTCATAAACATTAACACTGCAGCTTTAATTGTGAAGAAAGATAGACAAATAACACTAAGAAAGCTCTTAGAGATCCTGAATGTTTCATTAGATACTGCTCATATTTTAGTAACAGAAAACTGCACCTGACACATATTAGTGCACAGTGGGTTCCAAGACTGCTTACTCCCGAACAACTGGAGATGGTATACATATTTATGTGGAGCTCAAAAGTATGTTAGAGGGCAAGGTTAGGGGTTTCTTTCGAAGATCATAACTGGAGATGAGACTTGGCTGCATCATTTTGATCCTGAGAGCAAGCAACAAAACTCTGTGTATAATTTTCCATCGTCACCAACACCAAAGAAAGCCAAAGTGGTGGCAGCTGCAGGAAAGGTCATGGTCATCTCATTTTTTATATTCAAGGAATGGTTCATCGGCATGTTGTACCAGCACACACCACTGTGACAGGACAATACTACAAAAGTGTACTGAAGACTTTGAACGATTTTGTCAGGAAAAAGTGTCATCTCAATGGAGCAGGACTGCACTACGATAATGCATGGTCTCACATTACAGATCCAGTCATGGAGTATTTCACTAAAATAAACTTGAAATGTGTCCGGAACTAAGCACCATGTGATTTTTTTCTGTTTCCAAAGTTAGAAGAAATATTTTCATGGGTTGCACTTTCAATCTTCGTAATAAGTGGCGAAGGTGATTCTGATGGACCTATCTGAAAAGGTTTTCCAGCACATCCTTGAAAATTGGCAGGAACACTGAGACAAGTGCACTGCAATCAATGGAGATCGCTTTGAGAAAGACCGTCAAAGTTAATACCTGTAAAGGTATGATGTCTCAAACACCATCATAATTTATTATTGAACAGCTCTCATTCAAGCTGCTGAGATGACATTTCTATAAGTATAATGTTAAAGAGTGTACGAGACTGAATAAAATACGGAATGAATACATTAGAAGAAAATTAAATATGCTATCTGCATAGTAAAATTGAAAAAAGGGTGGAGACAGCATATACACAGAATGGATGATCTTAGACTTCCAAAAACAGCAATGGAACACCAACCAAAAAGACAAAGAAGTCAGGGACGATAGATGAATAGATGATGAGATGGAGTGACTTTTGAAACAGAAATGGAACCATAAAGTGAAAATTAAGATATAAAAGCTTTAGAATATTTGAAGGTCTCATGTCAGAATTGAAGACTCTCCAGAATAAGGGTGTAACCAATATATCTATGATACAGATTTCAGGAGAAATGAAAATCGTTTCGGGGTCATATTTCATTAGGCCTATATTTACTAACAGAACCATTTGATTAAGCAAGGACAAAAGTTTATTCAGATATTGGGTGCAATAATTTGTTGTTGTTGTTTTCTAATGCCAAGCGCTTGACAATAAAGTCATTTGACCTCTTGCACTCCAATATTTTTCAAAGATATTGTCATGGTCAGCCACTGAAGCACATCTTGGCCGACCACTACATGGATCATCTTCTAAGCTCTGCCGACCAAATTTAAACTCGATGGTCCACTTGGCAACAATTGAATATGGAGGAGCAGAGTCCTTCATTGTGTTCTGAAAATCGGCATGAGTTTCATTTACTTTCATACCTTTCTTTACGAAGTTCTTTAACACTTTTCGAATCTCGTTTTTTTCATCTTCACAAATCACTACACAGGAACAACAATGGAGAGGCGTTCGCATCACAACTCTCTACCGAGTGCACTGATGCGCCACGTGTTTACTCATGAAGGATGACTAATCATTATGTGAGAACTGGGTTGCACTAGTAGTGACCTCTGTTGATGATTCCGAGAACTTCTCAAACAACCCTCGTATAAAAATTCCGTGTACTCTTTCGAATTTAATTGCACTGATTACAGTAAGTGCCATAGTTGATTTGATTGTTTGCTATTATAATTAATTAATTTCAAGGGAAATTGTATCTGCTGCAGATTTTAAAGCTATAAATGTTTTCTTTATATTTTTTATTTTATTGGGTTATTTTACGACACTGTATGAACATCTAGGTTATTTAGCGTCTGAATGATATGAAGGTGATAATGCCGGTGAAATGAGTCCGGGGTCCAGCACCGAAAGTTACCCAGCATTGGGTTGAGTGAAAACCCCGGAAAAAACCTCAACCAGGTAACTTGCCCCGACCGGGATTCGAACCTGGGCTACCTGGTTTCGCAGCCAGACGCTCTGACCGTTACTCCACAAGTGTGGACTTTTTCTTTATATCTCCTTTTGATGTCCCAATGATATCTACTGGTAAGTCCAAAGTAAAACATGTAATGACAAAAAAAGTCGCTGAAGAAAGAAGTTAATATACCGAAACAAATCTATCACTGTACATTAGTGACTTAGTTCCCTGTGGAATATACCGGTACACATAATCTGAACCCCAAAAATTATTTCCAATAACTATTAACAACTCTGCAAATATTTAATGATACATAATTTGTCGAACAGCTTCACACGGAATATTTGGGTGTAATCTGACGAATTCTTGATGGATAGAAATGATGAGAAAACATTTTCTTGCATAGGCTAATTTCGTCTTCCTACCATCATTACACTATTTCTCCCGAAACTATTATTTATAAAAGAAACTTCAGAGCAACGTCATTGATATGTTTAATAAAATTAAAGAAAGACTTGAAAAAGAACGAGAGAGAGAGAGGGAAACCATGTATCAAGTATTAACATTGTGATGATATGAGGGTGAAAGAATAAATTGAACAACTGTCAAAGAATATATCTGCATATATTAAACAAAATTTAAAAAGTAAAATATCTTTCATGGAAAAATGCACTAAAACATATCAATTTCTGATATCTAAATTGCATTTATATGGCACAATGACTGTAGCTATAGTACTGGATGAACAGTATAGAGCAGAACAGGTTTCACGGTTCTTAGCCAGCTGGCTATGCATGCGGAGGTGGGGGACTCAAGGCCGCACTGAAGTCAACTGAGAGCCATGAAACCTGTTCTACTCTGTGGGCCTACTGTTCACCCAGTACATCTGAAGAATTTGTTTTGGTTCAATGTTCAGCTCTTTGACAATGAAGTCATTTGCTTCCTTACAGTCCAATATTTTTCGAGGATGTCTTTTTGTGGTAATTCACCTAATGCAATCCAAATATTTAAACTACAAAAGAGCTATTAGAGCCATAGTTCAAGCATCTTAAACTACCAGCTGCAGGTCATCCTTAAAAAAATTACATATCTTGCCATTACCCTATATTTATATTTATGAAACCTTAAATTTTATCAAATATAATTTGTATAACTTTCCTACAAATTCAGATACACACCAGCACAATACATGAAATAAAGATAATATTTTTATTGAAAGTTTTAAAACAACTCTATATAAAAAGTTTCATTCATGCTGGTCTTCTTATATATGAGTCGTCTAAATTCAAAACCCTCCATAATCCTCAAACATGATTTTATAGGAATTTCAATTTTTTATATTTCCACGAAAAAATCGCGTTGTTTCCAGAATATATGGTTTATGACTTCATTCGTGATGTTTCCCTTACTGTTATCAGAGGATCACTAGCCATTTTAAAATACCATCTTTAGTTTGTTTCCTAAAAAGAAAGAACTTTTGTTTGAATGTCTAATCTGTTTGTTTACTATGTTTAGGCCTATTATATGTATGCTATTATGTTTCCTGTACTTAATTTCCCTTTTTTTGTTCGTTCTCCACATTTCTCTTGTGGTCTTTTTTTTTTTCACTCTGTGTGTGTTATGCTATGTCCAATGAGGTAGTCCCGTTATTGGGAAAACTGAAAGAGTGTCTTTCTTATTATGTCAGGATGAGTTTTAGAAAAAAAAAAGAATCTGAATTGTATATATCAGTAAAAAAAAAGCTATATAGGTACCTTAAATTACATACATAGTGGGTTTTGCTCCTAAATTGGTGAGACAGGGGGTTTTGAAACTTAACTATGGTTCAAGATTCAGAATATAGTGGAGACTGAAATCCAAAGAAATGTATGTGAGAAAAATAAAAGAAATGAATTAGTGACATGGTTTTTGGACAAAATTTCAACACAAATGAATCTAACTTTTTGTCATCATATTATCAAATAAACTAAATTTTCTGCATGGTTGAAAACACAAAATTTACATTATAGCAAGATGCCATCTTGAGTTCCTTCACAAGCACAATTGTTATAAACAGTCTCAGAGTTAATTTTTTCCATTTTGTATGATATTAACACGAGTTTTAGTTCTGTATATAAAAAAAACGTTTACAGTGTTGAAATTTGAAATGCCAATTGGCTGTAGCTTTGAAACGTGTCTGGGTTGCATTCTTCTAATCAAATAGGCCTAAAGGTACATGATTTTAAACATCCTGAACTCTGCCTTATTTCAAACCTAAACAACCGAGAAAGGAATTTCGATATACAAGAGTTAGATAACCACGAACAATGAATACGGTACTTACTTACTTACTTACTGGATTTTAAGGAACCCGGAGGTTCATTGCCGCCCTCACATAAGCCCTATCCTGAGCAAGATTAATCCAGTCTCTACTATCATATCCCACCTCCCTCAAATCCATTTTAATATTATCTTCCCACCTACGTCTCGACCTCCCCAAAGGTCTTTTTCCCTCCGGCCTCCCAACTAACACTCTAAATGCATTTCTGGATTCGCCCATACGTACTACATGTCCTGCCCATCTCAAACGTCTGGATTTTATGTTCCTAATTATGTCATGTGAAGAATACAATGCGTGCAGCTCTGCGTTGTGTAACTTTCTCCATTCTCCTGTAACTTCATCCCTCTTAGCCCCAAATATTTTCCTAAGAACCTTATTCTCAAACACCCTTAATCTCTGTTCCTCTCTCAAAGTGAGAGTCCAAGTTTCACAACCATACAGAACAACCGGTAATATAACTGTTTTATAAATTCTAGCTTTCAGATTTTTTGACAGAAGACTAGATGACAAAAGCTTCTCAACCGAATAATAACACGCATTTCCCATATTTATTCTGCGTTTAATTTCCTCCCGAGTGTCATTTATATTTGTTACTGTTGCTCCAAGATATTTGAATTTTTCCATCTCTTCGAAAGATAAATCTCCAATTTGTATAGTTCCATTTCGTACAATATTCTGGTCACGAGACATAATCATATACTTAGTTTTTTCGGGATTTACTTCCAACCCTATTGCTTTACTTGCTTCAACTGGAATTTCCGCGTTTTCCCTAATGGTTTGTGGATTTTCTCCTAGCATATTCACGTCATCTGCATAGACAAGAAGCTGATGTATCCAGTAGCGGCCGGTGATCAAAATCCTCGGTGAGGCCAGATGCAACTAGTTTAAGTGCCTCCGATAGGAAATGTTTGTTTATGATATTAATTATTATTGTTATTATATTATTAATATCTTTTTTACTGTATTATTATTATTATTATTACTATTATTAGTCTATTCTTATTACTATCAATGAAAAATAATAATTTCACTCACCAAATAAGCTGTTATGCTCTGAGTTTCAGTGATTGTTTCAGTGTGATGAAGTATCCCATATTATGTGTTGAAATTCCCCTTTCTTTCTTTTTTTTTTATTTTTTTCCTTTGACAGCAACAAACAAGGCCAAGAGAAGTTTATTTTGCATCACATTACCATATAACCATTTATGTTGTCCATACCAGGATGCAATAGAAACTCGCGTTTTAAGATTATGTGCCAGAAAAATTATCAGCGATGTCGTAGGTATCTCGGTAGTCTCTCTCTTTATTTAAAACTTCCTTTCTTTTAGTATTATTTCTTCTCGAAAAAGGACACTCTAACAATGAATTAACTGCACCAGCATTATTTCTCTCATTTGTTTCTGTTTATATTTTCCCGAAATACATAACAACATTGGCCCAGATTCACTACTGTACTACGAAGTACAATAGTACAACACCCTCGCTTATGTCATAAACTGAGACATAAGGGGAGAGAATCTCGAGTGGGTTTCTGCCTGCCAAGGAGCTGGAATTTTGTTATTTATGGCCTAGTTAGGAAGACAAGTCACCACTGCTATTCCCACCCCACTCTACCCTTGAGGCTGGCCCATGGATGGGAGGAGTGAAACCTGACCAGGTCAGCCGAATTGTGTCTCAGCTACAACATTTTAAGCGTAAACTCAAATCCCGCGAAAGGACATGAAATGCATTAAGCCAAACCCGGCACGAACGATTCTGGCCTCAGGAACAAATTTTACTGCAAAACAGGTCTATATACATCAAAGTTTTCAAATGCTTCTACAGCGATATATGCTTCATTCAAATAACTAATACCAGGACGAATAGAAGAAATAGTGTACGCACTTCTATGCTTTCCCATTGTCGGTGGCGGACCTGATAACTAGTGGCGCTTCGATCGCTAGGAGCCATATGTTGTCTGAAGTCAGATACCTCGAAAATATATTTCTCGCGCGTTTAATGATGAAATTTGCTAGGAGTTGTTAATGTGCTTTGTTGTTGAGAGTTATGTAGATGTCTTCAATTTGTTGTGCTTTGAATTGACCAGTGACAAAAGAATATTGTGTGGTGGTTTACAAAATAATTACAAAAAATGTCGTACTGTTTTGTTCCGGATTGTAGATCGGAATACAGTAGAAATAGTGTAACAAGACATATCTTTTCATCTCCCAAAGAAAAAGACGAGTTTGGAAATTGGGCCAGAGCGATTCCGCGGAAAGATAGGTAGCTTTCGGTAAATAACCAATCAGACTGTTTTAATATAAAACGTCATAAGACAGATATACCGCGAGTGCGTTGAAAATTACAACCAAGAGTTGTTCCTCACATTTTCCCTAATTTACCGATATGATGAAATATATGAAAATAAACGTTGCGGAGTGGTAATATTCGATGAGGTCAAATTCAGAGAAGAAATTAAATTTAATAATTATTCCCTTAAAGTGGAGTATTTGTTGATTTCGGAGATCTCACGTCTGATGTTCAAAAGAAACAATTAGCAAATCATGCATTAGTATTTATGCAAGTTTGGATTCAACCAATTGCTATTTACGCTAGCAGAAACGCTACTCCAGGTGATATTCTCGCTAAAATTCTTATAAACGTTATACTACAATTAGAAGCAGTTGGGACGAGAGTAGTCGGTTTCACTTGTGATGGCAGTCAAACAAATAGAAAGGCCTGGAATTCTTAGAAAACAATGGAAAACATTTCCAGCATTATACTATATTCATAATCCGTTCGATGACAAAAAGAAAGATAGGGGAATTCTCAGATTTTGTGCACATACTGAAATGCATAAGAAATTATTTCCATGATAAAATCGAACTCTCTTGCAAGGAGAAAAATATCAATTTTAGTTTTTATAGGAGAGTTTTTAAGGAAGAGTTATCTGGATGTGCGAATGTGTAGGGCTTGTCCCAAGTTTGACAACAGCTCATTTATATCTCTCGTCCTTTAAGTGAATGGATGCCACCAGACTCGCGTTCCAACTCCTTAGCAACAGGTCGCCAAAGGCCTCAAATTTTATCGAGAATTAGGGTCATCGTGTTCGAAGGCAGTGAGGGCACTGAAGAATTTACAAGGCATTTAAACTGTATTGCCGCCGCATTAAATTCACACATTTCTGCTAAGACTCTTTATGAAGACTCTTCTGATCACTAATTCCTTAATGATTTTCTTCAGTGTCTCACAACTACAATCAACACATTTGCGTCTGCTACAACAATGTTTAGTAGTAACCTCGCAGAGTACCTTAGAAATGAGCGAATGGCTCCGGAGCAAAGGATACAAATATATCCTAACAGGGAAACTCGCCCAAGACCCCTTGGAACATCACTTCGGAATTTTGTCTTCACTCAGTTCAGATGACCATCCTTCGACGATAGATTTCCTCCATATGCATTTACTACGAAGCAGATCCTTCTTAACATTGCTGGAAACTCTGAAATGAAAAGTGATGATGAACTACTCACATCGTTTGTGAACCAAATGCGAACATTAACGCGAAATGTGGAATTACTCAACAAGACAGTTAGGAAGTCTGTAGAAACCTGTATAAAAGAAAAAAAAAATGTTATTCTTGAAAAAATACATGGTCAATACTGGGAAAGTGTTGTGCCCGAGTTGGTGAATACCACTGCTGCTGCGTTGAATGACATGTTTAGTGTATTATGTGACCGGTTATGTAGTAAATCATTCCTCTAAGTTTATTGCGTGTACACTCTGTGCCCTTCGACAGGAATGTAATAGGTCTCATTGTGCAGCTCTCACCCAAATCAAGGACTACCGATCAGGTAGGAACGTCAGTTTTTTAAACCATCCCTCCTAAGCTGTGTGTGACGTACTTATTCAAACAGAATTGAAAATTAAAGAAAAGATTAGCTCAGCGAGTGCAATGTGGGATGAGCTCTATCTAGACGCTCTTTCGATCCGGTCTTCGGGAACAGGTTGTTGCAGGGAACACATCATCGATATTATGCCGAAATTAGTCTATCATTATTTAAAGTGCCGATTCTTCTTCAGGACAAAGTAAATCCGAAGATTTTTACAAACTCGTAAATCCGTCAAGTCATCTCGCAAACTCTCAAAGGTAGCAGGCAACTAATCATGGTGAGTAATTTAATTCATTTATAGGCACGTAAAATATCATTAAACTCTTTATTTACTAGCATTTCGTAGGTTTTTCTGTCCCTGAATTCGCAACTTGTTACGAAAAGATTATTTAAATACTGAACGTATAATTGCTTTCACAACGTTTCAGATCCCATTGTATTTTCTGTTACGAACGTTCATAATAGTAATACCTGATAGAAGACTATTAATTATGAATGAGAGACTATAAAGGTAATTCTTAAGTTACGAATAGCCGGGTTAAATGGAATAAATTTGCTTTTAAAAAGGACTACATTCAGCGTAACATGTACTGTGAATTCCTTCCGAGTCCGCGCTTAGCTGGCGCTTAGCAGTAACAGCGCCGCGTTGCGGCGGATCCGTGTAAACTCACAGAGTGCGTACACTATTTCTTCTATTCGTCCTGCTAATACATTATATAAAAACACAAAATTTGATTTCAGTTAAGCCAAGTGACTGAGGCCCGGCCTCACTTGCCTCAGTCAATCAGCCGCCACTGGATGTAACCCATTCCTCCAAACCCTGTCTATTATCCTGAACTTTCCTAATGGCATATTCTAAGCGAAGTTAAAAAGTAAAGGTGATAGTGCATCTCCCTGCTTTAGCCCGCAGTGAATTGGAAAAGCATCAGATAGAAACTGGCCTATACGGACTCTGCTGTAAGTTTCACTAAGACACATTTTAATTAATCGAACTAGTTTCTTGGGAATACCAAATTCAATAAGAATATTATATAAAACTTCTCTCTTAACCGAGTCATACGCCTTTTTGAAATCTATGAATAACTGATGTACTGTACCCTTATACTCCCATTTTTTCTCCAATATCTGTCGAATACAAAAAATCTGATCAATAGTCGATCTATTACGCCTAAAACCACGCTGATGATCCCCAATAATTTCATCTACATATGGAGTTAATCTTCTCAAAAACATATTCGACAAAATTTTGTACGACGTCAACAAAACTGATATTCCTCGAAAGTTACTACAGTTAGTCTCGTCCCCCTTCTTAAAAATAAGTACGATTATACGAACAATGAATGTTGTATTTAAATGTAATCCCTCTCTATGAATTTTGTACACAAGTAGTCTTTACTGTAGAACACTTGCAATGTTGTAGAATAAAATTATCCTGTTGTATTTTGTCTTTAGATTGATAAAATATCTTTTGGAACTTCATTATGTAAGTCATTCGTAATGTTGTACAATGGAATATTTTCTTCTTGTACTTAATTTGGGAACTGTGGGGGAATACCTGTAACAATTAAAATGCCAAATAATTACCCTATCGATGTTGACTGCAGTAATAGCACAGTCTAGTATATACAGTCACGAAACTCAATACTTACTAAATATGCAAACATAGATAGTTGCTCACCACCAGGATCGCTACTATCGCCTCATCACACACCCTTTCCCTAGCAGACGATAAAATGTACGGTATTGTACTTTCGATATCGTGTTCTTTTGAAAAAATTAACACCTTCATTCCACTATTGAAATATGAAATACACCTATATGAAATAACCTATTTTTCTTACAATTTATAGTACTACAAACGTCTCCTTGTCCCATATCATTATTCAAATTATTTTAGCCATTTACAGTTATTACAACCGATAGCGAACATTTCACAGTTTACATAGCTTTTCACAAAAATGCAGAATACGACACAGTCAATGCCTTTTCGATCTAGACACCGTAATGTTTGTTCGTGTTTTCTATTTCAGTGTATGGAGCTCAGTGAAATATTATATTATAACTTTATTGCGTATCATTCCTAAGCTTTATTTAGTGTAATGTGTCCATAAGTTCTGTTTACTTCTTGTTGCATAATATGTTGCAGAAATAATTACAAAACTGTGTTATTTTAATGTGAAGAGAATTTTACATGTTATCATAATCAGTTCACGTCAACATTTTAAGTTTAGAATGGAAACTATTTTGAGGTTTAATAAAAAGGAATTTATATTGTGATTTCAATTTAGCACATCTACCTTCCTTAATTTTAGACAAAACATTTTTACTGCCACATAACGCACTCCTTTTTGATAGCATGATAGACTTGTTGACGAAGTATGAAAGTCATTTTTTGACGTGTATTTATGCTATGAATTGTTGAATTGGTTACAAAGTTTTCAGATTTAATACGAGGAAGATTATTAATGAAAAAATATACTGACAAGTCATGGGCATTATTTGTAGTTTTTTGAAAATACAGTAAAACCCTGATTATCCGTCATCTTATTAACCGATTGGTGGATTATCCGACTGTCTTTCTCTCTCGCAGAAAAAAAAAGAAGTAATGTACATTACATTAGTACGAATTTTTTTCTACAGAGTGTTTTTTTTTTTTTTACAAATCTTTACCCTTACGCATTATGGCCTACTCTTCGAGTGGCCGCTAATGTTTAACTTCTATGCAAAATGTCTTCTATAAGTATCAAAAGAAAGCATGTTGTATTATGGAAAAAACTGCAAGTAATTGAGTAGTTTGGGAAAAGAGAAAATTCGGTTCATCTCACATCATAATATGAGATAGAAATTACAACTGTGCGCGATTTAGGCTAATGAAAAACAAAATATAAACTGTATAACAATTTTTAAATCTACAACATGAGACCTCTACTATTTCCATCTTTCCACAGACAGTCGTCATAAGGAGTTTACTTGGCCATTAAAAACCCGTCTTAGAAAACCATACTTAAGTACAATAAGTAATGTTTTAATAATTGACATCAGAAAATCAAACATGAATTTAAAAAAAACAGACTTAAATTAGGGAACTTCTGATCCACTACCTAGCGCATTAAAAGAAAAGACCAAGGAGAAAATTAAGAAAATATTATGTACTTAGTTTATGAAAGATTTTATTGTATGGATTATCCGATTTTTTTCGATTAACCGTTCACTCTACCCCCTTCATTACCACGGGTAATAGAGGTTCTACTGTAGTCCTACATGATTCCCTAGATTTGGCACCTACTATTATTCTAATAATTACTCTTTTTTGTAATAGGAATATATTGTTGCTGTCTGTGGTTGCAACTTTGCCTGTTCTTGTAAAAGACTTCAAAGGTGATTATTTTTCAGTCAAGGACGAAAATATATAGAGTGCCCATAAAGTCCCTATACATCCATGATACCAGTGGCGTATACTGGTTAAAGGGTTTGGGCTACCGCTGACCCTATTATTACAGAAAATATATCTAACAATTACTTTAATTTTAATTACTATGGTAAAACTAATAATACAAAATTATTACATTATGTTATATTATAAACTTTTACTTTTGTAATTTCCTTGGGCTACCGCTGGTAGCCCTGGTAGCCCGCAAAATACGCCCCTGCATGATACTGACCTAACATTATATTTGTATAGAGTAGGATCTAACAAGAACTCGGGCTAGTGGAGTTCCACATGTCCTCCTTCCTTCTCAACACACCATTATCATTGCCTTATGGTTGCACGGAAAACACGTCGTAACATAGCAGGTGTTATCAGCAAGCATGCCTCTCTTACTTGCCGCCCATTAATATCAAGCACCTAGTTTTGTAAACTTCACTCTTGATAAAACTCCATGCGAAAAAATCGAGGGGTGTCAGGTTGGGAGAGTGAGGAGCCCACATGCGATTCGAACCTCTTCCGATCTACTGGCCAGGAAATACATTATTCAGGTACTCTTGCACAGTGATTGCAAAGTGGGGTGGTGCTCCATTTTGTTGGAAAACCACTGAGTCGAGTAGACCATCCTGCTGCAAATGTGATTCCAGGAACTGTTAGCTTCCTCCGGTTATTGTCTGTTTGGCAAACATGAAAGGGCCGAAAATTATGTCTTTCATGAGACCAAGCCACACATTGACTTTAGTAGAGTTCCTTTGCCACTCACTGCCTTAACTGGGTTCCTCATCTGCCCATATCCGGCAACTGTTCGGTTGATGATGCCGCACAGATGAAATGTCGTTTCGTCACTGAATAGGACATGATCCATCTGGTCCTACTCTGCTGCAGCTTGATGCAGATCACAACACATGGCTTGGCATGTTGCATAGACCTCATCCTCCAGCCTGTGAAGCACCTGGATATGGTAAGCTTCTTCTTAAGAGTGTAACGCAGCACTTTCCACATTGTGGACGTTGGAATGTTCAGCTCCTGACTCAGCTTGCGAGTGGATGTCTTTGGACTTCTCTATCTCTTATACTCTGACCATAGGTCGTCCACGGCGCTGCTCATCACCTACAGACCCTGTACACCTGAATTTGTTCACAATCTGCTGAACAGCAAGTCTCGTAGGCGCTTCTTTGTGATACTTTCTCTGAAATACCCTCTGAAATTCAGCATAGCTTTTGCCACCTAACAGTATTCCACCATTGTGACTCGTTCAGCAATGGTAAACATTTGGACGTGTCTTCACTTATGCTTTTTGTGAAATGTATAGAAACTTTATGGGCATCCTGTAATATATCGTGAAGTGTGTAAGTTAGATATGAAGGTTAATAAGCGTTATGATTTACAAAAATATTGTGATTCTGAAAGACACATCGAACATCTGAAATTGTTTAAGGATTCGATTTCGGATCAGTCCATTTTTTATTATGACTTGTGTCTGATGCTCATATGTGCGAATATTCCATTTCATAAACTTGGGAATCCACATTGTAAACACTTGATTGAAAAGTATATTACGTCTAGAAAATTGCCGACTCCAAAAAACATGCTTAGGTGTACACAATTCTTTCCTTTGTGTTATGATATAATTTTAAATTGTATACGACCAGTTGTTGCTAACAATAAAAGGGTTAAACTAAAACTGAAGAGTGTTCTTGAAAAAAATCCAGCATATTCGAAATTATGTGAAGTGCAATATGAATTAAATAGTGAACATGCACAAGATGAAACACAACATTATGATAAAACTATTTCAAATTCGTACCAATTACATTGTGTGATTTCAAAAGAACATTATCTTGTTTGAATGACAATCGAAAAAGGTTTATATTTGACAATTTCTGAGTTGTAGATTGCAACACAATTAATGACACTTAAAGTACACCATTCGATTATTTTATTTAAAATTCATCACCATTTTCTACAAAAAATAGAATTAAGTAAGTTGCTTTCGTAAATGTGTGTTATAATCTAGGCTATTTGTTTTAATTACTTGACTATACTATACCGAGCAATGTTTTGATTCAAGCACAGCAGTGCTCTGTACAAGTTCCTGTACTACTCTGAGTTGATGTAAACAACACGAGTTGTATTACACGCGACGTAGTTAACTTCATATGTTTGGTGTCCGAACTTCCATCCCTAGTACTGGTACTCACTTATTCAATAATTCATTCGTTTATAAGAAATAAGTTGAAATCAAGAGATTGTTTTGAATTGCTGCAGTAATAAGTCCTTTCTCTGCATTATTTGCACTTTCTCTTTTAACATGATTGCAGAAGATCACAGTGTGAGAAAGTGAATCTCGCAATGCACTCAACTTGTCTTGAATTCAGTTTCTTTAAGCTGAGGCAGAAATTTGTGTTTGTCAGAATGTTGAAGTCAGATTACCTGTTTCGAGTTTATGCTCACTTCCAAAGCAAGACTTCGCAGCACCTATATGGCAAGAAGACTGATAAGAAGCTCTCTTCTCAAGATTCCCAAATTGAACGGCTCCTGGCAGTTTATCTTACTCCGGATCGAATCAAATATATTACGAGCTTCGCTTCATTGCATATATCAGCGTTCGTCATTACGAAATAGAATGACGTTATTGCAAGCATTAACTATGTGGACAGCGAGCTATGAGTAGGTACTGTAGTGGTGGGGATGCAATTGCAGTTATGAAAATAAGTAAATTTCATCACAGATGTAATTCATCTGACTACAATTTACAAAGTTTCCCCAGTTCATGCACTGCCCAGATCATAGTGTATAATATTGGGCAATTAATACGCAACAAAGTGCAAAAAATCTCGTAAAATAGCATTAGAGGAGATAAACGAACAGTAGCAGTCGCTTGTTTTCCTGTGTGTTTTTGTTTGTATCGACTTCATTATTCCATCTTCTGATCCCGTGTCTTAAAAGTAGTGCCTCACACTCATACTAGAATTTGTAACATTAATAACAGTGAATGATGTATTTAGTGATCCTACGAAATGAGTTTATCTAAAAAGAGCGGGCTTATCATTCTCACAGAGAGTGGGAGCACAATTACTTCTTTGTTATGATAAAAGACAAAATATGCTGTTGCATTATTTTTAACGCTTCAGTAGCAATGCCTAAGAAATGGAATTTAGAATGGCACTTCAACACACTTCACAGCAAATACCAGTTGGACTTTCCACTCAATACTTAAGTTAGGAAACGCAAGTTAAATGAACTTAAATCCAAGTTATCAGCACAACAGAACCTCTTCGTAAAGCCAGTTTTACAATGGAAAGCAGCAACTATTGCATCATTCAAAGTAAGCCATCTTCTTGCCAAGAAATGTAAACCGTTTAATGATGGTGAAATTATTAAGGATATGTTTATAGAAGTATCAGATGTACTTTTTCAAAGTTTTAAAAACAATAATGAGATTAGGGCTGCTTTTCAAGAGCTACAGTTATCACGAAATATTGTGATGTGGCGAGCTGAAAAAATGAATGAAAATGTGACCAGCAATTGCGAGCAGACATCTAAGTGCAATGCCTTTTCTCTCCAGCTTGCTGAATCAACAGATATTAGTGATACCACTCAAATTATTGTTTATTTTAATATATATATATATATATATATATATATATATATATATATATATATATATATATATATATATAATACCAGTAATACAAAATAACACACTATTTCAAGTTACTTTACCTTGTTAATGAGAAAATTGTGGTTTCATCTCATCTACTAGACTTTCAAAATCAGGCATATACTGTTACAGGGCCAGTCTCAAGGAATTTTCCAGATGCAGATCCGTTGAACTAGAACGATGTTTTGTCTTCGTTAGTTTCAAGTATGAAAATGCAGACTCACATAAATATGTTGATCCGAAGCAAGAATGCAACATCTCACTGCATTTCCTAATATTGCTGTATTTGTCTCGGAAAACATATTTACAAAATTCTTCTTCTGATGACCGTGTCTTTAAGAACATATCACACTGAAGAGTTATAATCTCATTTTCAAGAAATATATTATCCATGGAGAAGATCATACTAATTTTCCCTGTGATGTTCTTCCTGTTTAAGTCTTTTCTGAATGGGAAAGAAAGATATTGAATAATATCTTCGATTTTTTTGAAGTCTCTGAATCTAGATTCAAAGTCCTGAATAACTTCAGCAATTTCATCAACAAATTTCTCGGTTTCAGTCTCAAACTCAGGTTAGTTGTTTTTGTGATCTTGCGAGTTTTCGAAATTGTTTTGTTGAAGGTCAGTTATCACCATTTAAAACTGGTTTTGATAAGCAGAAATCAGGCCAATCATGTCACTCACAGTCTTCTCTCTTCCTTGAAGTTCTAAATTCAGAGTACTTAGTTTGCCTTGTAATCTGTCAGAAATGCCAAGTCGCAGAGCCACACCACATCCTCTAACTCTCGGTAATCATCTCCTCTTTCCTGCAAGAATGTTTTAATTTCACTCAATAAATCACGGAATCTTTGGAGAAACTTACTCTGGCTGAGCCACCTTACATCCGTCTATAATAATAAATCCGTATTGTTTCCACCCAGTCACATCCTGAAGAAACGGCTTTGAAGAGGCTGTCATCAGATGGAATTAACAATTTTGAAGGTTACCCGGTATGTCCACCACACTTTTTGTGTTTAAATGTTTGCTGGCCAGTACGTGCTGATGAATGATACAATGATATTTTTAAAAAATCTGGAAAGTCATCATCTTTCCGGCATAAAACAATGAAACCTTTAATATGACCAGTCATTCATTTTGCTCCATCCATTGTAATGGACACTAACTTAAAGAGAGGCAATTTAATTTTATCAACAAAGTTTTTGAAGGAGTTGAATATATCCAGACCTGTGGTTTTCTCTTTCAGAGGAATCATACCAAGCACATCTTCTTTTGAGGTAAAATCACTAAAAACCATTCATATATATATATATATATATATATATATATATATATATATATATAGTAAGTTATATACAATTTGTAATGCTTCAGTAGCAATGCCTAAGAAATGGAATTTAGAATGGCACTTCAACACACTCCACAGCAAATACGCCTACCAGTTGGACTTTCCCCCCAATACTTAAGTTAGAAAATGCAAGTTGAATGAACTTAAATCCAAGTTATCAGCACAACAGAATCTCTTCGTAAAGCCAGTTTTACAATTGAACTATTGCATCATTCGTAGTAGCTCGCGGCAGGTCTTAACGAGAAAAAATAGATCACACCATAAAACAAGTTGGTCAAGCCTGAAATATACAAAATCAATAAAAAGGTTAAATTATGAACAAAATGATTATGACATTATTTTTAAATGCTAAGTATGGAAAATGAGAAGCTTTTGTCATCTAGTCTGCTATCAAAAAATCTGATAGTTAGAATTTATAAAACAGTTATATTAAGTTACTGGTTGTTCTGTACGGTTGTGAAACTTGGATTCACACTTTGAGAAAGGAACAGAGATTAAAAGTGTTTGAGAATAAGGTGCTTAGGAAAATATTTGTAGCTAAGAGGGATGAAGTTTCAGGAGAATGGAGAAAGTTACACAATGCAAACTGCACGCATTGTATTCTTCACCTGACATACCTAATTGAGGAGGTAACTATCAAAACGTGTTTTGTCACATTTCTTTTTTAAATTTGAGATATTGGTACCAATGATTTCTTTGTCATCAATTACATCTTGTTCAATATTATTTACTCAACAAAAAATATTTTATCCCATTTAGAAAAACTAAACAAAATCAGGGTTTCAGGCAAAATAGGTTTTGTCCTCACCCTGTTTTTAGATTAAAGAGCGTTTTGACCAACTGACCAATGAGAGTGCTTCTTTTTACAGAAAACTGAATATACAACCCAGTCAAGTGGTGTGATCAGTGTTAGTAGTATATGGTTGAGGTTAGCTTTGCAATGGAGAAGTGTTACTCAACAAGTTAATTAAATTCTAGTGATTAATAGTCAATTGACCATTGTGTTATATTGTGATTTTGTGTAAAAATGGAAGAAGTAGACGGTAGTATGAATGTTGGTGAAAGTAGCAGTGGGAACAGGAAAAGAAAAAGCCAAAGAAAGTTCTTGAAAGTCCAAAGCAAAAGTGTTAAGGTAGTCTCAGCATAGGAAAACTCTAGTTTTTAATCTGTGTACACACAATATGGAAAGGTTTTCTTGTATTAAATTTAAACCTAAACATTTCAGTGAACAGTGTTATAAAAAACCTGATAAAACAAGAGAGATAACATTATTGGCAACTTGATGCAGACTTACTCAGTAAAAAGACGTGTACCTAGGCCTGTTGACTTAAGTAAAAAGAAAAAGCCAGGTGGTGAGCATCTTTTAATGTCCGTTATTTTACCAGTGGAAAATAATCGTAAGGTTTCTTTTGGAAATTTTTTTTTCTCTCAGTAACTAAGATTGGTACCTAGATGAAAGATGTGAATTTCATATTTAAGTCAAATTTATTTTGTAACATCTTCCCATGAAGACTGCTTTTCACTTAAAAACTTGATATCGTTTCAAGTTTATAATTTTTCATGAAGATGTCATTTCAATATTAAACAATTTTGTGTTGAGAAAAAATACATTTTGCTCACGGCTTTTTCATTCAAACCACTTCTTGTCCAAAATCTCTTCATTCAAATAATTTTTTGTCCATTCAGTTCATTCAAAACACGTTTTGTCCAAATTCTAAATCAAAATGTACAAGTTTTGATTTGAATAATATTTTTAAACTTGAAATTTTATAAGTGTCTTCGTAAGATGGTTTAGTAATTTTTGTGAAAGTAGCTTGCAGAACAATGGAAATATACGTTTTTTGCCTACTCTGAAAAATAGCATTACTGTAACAAAACACGTTTTGAAAGTTACCTCCTCAATTAGGAGGATTAAATCCAGACGTTTGAGATGGGCAGGGCATGTAGCACATATGGGCGTCTCCATAAATGTACACAGAGTGTTAGTTGGAGGGTAATATTAAAATAAATTTGATGGAGGTGGGATATGATACAGACTGGATTAATCTTGCACAGGATAGGGACCAATGGCGGGCTTATGTGAGGGCGGCAATGAACCTCCAGGTTCCTTAAATTAATGAAAGTTGTAACAATAACAAACGAATAAAGAAAATTAAATATTACAGTTGAGAAATTGTTGGGGGGATGGAATTTGAACCCCTGTCCTGAATATTCAGTATCCATTGATGGATAATCTGTTAAGTATAAATTTGATCAATAATGAAGACACTAACAATCACAGTTTTGAAATGCTGACTGTAAGAGACTGTAATCAGCTCCATTTTGACATCAAGAGCAAGCTGTGAGCACATCTCTTTATAATTTCCACAAATATGTTACTGAAATGAAATACCGTTATAAAATTCTAAGATGAACTATAGGCACCGTGCATGGGTCTCAAAATCGTACTGGTGGCGCTGCGCAGTGTCTCAATTCCTAATTAACTACAGGCTCGCAGTCTTTCACTAGTCATGTGTGATATAGAAATTACATGCGGCTTTCTGCCGATAAAAAGTTGTAATATTCGTAAGAATGGGTTCATTGATTCATAGTGTTCTGCCAAGGGCAGGTCTTTCACTGCAAACCCAGCAATCTCCAGTCTTTAGTTATTTTATAGACTCAGTGGAAAGTTCAGTACTGCTAGAGGAGTGTAAAAATGTAACTACAAAGTTCCTGAAATATCAATGAAGTTGTTTGGCATTTAGGTCAGATTTCAGACCATTGAATGAGGGTGAACAGTCATATTACGAAAACATTGATATATGAGCTGCGCCCACGACTACGGCCGTTCATCTAGTACGACACTTCATCCGTCAGAGCGCTCTCAGACGTCACAGTATAGATAGCGCTATCAATCCCTTCATTTGTTCTTTCCGAATAACCCTATTTGCCGGTTCATTACGTCTCACGAGGATAGAGGTGGAGAGAGTTTACCTGCTTTAATGCAGATACACGGAGCATCACTCGGGTTCCGGTACGCGGCAGATACACTTAACAAGACTTAGGCTCTCGTACGCGGGAGATACACGGAAATAGTTGGCTCTGATTCAAGCTCTCGTAAGCGGCAGAAACATTTAACAAGACTTAGGATTTTGTTACGCGGCAGATATAGACAACGTGACTCGGGCTTTGTACGTGTTGGAGACAGATCAGTGGAGTAGTTATATTGCGTCGTTTGTGTTTGGGATTTTAGTGGATCGTAGTTTGAAACATCGCTTGCTAGCGATACGTCTTGGGGGAAAGTTTTAGTATTTGCATCGAGTAACATATTTGTGAGATTTATGTGTTTGAGGTAATTTGTATTTGGGGATTATGTAATGAGATTTGATTTGAAACGTGAGTTCATGTTCCGAGACGGTTAGAGTGATAAAGCAGCGATTACGGTCTCATATATTGTTTTAGTGTATTCCCTGCTCCATTTGATTATTGGTTTCCTTCGCCGCTATTTTGTTATCATATGTGTCGAGTTTTGTTGCTATTTAAACGATCCTTGAGATTGGAATTATCGTCCGTTACTTATTACGAGTATCTGTCTCCATCCCTCTCTCTCTCCGTTGGGTGTTCATTTTGTAAAGTGCAGAGATTTGTGTTAGTGCAATTTGCACAGTTTTTGTGAGCAATATGTCCAATGGGTAATGTATAGTGATCAGTCATGTAATGTCTTATCCTGGGTAGAGTTTCTCTCTTATTGAGTGTATATGTATTTATAGTTTGGTTACTCAGATTGAGTGGTATCTATGCTCAAATGGATCATGTATTAAGTTATGTGCCGGCTGAGTGTTATGTTCAGATTCATACTCAGATAGTTAATATATATATATATATATATATATATATATATATATATATATATATATATAAAGAGTGGTTCATGAACATATGGCTAATAGGTTAGTCACTGATTGTCGAGAGACAGCCATATTAGATTGTTTAATCACTTATAAGTGTGTTGGCCTCAGCCTTGTGATACTTACATGATTTACATATCTTGGGGATATCATTTCAGATTAGCTTGTCCTATTTTCACTCACCCACTTCATATTTATTGTTATTTCATTTTTCATTTATGTACATTGTTACTTATTATTGTTAATTATATTTGTTTTACAAATTCACACTATTAATTTCTAAAGTCTTCCACTGCGCACGTCCAATCCTTCCAATGTGCCGTCCACCTGGCGAAAGCAGCCAGTATAAGAAGGGTAAAGAGGAGGAGTGGATGATCGTACCGCCGCCGCCCTCCACCATTACAAATAGTTGCAGAGCGTAGTTATGAATGGTTTAGCATGGTTATAGATGGTTTACTATGGTTATAGATGGTTTACTATGGTTATATATGATTTTTTTTTTTGGTGCTTAGGATTTGATATAGTGGTACTTGTAAATTTCTTGTGGCTGTTTTCGATCAACTGTTTGCATCTTTTGCAGCACACTTTTGAGGTGCATTGGATCGATTGTTGATAATAGTGTGGATTTGTTGAAATTTGATAATTTCTTTTTGACTTGAGATTTATTTGACATTTCTTTGTTCAAGTATGAAGGATTATTTTGTTCAAATTGGTTGGTGTTGGGACCTCTCGAAGGCCACCTTGATTTTGGAGCTGGAGCGTGCTGGCATATCTACGGATGGTAGAAAGCGCGAGTTGCAGTTCCGATTTTCCCAATACTTGGAGACATTGGACCCGGAGACTGTGAGTAATATTCGCCTGCGAGTCGAGGATGAACTTAGAGACGAATATGTTATGCAGAGGGGTAGGCTCACAACCTTCTGCGGTTTTGGAGCCAAAGAAACGAACTTACATTCAGCTGGAAGATGAGGGTCCGTCTACTCTATTATTAGGTGGGGAAAAACAAATTGATCCCGTTAACATGACACAATTGGATATAGACAAAGGAAAATTGGGTGGTGAGGGAAGAATATTTTCTTCCGATGTAAACCAGTGCCATATGAAGGTATATTTGAATTTAGTTAGAAATTTGCGGTTGACTGATGGTAAGAATCCGAGGTTATTGATGGGATTTTTAATGGAAAGTATAGGAATCCATGCCTTGGGATTAGTTGAGGATCGAGAGTTCATATTGGGTTTGATCCCGCGGACTAGTGGTTTATTATTGGAGATTTTTGGACGGAGTATCCGATTTCTATGGGCTTGGCCCATCCTTCTCGAAAGAGTTGTTTTGGAACTTCTTCCTTCACGTTTGCGAGAGGACTTAGTTAGAGATTATTTATCGCGCCGATTTCAGTTTCCGGAAGAGAATTTTTTGGAATTCCTCGACTCTGTATATAGGGCCAATGTTATATTAAACCATTATTCTACTGAGTCACAATTGATAGAATTGATTTAGCAAAATATGAGTCCGTGTACTAGATCACACTTCGTGTTTCAATCTAGGCCGAGCACGATTGAAGAGTTACGTGAGTTGGGGCGAAGTGTAGATAATTCCCTGATAGCGGAAAGGCAACGGGATAGATCTTTGCCATATCATTTTCGTTCACGTGAACAGTGTTCAGGTACGCGTCCGTTGAATCCTGTGAGTCAGCCTAAAAATTTTATACGAAAGAGGCCTCTTGCATGTTTTCGATGTGGCAAGTTGGGTCACATTCAAGCTCAGTGTCGGGTCTTGCCTCATAAGGATTTTCAAGATTCTAGCAAACCCGAACGTAAAGAAACACCACGTAATCCGGTTTTTAATGTTAATAAAAGAACACGCCATAGTCAGGCTCATGTCTTGCCTTGGGTCTCAGTAAAATTTAGAGAGGTTATTATACCCGCTATCTTGGACACGGGTGCCGCTGCATCCATAATTAGAGCGGACTACGTTCCATTTTTGCATCGTATGAAGAAGATACAGAGTAAGCAGTTGATCAAGGAAACATGCCAGTTAGCTGATGGCAGTGATGTCCCTGTTACTACCTTGGTGCGGTGCCATTTTCGTATTAACAAGTATTCTTGGACTCATCCTTTTAGAATTATTGAACATTTACAAGTCCCTATAATCTTAGGAAACGATTATATCGTGAGGTATGGCATGGAGATTTTCCCTTGGGATAGAGCGTATGGATTTTACTTCAGGCCAGGAGAGAGTTGGAAGTGGGATGAGAAACCCATAAGTAAGAATCTTCCAGTTAACCTTGTGTATTCAGAGGATGCCGACTCAGAACCCATTGGCGCTGGTTTGCCACGTGTTGGGGACTTAGGTCAATACGGTCATCTTGTTGAAGAGTTCCCTGAGCTGTTTGTAGAGCGATTGGGTTGTATGCGGGGAAGGTCATGTGATATAGAATTGCTAGATAGTACCCCCGTTAGGTCCCCGTCATATTCGTGCTCCCCTCCCAAATTGCAGTTCTTAAGGGAACAAGTTGCTGAACTTCTACGGCGTGGGGTAATAAGGAAGAGTAACTCAAATTACGCTAGTCCTGCATTTTTGGTCCCTAAGTCACATGGGAAATTTAGAATGGTTGTTGATTATCGTAAACTTAATGCTAAAATAAAATATGATTGTTTCCCCATGCCCACTTTAGAGAGTGCCTTTCAACATTTCCACGGAGCTACTGTTTTTTCGGTTCTTGATTTGAATTCAGCGTACTACCAAATTCCTCTTACTCCGGAGAGTAGGCGTTGTACCACCTTTATCGTACCATTTGGATTGTATCAGTTCAATAAATTACCGATGGGAATTGCGGTGGGATCCCAGATACAGAGTAGAGAGATAGATCGGTTGTTCGGGGATATCAAATACCAATACGTATTTAATTATGCGGATGATTTGCTGATTTACTCTCGATCTCGAGAAGAACATCAGGAGAACTTGCGAGAAGTCTTTAGTAGGCTTCAACAAGCAGGTATTACCTTAAATAAAGAGAAGATTACCTTGGGGGCCACGAAAATAAAGCTTTTAGGACATCACTTGTCCGCCCAGGGCATTGAAACAGATCCCGACTATGTGCGGGCCGTGATGCAATTCCCCAGGCCCGCCAATGTTAGACAAATACGTAGGTTTGTTGGCATGATAGGATTTTATGCGAAGTTTATTCGAGGTTTTTCAGAGATAGTGTTCCCTCTTAACCAATTGAAAAGAAAAAAATGCTGTGTTCGTTTGGGGAGATGTTCATCAGGCCGCATTTGATAGGCTCAAGAAGGCTTTGTGTTCTGCCCCGGTCTTGAGGTTGCCTGACTTCTCGAAGCCCTTTGTCCTGCAATGTGATCTCGCTATAGCCGCTGTTTTAAATCAAGACATTGGAGGAGAACTGGCTCCCATAGCATACGTTAGCCGGAAGTTGACCCCTTTGGAGAATAAGTATCCCATATATGAAAGGGAGTGTCTGGCTGTCATCTTTGGGTGCGAGAAATTTAGGTCTTTCTTCGAGCATAAGGAATTTGTTGTTCACACCGATAGTGAAGCCCTCTCCTATCTGAGAAACCTTCCTCGGCAGTTGGGGCGAATTGGTCGTTGGATTATCAGGTTGGCCCCTTTCAAATTTAATATCGTTCATATTTCCGGGAAGGACAACGTTGTCGCGGATTGCTTGTCACGAGTGTTCCAAGGGGAGCCAGCGCGAGAGGAACAGTCCAGGTAACATCTTGGGGCAGTTGCCTGCTATCTTCGAGGACCTCCGGGAGCATCAAACTAACGATGAAGAGTGTATCGAGTTTCGTACCAGAATAAATAATCAAGACCCTAAGGTTAGGAATTTTCATATAGAAAGGGGATTGCTGGTCTACCGTCCTTCTAAGGCTAGGAAGAGTAGAGTGTTTGTTCCACAGGCGTTAAGATCTATGGTTTCCCATTATTTTAATTACTCCATGTTGGGAGTCCACTTAGGAGTAACGAAGACTCTTGATAGGATATCCAGAGAATTCTTTTGGCCTAACATGAGATCATATGTACGGGACCATGTCGCTAAGTGTGATCTTTGTCAGAGGCCCAAGCCTCCCTCTAACACTCGAGTTGGATGGTATTCTGCGGAAACGGATTCTAGACCTATGCAGAGGCTATTTATTGATTTTGTAGGGCCTCTGGTGCGAACCCGTAATGGGAATAAGGTGATTTTGGCTATGGTAGACGGTTTTTCTAAATTCGGCTGGCTGTTCCCGCTGAGGGAAATGACATCGAAGCTAGTAATTAAGACTTTGAACTGTCAAGTGTTTGCCTAACACGGTGTTCCTGAGAGCATAATTAGTGATAACGCCACAGTGTTTACGTCGAAAATATTTAACGACATGTGTTTTCAGTGGGGGATTAGACATGTAACTACTTCCTCTTATTATCGCCAGCCGAATTTGATGGAGAGATTTAATCGGAATTTGAAGTCTGCCCTAATTGTTTTTCATCATGACCACCAGTTCGCCTGGGATGAACATCTTCATGCCCTTCAGATGGGTTTCAACTCGGCGTATCATGAAGCCACAAAGTCCACCCCCGCTGAACTGTTTTTAGGCAGGAGTCTAAATCATCCTCTGCAACTACAATGGAAATTGAAGTTGGAGGAACCCAAGTCGCAAACTGAGTTGGAGGCCCAATGGCGGGATGTTATTCGCAACTTGCGCAACGCAAACAGAAAGACTGCCGTCCGTTGTAATGCCGTTCGTCAACCGCATAAATTTCTGATGGGAGATAGAGTTAGGGTAAAATTATTCCCGCAAAGCTCCGCTCCGAATCAAGTATCGGCGAAGTTGATGTTTAGATGGTCCCAACCCTTGACCATTTCCAGATTTCTTTCCCCTGTCACAGTCCAATAAAGTTGCCCAGATACAGGCTGTCCTATTCGTAAAGCCCATGTCTCGCACTTAAAATTAGTGGAGAGAGAGGAGAGAGTAGCTTACCCTGTTAACGTGGTACCGAGTTCCTGAGTACGGGGGCACTGCTGTGTGTCCTCGTTATTTGTTTATTTTAATGTGTTGGTTATTCTTTTATTTATTTCTGATCACTGTATTTTGGTATTATGCTCTGTACTATATGTATGCTATATATTTCCAGATTTTGTAATCCGGCGCAGTCTTTCCTATATTTCCTTTTAACTTCCGTAAATTTTCTTAATCTTCCATACCTTAATAGAGTGCTATCTATCAGAGCGAAATCATCGTGGGATTAGCATGCACCGAGGACTTGACGAGCGGGCACTCGTCCGACATTGGCCGGGCCGCCGAACGGATTCTGGGGACGCCTGGGTTCTATTCTGCGATACTCGAGCCTCTTCACTTCTCGACTTGCGTATCTTCCAGGATGCTTTCCCGGAACTCGCATACTTGCATCCACACGAAAATTTTCGAATTTCTACGTATCTGTTAGGCTTCATGTGGATGGCCGTAAACAGTAACCGCTGGTTTATGGGGACCGGTTGGCATCTGTTTTATCCTCCAAGTGTCTTTTGGAGTTATTACTTATTCTTCTTCCACTAGTTGCAGTTCTACGAGCGACGACTGGTGTATGGGAACCAGTTTGGACTTAGGGTCCAGTATTATCGGTTGCAGTAACTAACGGGATGCCGCTCCGGACATCTATTCCAGAGCAGAGGGCATCGGTTTCTGGAGTAACAGAGTTCCTCCAGTTTTGGCTGCCGGAGTGCAGTCAGGAAGAACCGGGGAGTGACCCGGGGCCACTTAAGTTGTTGAGAATCGTCGGGGTGCCGAGGTGCCCGAATTGGGGATGTGGATTTCCCAGTACCTGGAGCGGCATTGATGCCGCGCAAGGATACCGTAGCATTATGGAGTTCCAGCGAATTGATACTACACCCAACGTCCATGGATAATTTCAACCGTTGCTAGTTCACCGGTTGAAATTCAGCGCAGTGGGGGAGAGTGAGCCGTGCCCACGACCACGGCCATTCATCTAGTACGTCACTTCATCCGTCAGAGCGTTCTCAGACGTCACAGTATAGATAGCGCTAACAATCCCTTCATTTGTTCTTTCCGAATAACCCTATTCGTCGGTTCATTACGACTCACGAGGATAGAGGGGGAGAGAGTTTACCTGCTTTAATGCAGATACACGGAGCGTCACTCGGGTTCCGGTACGCGGCAGATACACTTAACAAGACTTAGGCTCTCGTACGCGGGAGATACACGGAAATAGTTGGCTCTGATTCAAGCTCTCGTACGCGGCAGAAACATTTAACAAGACTTAGGATTTTGTTACGCGGCAGATATAGACAACGTGACTCGGGCTTTGTATGTGTTGGAGATAGATCAGTGGAGTAGTTATATTGCGTCGTTTGTGTTTGGGATTTTAGTGGATCGTAGTTTGAAACATCGCTTGCTAGCGTTACGTCTTGGGGGCAAGTTCTAGTATTTGCATTGAGTAACATATTTGTGAGATATATGTGTTTGAGGTAAATTGTATTTGCGAATTATGTAATGAGATTTAATTTGAAACGTGAGTTCATGTTCCGAGACGATTAGAGTGATAAAGCAGCGATTACGATCTCACATATTGTTTTAGTGTATTCCCTGCTCCATTTGATTATTGGTTTCCTTCGCCGCTATTTTGTTATCATATGTGTCGAGTTTTGTTGCTATTTAAACGATCCTTGAGATTAGAATTATCGTCCGTTACTTATTACGTGTATCTGTCTCCATCCCTCTCTCTTTCCGTTGGGTGTTCATTTTGTAAAGTGCAGAGATTTGTGTTAGTGCAATTTGCACAGTTTATGTGAGCAATATGTCCAATGGGTAATGTATAGTGATCAGTCATGTTATGTCTTATCCTGGGTAGAGTTTATCTCTTATTGTGTGTATATGTATTTATAGTTTGGTTACTCAGATTGAGTGGTATCTATGCTCAAATTGATCATGTATTAAGTTAAGTGCCAGCTGGGTGTTATGTTCAGATTCATACTCGGATAGTTTATATATATATATATATATATTTAAAGAGTGGTTCATGAACATATGGCTAATAGGTTAGTCACTGATTGTCGAGAGACAGCCATATTAGATTGTTTAACCACTTATAAGTGTGTTGGCCTCAGCCTTGTGATACTTACATGATTTACATATCTTGGGGATATCATTTCAGATTAGCTTGTCCTATTTTCACTCACCCACTTCATATTTATTGTTATTTCATTTTTCATTTATGTACATTGTTACTTATTATTGTTAATTATATTTGTTTTACAAATTCACACTATTAATTTCTAAAGTCTTCCACTGCGCACGTCCAATCCTTCCAATGTGCCGTCCACCTGGCGAAAGCAGCCAATATAAGAAGGGTAAAGAGGAGGAGTGGATGATCGTACCGCCGCCGCCCTCCACCATTACATATACTTTTATTTGATGTCATGACGTGTATAATATTTGTGTGTATAATGTCTCTATAAATTACGTATTTTAATGGGATTTAATTCTAAAAGTAGTCTTAATTACACTTCCTGAATAATGGGCAACTGAAAATTCTCTAAAACACAACACATAATGAACAATATCATCAACATACTACCTCTGATTGAGGTTGTGGGTGATACCCTAGATCATATATAAAACAGATTGACCAAGCTTATATTAAATTTAGACCAACGAGTTAGATACTATAGAGAGGCTAAAGACCTCTGATAAGCGCTCCCTGCGGAGGCCAACAGTACTATGGATCGTTCCCTAAAAAACATGGCGTCTTTAGTACCGCCAGCCTCCGCAAGGAGTGCTTATCAAAGGTACACTGTAACGAGTTGGTACATATATTATATTTTTCAGATACATCAATATTTAATTTAAACATTTCGCTATAGGTTTTGTAAAAAGCTGATTTATAAATGAAAAAGTAATAATTAAGACTTTAAAATTTCCAAAAATGTCTCATTCCCTCGGATTTAAATGAAATGTACCGTAAATCATAATATTCGTTGCTGGATAATTAAACCCTCTCAATACAGGTACCATGGCCGCAGAGAATTATAAGATAAGACGGACTGAGCATAAGCGAAATATCTGTATTAATAAGTTTGTACCATCAAGAGTTTAGTATTTATTGTGTTTATAGGGGCTACTCCAATTTTCTTTTTATTAATGCGTTAGGGCTCTTTTTGTTACCAAAGAGGAAAGTTAGCACTTGCATCACACACAATTTGTCATTATTGTTCAAAATAATGTAAGAACAGTTTTATTCTGCAAAAGCCTCTGCTTAGTTGCGAGACACGTGTGAGATCAATGCTTGTTTCAAATTATATTAGACTACACGATGTCTCCATCACGCGACAATATTTGTTTCAAACTATATTAGACTACATGATGTCTCCATCACGCGAAAAGAAGTGTACCTAGCTGTGGCTCCTGTTGTTTCTGATAACAATGTTAATCGTAAATATCTTATCGTTTCAATAAATGTGGTGAGTTATGATCATGAGTAACTTTCTATTAGTGTCATTCTTTAATTATTATGTTGCATGCTAAGAGATTATTTGTAGTTTTAATAATTTCAGTTTTCAAAAGTTCTCTGTGTTAATTAATTCCAATTTCAAATGAATTTTTCTCAATAACTTAATTACTGGATATTTTTTTTTTAATTTTCGCCACTACCTTTCCTATATTTTACTCCTATTAGTTACATACGTCGTCTCTCTTGAAATCACCTGGTGAGCACTGAATTACATGATTTCATATTAGGTTAGACTAGCTGTAAGGTAATTAAATTTGTGACGAAGTCAAAAAATTATTTATTTTTCTTCTGCCGATTAAATTCATCCGTCTTTAGGTGCTTTGCTTTGGTTGCATCGAGTATAGCTTGTCATTTAATATTTGGGCTATATTTAGTGAAACTAATAAAGCATAGGCCTACAGCTGTTATAAAACGTAAAGTTTTGTGTGTATTTTACTTTTTACTTATTAACATAGTCTTAATATGTAACTCAATTCACAATAATACTAACTTCATCACAGTCATTTCCTACAACATCCGAGCCACGCCCCTTTGTTTTGACTAACCGAAACATGGCGGACCAATGTTCAATTGTCTTCAACTTTCTGAGATCTTTGTCCTCTCTATAGTATCTAGCTCGTTGATTTAGACGCAACTGGAAAATAACGGACGCTATGCGTCGCTAGTGTCGAGAAATGAGCTTGCAATAACAAACACTAGATGGCAGAGTACCTGAACAGTACATAGAGTAATACGACTGTGGGATGACTTTTTTACGTCATGCCACCTCCAAATTTCTTTCTCATTGTAATGTGAGGTTATGTTACAATAAGACTTTGATGTGTCGCTGAATTGTAGTATACAGAAGCTTGTTTTACCCAAATTCATCAACACACATAGATGACATTTTGGTACATGGCTGATATAATGTTGTTTGCGTTCAATATATAATCTGTCATCATTTGATGTACGAAATCTAATTGTTTTTAATTTTCAGTATACAATACCTCCCTAGCAACAATTATCACAAAATACTAAAAAGATCAGATTTGTCTGCGTTTGTTGAATTTGCGCATGCGCATGATACAATAACAGCAATCGGGCGACAATAACAGCAATCGGGCGGTGGTATTTGATTATTTTTTCGTGATATTTTATTCAATATTATTTTTTTCAAAGTGATGATGTGTTGCAAAGTTATTAGCGGCATTATAATAATATAATCATGAATCTGACATTTTGTTTTCATATTAAGTCTGAATATATGTTTTATAAATATTGTATATATTCCCCCGAAATCTTCACATTTTCATATTATTGTGAATATATATTAATGTATAAGATTTTCTACTCAATTTTTACGCAGTAACAATATTTTTTTTTTAGTTATACTGTTAATTACAAACAGAATAGTTACAGGAGCCTACATTATTTTACATGTACTTCTCTCATTTATGTATGATCCAGTTTTAATGTATAGCTCTAACACGAACAGTGCAGGGTAGTATTAATTAAAATAGTTAAACTTAAAATAAAATTATTTGTAATAAGTTCATTACCGGTATGTTGTTTATGGTTATTAACTCTTAGGAAATCGCACAGTGCTTTCTAACATTGGTACTCGTGTGGGGTGTTATTTCACCCAATTAATAGGCCTAATCAATGTTCTAAACTTGATATTTAGTGATATTTATCTAGATATTGTTAAAATCATCAACCTGCAAGTAATTTTCAACTTTTAAATATAATAATATGGGGTAGTTAGCAAAAATTGTCAATTTTATAAATTCCAAAAAGATCTGACATCTAGCAGACACTGCTCGAACAAATCGTTCTCATTGCCCTTGCACACTTTTTAAATAGACCTACACTTACACATAAACGGGATAATTAATTGCATTTGAAAATAAGGGGTATCAAACGTTCACTCCGTGTCACTGAACGTTATGCTCTTCTCACAAGCCGACAACAGCACCTATAGAATTAAAACCGAACGAGATAAAACTTATTTGGCTAAACTAACCTTGAGGTAGTTTCCTTCGTATTCCCCTTATTCACCTTGCATATCTGTGACAGGTTAGGTTTGGTTAGTTTAGGCTTTGTTATGCCTTGGATATACGATCAACTGCATCTCCACAAACAATCAAATTCAACGATTTTCACTTCCGAAATCACCGAAACTACCTCAGCACTAGTTTAACCTCAGGAACTGTCTCTCCACAAAAAAATTCCTTATAAATGCAATGATTTTCACATCCGAAATTGCCGAAACTACTTCAGCGCTAGTTTCACCATCTTATTATAAATGATATAGTGATTACACGATTTAAATAATAATAATAATAATAATAATAATAATAATAATAATAATAATAATAATAATAATAATACCATTGGTTACCAATACTTTATCTTGTGTAATATCCTATCTGAACAACTGTCTTGTTCTGTAATTATTTTCTATTGTTTTTCCGAATACTTATGTTTCGTTAATTTTTATTTTGACTCAATATTATAATGTTAATGCAGGACTTGAAATAATTTATCGATTATATTATATACAATAAAAAGGATCAATTTTTAAAACGATTAAGATAATCATATAACCTCAATTTCTCCGTACCCAACTACATTAAAAATTATCAACTGATTCCATATCTACAATCAACTACGATATAACCTCTTGGTATACTTGGTTAACTTTTTACATGTTACTGTTCAGTTAGCTTAGTATTTATTTGTTAATGGTACATGTACATAATTTATTTGTTGGATTTTCCCATATAAACCACTGAAGTGTGGCGTGTATAGAGAAATCGTATTCACATTGCACTGCTCTTCAATATTTCCTGTTAATTTTTATCGGTGTGACAAAATATCGGTGTAATTCATGCATATTGTGCTTACTTAGCGATATAAAATATCGGTGTGACAAAATCACAGATAAAAGTCACAGATATTTAATTGTCACAGTTACAGTTGTCACAGATACTTGAAAATAACGTTTAAGCTCAACTCTACTTGTTACCTCTTTTCTAGGCCTATATGTTTTCATTTTACAGGTGTATTATATGATGCGATATGGAAGCAGATAAATAATAACTGTACGTTTCTCGTCCACAGTAAATTCAACGTGTTCATAACGTAGACCTGATATATTGCGTCATGTAGGCTACACAGCTGGCAGTGTTCTTTTTACGAATAAGCGGTCGTACTAATCATTTTCTTTTCATCTGAACTATTGCTAGAATATGCGTTTGTGTTTTTATTTGCTCTGTATGTTGTTAAATAACTACTGAACATCGTCTTTGGTTAACAAATTGTTCTAGTATTTGTTTTATACCAGTCTTACGGTATTGAATTATGTCCATAACGTGGGCGAGATATTATCAGGCTGGAAAATTCGCCCTGAATGCATTTTTTTACACAATTTTCTAATTTTCAGCAGATTTACGATACCCTGTGCGGTTTCTCTGCCAATGCAGAGTTAATTGCAATATACGGTAATTCTGTTATTTTCCTGACACTTTTATATCCGTTCTCAAACGTACTGATTTAGATTCTTTACCCTACTGTAGGTATTTTGCTCTCTACAAATCATAGTTAGTCAAATGAAATAGCCTATAATAGTTGTTTGCAACGAATTAGTAGACAACCTCAATCCCTCCTGACCGCCTCCCTTACGAATTTCTTTCTCACTTTAATCAAATTTACTTTATACTGGTCCTTAAATTACTGAAACTAGTGCTGAGGTAGTTACGGTGATTTCTGAAGTGAAAATCGTTCAATTTATAAGGGTGAAATCAAAAATAACTTTCGTAGCCTTTCCTTGTCCTTAATTGGAAATTTGAGTAACTTCATATGACGACAATATTTCTTCCTTCTTCTACAGTTAACATAATCGCAGATGGGCATTTCTAAATGAAGTTTGTTACACAGAAACCTTTGAGACAATATTGACACTTGAAGTTCTTTATATAGTTCATCTATAAGAGTTAAATTAGCGCTGAGGTAGTTTCCTTCATACTCAGCTTATTCACCTTACATACATGAGTCTGTAACAGGTTAGGTTTGGTCAGTGCTGTCATGGTAATTTTTTTCTTGGCCATACACCCCACCCCTTGTTTTCTCCCTTGAAATATATTTTACTCTCCTCTCTCTATTTCTCCAATTGTCATTTAATTATTTTTTTTAATATTAAAGAAGAAGTAAAGAAATTGTTTTGCTTTACAATTTAATTGTACAAGTTTGATTTAAAGAATACACCATGTAGCACCACCATAGATGCACACTTGTCTCGATGAATCTTGGAGTGTATATTTGCAGCACTTCTTGTTTTTCAACCATTATTTTATATAATTCTGGATTCCAGTGCTGAAGAGGTGGATAATTTTTGTTTATGAACATCAAAATAGGTACCGGTAGGTACAGTAGGAACAGGAAGAGATGATCTAAGATCTGTATAGATCTCCACGTACAAAACTTAGGCACCCATATGCCGTATGGCTCCTTACAGACAAAATTTTCATTTCCCCATACGATTAATTAAAAAAAATTGTAGGTTCCATACGATATATGGCCTTGTGTGGCCTCCATGACAGCACTGGGGTCAGTTAGTTTAGGCACTTTTACACCTTGCATATACAATCAAATGCATCTCCACAAAAAAATTCCTTATAAATTGAACGGTTTTCACTTCAGAAATCACAGGAACCGCTTCACCCAGGTAAGTAGTTAGCAGTTAATCATTTCAAAGCTCTTGTTATATTATGAAATAGCATCACACAATGCTGCCAAAATAAATGTTCCCAGTGTTAAAATTACAGAGTGTAAATTTCGCTTAGGACAGTTTTTGCTCTGGAAAATTAAAAGAAACAAACAGTATATCAAACCAGCAGCTGAGACACAAAGCACCTGAAATTCGAAAGTAGTTAAAAATTTTTATATTTCGTTCTTTCTTATTTACCAGCAACAGAAGTACCGATATCAGATTTTTTGCAGAGCTAATATCAGAGGCCCCTCCTATTAGAGAATGTTTTGAATATTATTATATTCTGGAAAACTACATTGGCACATCAACCTCTCCTCCCCCCGCCTGAATTCTGGGCTGAAGCACGAAAATTTCGAAATGTACAAACTACAGATGCGGCAGAATATTACCACAATGGTCTTCAGCAAGAATTTTGTAAGACATTTCCAAATATCTTCATGGTCATTATATGTATTAAAATAAAACATATACTACATGTGAAGTACCTACTAAAAATGAGAGAAATAGAAATGGGAAGGACAATAAAAAAAGTGGAATGGACAAACACTAAGAAACTATTCATCTTGAATCAGTATGAACAATAGGACACTTTTTTTTGGTGTTAGTGGTATAGAATATGAAATTAAGTTGCATCAATAAGTTTTTCGAGTTTAGCATTACTTTAACCTTCAGACTACCAAGCGGGGTCAGAAGAGACCCCGACGCAAAATTTTTAATTATTTTCATGTGAAAATGGTATCTGTGCACATTGATACTTCTTGTTATTGTCAGACTTGTTTATCGCGTCATGTCTGTTGTGTTGGTTACGTAAGTGTTCCATCCCTAAGAGAATAATATTTATTTTTATTCAGTGGGGTCTCTGTTGACCCCTCTTGGTAGTTTGTGTTGTACAAAACTTTTGTCACTAGTTTATTTTCTTTGCCCATTGTTGTTGTTGATAAGCCTTTCAGGTATCTCAAATTGTTTGTACATTGTTGTTGGGAATCTGTCTACACTTTTAGTTCAGTAGATTACTGGTTTAGATTGAGTTGTACACGATTACTCTTCTTGATACATAAAAATGTCAGGAAGGAAAATGTATAAATCCATGGCGCTACAGCCCTTTGCAGGGCCAAGACCGACCAGCCGGCTGCTGGCCTCACGTCCACATGCCGAAGCAGAGGTGGACGATCATCCACCAGAATGAAGGTATTGTGTGGTTAGCAAGATGATCCCCCTAGCGTTATAGCTGGTTTGCGAAACCGGATTTTCGCTACCCATCGTAGCTCCCGAAGTGCATAACATTGCTCTGTGGGCACCGGTCCCATACACTGGCCGAAATTTTATGAGATAATTTCTTCCCCATGAGGACTCGAACCAGCGCGCATTCCTTAACTTGAGTCGTAGGCAGGATGCCTTAGACCACGACGCCACGGCGTGGGAGAGGAAAATATATGACATAATAAGCAGGAACATGTTGGTGAAGTGACTCATATGATACAGAGCGAGAGTGAGAGTGAAAATGAAGAAGTAGTTGTACTTCTTCATTTTCACTCTGTCAGAATTAGAAGAGACAAATGGAAGAGGTTGAAGAAGTAGCAGATGAAATAGAAAATAGTGATACTGATGTTGATGTTGGTGCAGATGAAAATGATGATATGGAGATTGAGGAAAATTATACGAGTAAAAATGGTCTGTCTTGGTCTAAAAGTCCACCAAAAACCACACGACGAACAGTTCAAAATATTGTTAGAGTGCCTTCGGTGCTTACATGTGCATCTCAGAGACTTCAGACAATGAATGATGTTTTCAAGATATAGTTTGGTGATAGTATTTGAAAAATTATTGTAGACTGTACTAATAAAAAGGCACAGGCTTTTCATGAAAAATGGAATACAAAAAAAATCCAGAAAAACAGAGACAATGGCTGCCAACAGATGTCGATGAAATGCATGCATTTTTGATAACCATGAGTGTTTTGACAGCTAACGTGGAGTCTTAGAGTTTTTATGAACTACAGAGCCCATGTACAAAAGAGACATATTTCTTGCTGCAATATCTCGAACTCTATTTCAGCATTTATTGACATTCATCAGATTTGATGACACTAGTACAGGAGATGAAAAGAGACGGAATGATAAACTGGCTGCTATCAGAGATGTCTTCAGTTTGTTTGTCGACCACTGTAAGTCCATCTACTGTAAGATGTGTATTAGAATTGTAGCTGAACAACTTGTTTCTTTCCGAGGATGCTGCCCTTTCATTGTTTATATGAAATCAAAAGCTGCTAAGTATGAAATGAAAATTTGGGTCCTGATTGACGTAGAAACAAGTTACGCAATAAACTTACAGGTGTACACTGGAAAAGAAGGGGCTGCTCCTGAAAAAATCAATGTCAAAGAGTAGTGTTTGATCTAACCAGCTGCCTACAAGGAGGGTACGGCATTACGACAGATATTCTTTCTTACATCTATTCCACTTGCAAGTGAACTTTACGAGAAATATTTGACACTGTGTGGAACAATGAGAAAGAATAGGCATGGAATACCCAAGGTATTGTTGCCTAGCCCTAAAATGGGGTGTCGATACTATGGACAAAAAACATACATATATTCGTTGTCCTATGTCTCCATATGGGGAGCATAGGGCCACAACAGAAAAGCGCCATTCTGACCTATTTGCGGGCAAGGCCTTCACTTCTCTCCAGTTCTTCCCTAGATTTTGAGCTTCTTCTTGAACAGACCGCTGCCACGTTATCCTGGGCCTTCCTGTTTTCTTACTCCCCTGAGCATTCCATTCGAGTGGTTCTGTAGCAATGTTCCCTTCTGGGCGTCTCAGGGTGTGTCCAATCCAGCGCCATTTTCTTCTTTTTATCTCCAGATGAATGGACTTCTGTTGCATCTTCTTCCAAAGTAATGTATTGAAAGTGACGTTCGGCCACCATACCCCCAATATGTTTTGTAAACAACGATTCACAAATGTTTGCAGTTCATGAGTGAGGCGTTTTGTCACTTTCCATGTCTCACTGCCAGAGAGAAGAACTGATTTTACATTGCTCTCAAACAAGCGCAGTCTATGGACAAAATGGTAAATGAATATTCTGCGAAAACCACAAGACGATGATCTTGTGTCTTATTCCTGAACATTGTCGACATTGGGTGTCTCAATGCTTATGTAATATGGAAGGCAAAGAATACACATCTTCAGTCAAGTTCTACGCACAGAATAATGTACTTTCTGCTCCAATTTGGGAAGGAGCCGATCATTCCGAAAACGAAACGACGACTTCAGCATAACACAGGATTTCACAAACCAGCAATAACTGCAATGAGATATCTTGTTCCTGAGCGAGAGCCTATGGGAAGAGAAGATAGTGAACCTCTAATCAAGCTATATAGAAAGCTGATGTCAGTTGTGCCCTAGAAAACTGTCAGGAATGCTAGTGAATCCTGTGAAATGTGTAAAAACAATGCATGTGCAAAAGCCATATCAAGAAAATAACCAAAACATTGTGTCTGTCATGCAGTGAAACTGTGAAGTGGACTTCAGATGTGAAGTTTGTTACATAAATTTCTTCTGTTCAGTTGTACACCCTACTTATTTTTCGTGAATATTTTTGCTCTTATTGTCAAAAATATACCTGCCCCAAATTAGTTTGAACTTTTAATTTGAACTCAAGATAGAAATTGTGAAAAACTTGAATGCATGAATTCGAAATATGAAAAAAATTCTAGAGAAGAAAATTTCAGTTAGGTTAAGGTAAAATTGGACTTCTATTGTTTCCGAACTCATTGTTTAAATATGTTGTATTTTCAAAATGCACTATATTAATAATTTTCTTTTAAGTATTTTATTACAAATTGTTTTCATTGTTCTTTATAAAGCAATTTCTTCTTAATCCAGTTTCTAATAGTTTTAAAGGTTAAAATAGTCATGTTGATGTAGGCCTACAACATTACATTTTTTGTCACTACTCCTGATCCCATTCTAACAGTTTCAGGTTTTGTAATTTGTAACAATACTAACAATACTGATGGGTCATTCCATAGTCACACACGTAACATTTTCGAAGTAACTATGATCTTCACAGGATACTTAATCAAATACTTAGGAGTTCATGAAAGACACATCACTGTTTTTTAACGTAAGCATTCCAAAATATAAACAGAAAACCATAATGAAAAGGAATAATTAATAATGTAAAAAATATTAAATATCATATGGTGTGACACATGAACATTTTCTTGCCACTTAATTTATTACCAAAATGGAAAATGTTCATATTATTGTGCCAAATGTCATAAATGCATTTAATTGTTTTTGAAACAATTAAGACATTTGTGAAGTACATGTAACTGCTAAATCGCATACTTTAATAAAAATAACAGTGCCATTAACAAATAAAATATTACAAATTATATTGTGACACACGAACATTTCTGTCAAGTTGATTACTAATCTTTTCAAATGCATATAGAGATTTACCGTATACACTGTGTCTACAGTTCTTATTATACAAAGCAACACTTGATTACACTAAAGTGTCCACACCTGTGGAGTAACGGTCAGCGCGTCTGACTGCGAAACCAGGTGGCCCGGGTTCGAATCCTGGTCGGGGCAAGTTACCTGGTTGAAGTTTTTTCCGGGGTTTTCCCTCAACCCAATACGAGCAAATGCTGGGTAACTTTCGGTGCTGGACCCCGGACTCATTTCACCGGCATTATCACCTTCATATCATTCAGACGCTAAATAATTTAGATGTTGATACAGCGTCGTAAAATAACCCAATAAAAAAAAATTACACTAAAGTACACTTTCAGATTTAAAATATCCACGGTTGTTTACAACTATATGTGGTGATATCTCCTGTGTAATGTCACGTAACAAATACATCAATATAAGCTATCCACTTTTTCTGCCATTTGTACTACTTCCCTTTTTTTAACAACACAGACGCTTTAAATTCTTCGCCACTACAAGCTTTTGTAACTTCCTCTGCTTATCTGACGTCTTTTTTTAAATTGATTATTTAACGATGTTGTATCAACTACTAGGTTATTTAGCCTCGATGGAATTGATGATAGTGAAATGATATTTGGCGAGATGAGGTTGAGGATTCGCCATAGATTACATGACATTCGCCTTACAATTGGGGAAAACCTCGGAAAAACCTCAACCAGGTAACTTGCCCCAATCAGGATTTGAACCCGGGCCCACTCATTTCACGGTCAGATGTGCCTACCATTACTCCACAGCAGTGGACCGAACATGGGTTATGTACATTAATTCTTTTGACTTTCGGTTAGCTTTCTTAAGAATACGCATAAAGAAATGTAGTGTTTTCCAGGCTATCCTTGTAATATTAGTGACTTATTTCAACCAGTTTGTTACTAAAATATATACAGTACCTAAGTGTTTACTTGTGACACTGGTGATCCATTTAATTGGTATATGAGACGAATTTAATTTTGTGTTTTACAGAAGGATACATATTGATTTACTTTTGCTCACATTGATTTTAATTTTATTTGTTGTAGTCCAGTTTTCAATAACGTCAAGCTAGTTTTGCAAGGCGGTGATATAAGATTTATCACTAATTTTTTCTGTATATTATACAGTCATCCACGAATAACCTTGCCTGAGAAGTGACATTTCTAGTCAAATCCTACAATAATTTTCAGTAAATATTTTGCACCGAGAAGCTATTATACATTTAATTTTACTTCTGAGACCAGTGAAATATATGCCAATTTTATTAGAAAGGTGCATGTATAATTATCCAATAGCATGATATTATCTGCAACAAACACTAAAGGGCATGAAAGAAAAGAAGAAAACATTAATGCTGTGGTTCTTAGAGTTCCATTAGAGTTACACGTTCATTGTCCACTGAAAGTTGTATTTCTCTATTGAAGTGTAAAAGAGAAACTCTCATAAATTATGTCAGAAACAAAGAAAGGCACCACCCAAATATGTGGGATAATTAATTTAATAATGTTATTACCGGGACTTGAAAAAAGCAATCATATGTAATGGGTGGGGAAAAAAATACTTTTTAATCGCGCTTCTATAGTTCGACAATGCTGACTATTCAGAGTTTTGCCTGACAGATGAGCTGCCATAAATTCCTTGAAGTCCTAGTTATTACTGAAGCCAAATGTGTGTCTCTTGTCAAGAGTCCATTTTATTTATACTTGTTAAGACATCATTCATAGACTAGTTACCGCTTTCAGTTTTGATACTACATACACTGAAATTAATCTATTATTATTCGTCCTATTTATACATTTATATTGAATGATTCGGTCTACCTTCATAACACATCTCATCAACAATACTCGATAAGAGTTGAATTAGCTTCCATGCTGCGTTGTATTTATTTTGTCATGTTCCTATAGCAGGAATATTAAATAGGAATTCCTTAAAACAGATTTATATTCACTCCTATGCCTTTATATAGAATACCAGTACATATACTGTATTTCTTAAGATTTGGTTACTTTATAAACAGTATGTTAGTGCAAGAATTCTTTTTTTCATATTTAATAATTCCGGCATGTGTCAATAAATATGCTTGAGACCTCTGTCTCTCTGAATTACTCTTTACTAACTGGAAACATATTCCAAATTTATATTTTAAAAAAGTATTAAAATATCCTCACAATTTAGAGCATAACAATTCCAGAAATAATCATCCTACATTAAATTATTAAGATAAAAATGATTCAATCTATCGCTTGTAACAATACCTTTATGGTCCTAATAAATTAAGAAATAATTTACATCCAACAGATTTATTTTAAAATGGCCTGCAGTTATTATTTTGAATTTTATTGTACCTTAATAAATTGAGTTAAGGTACAATAAAATTTCATCAAGTTTCAAACAAAGTAATTCCATCTTTCCAACAGGGGGACAATAAATACTTAACCTTCAGACTACCAAGCTCTAAGACCAACACCAACTACCAAGCGGGGTCAGCCAAGACCCCGAGAAGAAATTGCTTTATAAAGAACAATGAAAACAATTTGTAATAAAATACTTAAAAGAAAATTATTAATATAGTGCATTTTGAAAATACAACATATTTAAACAATGAGTTCGGAAACAATAGAAGTCCAATTTTACCTTAACCTAACTGAAATTTTCTTCTCTAGAATTTTTTTCATATTTCGAATTCATGCATTCAAGTTTTTCACAATTTCTATCTTGAGTTCAAATTAAAAGTTCAAACTAATTTGGGGCAGGTATATTTTTGACAATAAGAGCAAAAATATTCACGAAAAATAAGTAGGGTGTACAACTGAACAGAAGAAATTTATGTAACAAACTTCACATCTGAAGTCCACTTTACAGTTTCACTGCATGACAGACACAATGTTTTGGTTATTTTCTTGATATGGCTTTTGCACATGCATTGTTTTTACACATTTCACAGGATTCACTAGCATTCCTGACAGTTTTCTAGGGCACAACTGACATCAGCTTTCTATATAGCTTGATTAGAGGTTCACTATCTTCTCTTCCCATAGGCTCTCGCTCAGGAACAAGATATCTCATTGCAGTTATTGCTGGTTTGTGAAATCCTGTGTTATGCTGAAGTCGTCGTTTCGTTTTCGGAATGATCGGCTCCTTCCCAAATTGGAGCAGAAAGTACATTATTCTGTGCGTAGAACTTGACTGAAGATGTGTATTCTTTGCCTTCCATATTACATAAGCATTGAGACACCCAATGTCGACAATGTTCAGGAATAAGACACAAGATCATCGTCTTGTGGTTTTCGCAGAATATTCATTTACCATTTTGTCCATAGACTGCGCTTGTTTGAGAGCAATGTAAAATCAGTTCTTCTCTCTGGCAGTGAGACATGGAAAGTGACAAAACGCCTCACTCATGAACTGCAAACATTTGTGAATCGTTGTTTACAAAACATATTGGGGGTATGGTGGCCGAACGTCACTTTCAATACATTACTTTGGAAGAAGATGCAACAGAAGTCCATTCATCTGGAGATAAAAAGAAGAAAATGGCGCTGGATTGGACACACCCTGAGACGCCCAGAAGGGAACATTGCTACAGAACCACTCGAATGGAATGCTCAGGGGAGTAAGAAAACAGGAAGGCCCAGGATAACGTGGCAGCGGTCTGTTCAAGAAGAAGCTCAAAATCTAGGGAAGAACTGGAGAGAAGTGAAGGCCTTGCCCGCAAATAGGTCAGAATGGCGCTTTTCTGTTGTGGCCCTATGCTCCCCATATGGAGACATAGGACAACGAATATATGTATGTTTTTTGTCCATAGTATCGACACCCCATTTTAGGGCTAGGCAACAATACCTTGGGTATTCCATGCCTATTCTTTCTCATCATGCCTAGATGTAAGAAAGAATATCTGTCGTAATGCCGTACCCTCCTTGTAGGCAGCTGGTTAGATCAAACACTACTCTTTGACATTGATTTTTTCAGGAGCAGCCCCTTCTTTTCCAGTGTACACCTGTAAGTTTATTGCGTAACTTGTTTCTACGTCAACCAGGACCCAAATTTTCATTTCATACTTAGCAGCTTTTGATTTCATATAAACAATGAAAGGGCAGCATCCTCGGAAAGAAACAAGTTGTTCAGCTACAATTCTAATACACATCTTACAGTAGATGGACTTACAGTGGTCGACAAACAAACTGAAGACATCTCTGATAGCAGCCAGTTTATCATTCCGTCTCTTTTCATCTCCTGTACTAGTGTCATCAAATCTGATGAATGTCAATAAATGCTGAAATAGAGTTCGAGATATTGCAGCAAGAAATATGTCTCTTTTGTACATGGGCTCTGTAGTTCATAAAAACTCTAAGACTCCACGTTAGCTGTCAAAACACTCATGGTTATCAAAAATGCATGCATTTCATCGACATCTGTTGGCAGCCATTGTCTCTGTTTTTCTGGATTTTTTTTGTATTCCATTTTTCATGAAAAGCCTGTGCCTTTTTATTAGTACAGTCTACAATAATTTTTCAAATACTATCACCAAACTATATCTTGAAAACATCATTCATTGTCTGAAGTCTCTGAGATGCACATGTAAGCACCGAAGGCACTCTAACAATATTTTGAACTGTTCGTCGTGTAGTTTTTGGTGGACTTTTAGACCAAGACAGACCATTTTTACTCGTATAATTTTCCTCAATCTCCATATCATCATTTTCATCTGCACCAACATCAACATCAGTATCACTATTTTCTATTTCATCTGCTACTTCTTCAACCTCTTCCATTTGTCTCTTCTAATTCTGACAGAGTGAAAATGAAGAAGTACAACTACTTCTTCATTTTCACTCTCACTCTCGCTCTGTATCATATGAGTCACTTCACCAACATGTTCCTGCTTATTATGTCATATATTTTCCTCTCCCACGCCGTGGCGTCGTGGTCTAAGGCATCCTGCCTACGACTCAAGTTAAGGAATGCGCGCTGGTTCGAGTCCTCATGGGGAAGAAATTATCTCATAAAATTTCGGCCAGTGTATGGGACCGGTGCCCACAGAGCAATGTTATGCACTTCGGGAGCTACGATGGGTAGCGAAAGTCCGGTTTCGCAAACCAGCTATAACGCTAGGGGGATCATCTTGCTAACCACACAATACCTTCATTCTGGTGGATGATCGTCCACCTCTGCTTCGGCATGTGGACGTGAGGCCAGCAGCCGGCTGGTCGGTCTTGGCCCTGCAAAGGGCTGTAGCGCCATGGATTTATACATTTTCCTTCCTGACATTTTTATGTATCAAGAAGAGTAATCGTGTACAACTCAATCTAAACCAGTAATCTACTGAACTAAAAGTGTAGACAGATTCCCAACAACAATGTACAAACAATTTGAGATACCTGAAAGGCTTATCAACAACAACAATGGGCAAAGAAAATAAACTAGTGACAAAAGTTTTGTACAACACAAACTACCAAGAGGGGTCAACAGAGACCCCGCTGAATAAAAATAAATATTATTCTCTTAGGGATGGAACACTTACGTAACCAACACAACAGACATGACGCGATAAACAAGTCTGACAATAACAAGAAGTATCAATGTGCACAGATACCATTTTCACATGAAAATAATTAAAAATTTTGCGTCGGGGTCTCTTCTGACCCCGCTTGGTAGTCTGAAGGTTAAAGTAATGCTAAACTCGAAAAACTTATTGATGCAACTTAATTTCATATTCTATACCACTAACACCAAAAAAAAGTGTCCTATTGTTCATACTGATTCAAGATGAATAGTTTCTTAGTGTTTGTCCATTCCACTTTTTTTATTGTCCTTCCCATTTCTATTTCTCTCATTTTTAGTAGGTACTTCACATGTAGTATATGTTTTATTTTAATACATATAATGACCATGAAGATATTTGGAAATGTCTTACAAAATTCTTGCTGAAGACCATTGTGGTAATATTCTGCCGCATCTGTAGTTTGTACATTTCGAAATTTTCGTGCTTCAGCCCAGAATTCAGGCGGGGGGAGGAGAGGTTGATGTGCCAATGTAGTTTTCCAGAATATAATAATATTCAAAACATTCTCTAATAGGAGGGGCCTCTGATATTAGCTCTGCAAAAAATCTGATATCGGTACTTCTGTTGCTGGTAAATAAGAAAGAACGAAATATAAAAATTTTTAACTACTTTCGAATTTCAGGTGCTTTGTGTCTCAGCTGCTGGTTTGATATACTGTTTGTTTCTTTTAATTTTCCAGAGCAAAAACTGTCCTAAGCGAAATTTACACTCTGTAATTTTAACACTGGGAACATTTATTTTGGCAGCATTGTGTGATGCTATTTCATAATATAACAAGAGCTTTGAAATGATTAACTGCTAACTACTTACCTGGGTGAAGCGGTTCCTGTGATTTCTGAAGTGAAAACCGTTCAATTTATAAGGAATTTTTTTGTGGAGATGCATTTGATTGTATATGCAAGGTGTAAAAGTGCCTAAACTAACTGACCCCAGTGCTGTCATGGAGGCCACACAAGGCCATATATCGTATGGAACCTACAATTTTTTTTAATTAATCGTATGGGGAAATGAAAATTTTGTCTGTAAGGAGCCATACGGCATATGGGTGCCTAAGTTTTGTACGTGGAGATCTATACAGATCTTAGATCATCTCTTCCTGTTCCTACTGTACCTACCGGTACCTATTTTGATGTTCATAAACAAAAATTATCCACCTCTTCAGCACTGGAATCCAGAATTATATAAAATAATGGTTGAAAAACAAGAAGTGCTGCAAATATACACTCCAAGATTCATCGAGACAAGTGTGCATCTATGGTGGTGCTACATGGTGTATTCTTTAAATCAAACTTGTACAATTAAATTGTAAAGCAAAACAATTTCTTTACTTCTTCTTTAATATTAAAAAAAAATAATTAAATGACAATTGGAGAAATAGAGAGAGGAGAGTAAAATATATTTCAAGGGAGAAAACAAGGGGTGGGGTGTATGGCCAAGAAAAAAATTACCATGACAGCACTGACCAAACCTAACCTGTTACAGACTCATGTATGTAAGGTGAATAAGCTGAGTATGAAGGAAACTACCTCAGCGCTAATTTAACTCTTATAGATGAACTATATAAAGAACTTCAAGTGTCAATATTGTCTCAAAGGTTTCTGTGTAACAAACTTCATTTAGAAATGCCCATCTGCGATTATGTTAACTGTAGAAGAAGGAAGAAATATTGTCGTCATATGAAGTTACTCAAATTTCCAATTAAGGACAAGGAAAGGCTACAAAAGTTATTTTTGATTTCACCCTTATAAATTGAACGATTTTCACTTCAGAAATCACCGTAACTACCTCAGCACTAGTTTCAGTAATTTAAGGACCAGTATAAAGTAAATTTGATTAAAGTGAGAAAGAAATTCGTAAGGGAGGCGGTCAGGAGGGATTGAGGTTGTCTACTAATTCGTTGCAAACAACTATTATAGGCTATTTCATTTGACTAACTATGATTTGTAGAGAGCAAAATACCTACAGTAGGGTAAAGAATCTAAATCAGTACGTTTGAGAACGGATATAAAAGTGTCAGGAAAATAACAGAATTACCGTATATTGCAATTAACTCTGCATTGGCAGAGAAACCGCACAGGGTATCGTAAATCTGCTGAAAATTAGAAAATTGTGTAAAAAAATGCATTCAGGGCGAATTTTCCAGCCTGATAATATCTCGCCCACGTTATGGACATAATTCAATACCGTAAGACTGGTATAAAACAAATACTAGAACAATTTGTTAACCAAAGACGATGTTCAGTAGTTATTTAACAACATACAGAGCAAATAAAAACACAAACGCATATTCTAGCAATAGTTCAGATGAAAAGAAAATGATTAGTACGACCGCTTATTCGTAAAAAGAACACTGCCAGCTGTGTAGCCTACATGAAGCAATATATCAGGTCTACGTTATGAACACGTTGAATTTACTGTGGACGAGAAACGTACAGTTATTATTTATCTGCTTCCATATCGCATCATATAATACACCTGTAAAATGAAAACATATAGGCCTAGAAAAGAGGTAACAAGTTTGGGAGGAGGGAGTTGTAATTCTTCCCCTTTCGGATACATTTCAGAAGAGGGATACCTGCTTTTCCTTCATATTCAAAAATTGTAATCTTGTTCACACAAAATAAATTAGTGCCTTTTCGTGAGCATCATGATGTGCATTCAACAAACGCAGACAAATCTGATCTTTTTAGTATTTTGTGATAATTGTTGCTAGGGAGGTATTGTATACTGAAAATTAAAAACAATTAGATTTCGTACATCAAATGATGACAGATTATATATTGAACGCAAACAACATTATATCAGCCATGTACCAAAATGTCATCTATGTGTGTTGATGAATTTGGGTAAAACAAGCTTCTGTATACTACAATTTAGCGACACATCAAAGTCTTATTGTAACATAACCTCACATTACAATGAGAAAGAAATTTGGAGGTGGCATGACGTAAAAAAGTCATCCCACAGTCGTATTACTCTATGTACTGTTCAGGTACTCTGCCATCTAGTGTTTGTTATTGCAAGCTCATTTCTCGACACTAGCGACGCATAGCGTCCGTTATTTTCCAGTTGCGTCTAAATTTAATATAAGCTTGGTCAATCTGTTTTATATATGATCTAGGGTGATACGTACATCTGGTATCAGGCTGTACATCTCACTTGGCGATATGTGTCTGAGGAAGAACGATATTGTTTGTATGCATATGAAGTCTGACTAATGTAGGCCTAATTTGTAGCTAGTCGGCGATATATGCAATCCTAGATCATATATGTAACAGATAACTCATCGCTATGTTAAAATCGGCAGCACTTTGAAAAGAACAACTGCCAGGATTGCCACCCGTCCGCCGTAAACGAACACGAGATGGCAGTACAGTCGCTAATGCAATTCAAATGGGAATTATGACGTGACTCTTTATGTAAGAACTAGATGGCAGCGTAGTAAACTGACAAAAGTTGTTAACCTGAAAGCCTATAAGGCCGACCTATCTGGGTATATATGATCTAGGATGCAATGGAAGGGAAAAGGAACTAGCCACTCTACCCTATGATATTCTGGCCTAGTTGCCTCATAAGTGGTGCCTTGTTGGTATCACTTATGAGGTTCAGACTTCTCTTTGGACATTTGAATAAACAACAAGATCAACATGGGGAAGCAGTTCAATTGATGGTTTGTGTAAAATGTTATACTGTATATTTTAATTCGCCGAATGCACCTTTCAACATGAATTCGAACACTGGCAACGCTGTAAGTTGTTTCGACTTCTTCAGCTGTTAATTTACCATCGTGCAGATACGGTGGAGTAGCAACAATGATCCCTTTATCGGAGAGGTTTGTTATTATTCCGGGAAAACCCTGATTTCATCACCACCTTCTAATAAAGTCAATAATCCGCGATGAGTTGTTATGAATGTGTCACTCGATCTGCCTCGGTAGCATTTAGATTTGAAGGCCACCATCTGATCCACATTGGGTGGCTGTTCCACTTCTGAACAATTAATTGTCACTCTACATTTTTCAATATTGCAGGCATTGTTTCCTGAATACTTTCTCTGCTAGGCCAAAACTCAGAATTACAGTAAATATTGTGGATGTCAACAACATTAAAGTGTTGGTAAAAATACATTATTATTATTATAAATGTACGATTAACTCCGAACATCATCCTCATAGCAGAATACGACAATCCCGTTTTCATTTTAATTGGAAAATATGAGTAGATGATTTTCTTTACTAATCTTACTCTTGGATAGAATTTTTCGAAAGCTTTCGATGTGAAATTCACTAATAAAAATGGCAAAAATAACATGTATAGTCTACATCTAGGGGCGTTTCGACTATCTATGGTAGCTATTTTCGGGTTAAATGGTAGAATTGGAAATATTTCTTATTATGATTCTACGGGTATGATTGTGTTTCAATGGGCAGCAATTTTAACAATATATTCGAAACCACAAATGTCACTCCCATTATGTCTGGTAGTTCTGTCTCATATTTATTGTAGAATAATTTCGGAAAACTTGCATTTCATTAAACATATCATCTGTTTCCGAACGCTTGTTTTAACATTTCTTATGTGACTTCAGTTCGGCATGTAATGGAATAGACACTTGAGTAGACAATTCACACAATTCAATTGTGAAAGAAAAAACAAAATCACTAAGAATGGTTTCATTTACTTCTGCCTGTATGGCTACTTCATTTTTCGAAATAACACTTGTTGAGCATTCACCTTCCATAAAACTTAAATTTTCATCTTTTCTTCTTCTTTATGCGTCTCTTTCGTACCTTTCCGGAGCTAGTTGAGATGAGGCAGTCTTTTTCTTGTAATCTTTTTTAAAAATACTGGGAACGGTGTTTTTGGGGGTGTTCTGATCTCGTTGCCAATAAAATGAATACCGAAAATTCTTGCTGCGGGTGTTGGTTTCCAAGGTAAACCATCAGCACTTGAAATCAAGAATTAAATATCGATGTGAATACATTTAAAAAGTAAGTATATTATTATTTATTGTTGCTAATATTATACATAATATATATGTAAAAAACTCAGTAATTATGTACTTTTTGAAATTTAAATGAAAAATTCCTGTCGTTGTTAACTTAATGGTTATTTATAAACATAATACTATATACATTCTATTTATATATCAGGCCTAGTATGTAATAATACTATGATTACAAGCAGTGTAGCCGTATTTACTTTCGTCTGTGTACTGCATGGATCCACAATTAGCATCGTTGCGCCTCAGTTTTCTGTTTTGGGAATGAATAAAAATAATTATCGGTTGGTGTTTTCCTATAAGCATTACCTTTCCGCTTTTTAGGATCATCCATATTTCTAATCATTTAACCTGAGTTGTTAAGTATATTCATACGCTTCAAGCACAACTCTATTGCTGATGTCCCGCAGTTAGTAACAACAGTCGCCACCAGAGGAGCTTGTACGGTGCCTATAGTGACAGAACACAACATAGACCAACTAACACTAGGTGAAGTGTAAATTAAAATAAAACTAATAAAATACTGCAAAAATAACAGACAGGAACTTATATTACTTAGGAGAACATTCGCACTAACTTGCGACTTCGTCTTCCTTGTTATATACTAAAGACTACTATCTCTCAGCGACTTTCGTGACACATCTTTCCACTTATTAATATGAATTTGTTAGTATCCTTTTTCTTTTTTAGATTTATTTAGCCGATCAATATCTACCTTAGAAATCATCACTGTCTTGTAGTCGTTTATTTTATGTAACAGATCAACCGAAACCTGATACACAGAGTTCAAGCACCCAGTATTCGTAAAGAGAATAAACTCTCGTGCAGTAACTCCCGATACGATGTAAACAACTGGATACACTAGAAGTGACTACAGTAGTGACATAGACTGTTGTTTCAACCAAGAAATTCATGGCTGTAACTCGTGTAGAAGCGCCTCTGGTACAGATATTGGAGAACAATTTTTGTGACAGCTGTGTAAGACTATACAGAGCATTATTCCATTAAAAATTCGATTTTGAAAAATTGTAACATAGACCAGTATTCGGCCCAATGCTTCAATTATTGAATAATGAATACAAGTTATATATTTTTTAAACCAGAAGAAATGAGCTTTCAGATGAGGCAAACACATTATTTACCAAATTTTAAAAAAATCTGACATATCTAGAGTCGAATACTTTAACTGATAGCCAAAATCAAATATAAATTTTAATGCATTTGACATTATTCTAGTTTCCTCGGCTTAGCTTTCGACAATATGCAGACACTTAACAACTCAGACAATTCAGAAGTAGGGCCTACTTTCTGGTACTATCAAAAGGTCCATGCTCCAAAAACTGAAGACTGCTTAATCTCCAAGGTCATCTGGCAGCTAAACAATTAGACACTAGCTAGCGAGACATGAAAGACTTAGCAGAGTGGACGGGACAACCCTTCAAGTTACAAGAACATGATTTTAAGAATGGAAAATATACAGAAATTACTTGTTAAATGATTAATAAATTAATTCTAATTACATGATTGGAAAATCTAATTTTTTTTCTCTCGAATATGTGAAGTACATAGGCTGACTTGTTATCCTGAGGAGCCAAGGAGCAATTTTGAAGGTTTTTTTTTATCTTGTTGAGTTACTCTAATCATACTTCAATGTAATTTTTTCTGAAGAAACTGTGATATTTTATTCCCTTGCTTTAATGGAGTCTGCTAATTAGTGTGTGTTCCTGGTTCTTTTAATCTTGTTACATTTTGTGACATTCAAACACTAAATTAAAAACTATTAGGCCTACTGAGATGTTATCTGCATATAAAAATGAGTAAAGTTTATACAGAGTGGAAGGATTTCAGTGACAGTCCTTTGAGAGACGAATCCTGAACAACTTTTCAAAAGAAGCAAAAATTATTCCACTAATAACACAAATATTATATTTTTATGTTATAGAAGACAAAAGAATATTTAAAAGTCTTAGTTCCTGCTTCCACCATTCGATGTGCATGACATCCGTTTATTTTGACTTAGTTCCTTTTAGCTCCAAGCGATTTATATTCCAAATTACATAACAAGCAGAAAGCAACTTCATAACAACCAGCAAAACAATCACCATAGCCTACTACATATCCGAAGCCCGTGAAATCTCTTTCTATATGAATGTAATACCCTTTCGTCTTTAACATCATAATTGCGAGAGAATGAATCAACAATTTTATTCTCTTTAAAATATAGATACATTTAGGATTCTCGAGCAACTGTCTAAAATATATTGTATGAAACATGTGCGAAACTAGCGTTTTAAGTACTCACTGTGTTGTTCATCTCCCCTTGTGGTCAGTGGACAATCTTCACTTCTCATGCTTAAAACGCTATTATTTCGCAACTTGTTGCATGAGTAACTACTATAATAATTATGATTATTTTTTGTTCTTTTATCTTTTAAACACATTTACAAACATACATTTTGTAAACATGTCTACATTACATTTTTCAGTTGCAACAAATAATTTTATACAATGTGTTGGTTATATTTATGGTTTAAGAGTAAGTATCTTAATACCTACTTTAATTAATAATAAATCAGTTTAAGTAATGGATATTTTGCAACACTGTTACAAGACGCATGCTTCACCGCAGGGACAGGGTGTAATGGCAGTCTCCTCGTCACTGCCATCTGTACTGCAGGGAAGATTGTTTCCGTCTGTTGGCAAGTGCTATTGAATTCACTGCCATGTAACAATTTTTTATAGAAACAAAATTGATTTCTTACTAAATAAAAAGAAAGGACTCATAATGGCAAAGGAAGATTCTATTCTTTTTTTTAGTAGGTTATTTTACGACGCTTTATCAACATCTTAGGCTATTTAGCGTCTGAATGAAATGAAGGTGATAATGCCGGTGAAATGAGTCCAGGGTCCAACACCGAAAGTTACCCAGCATTTGCTCATATTGGGTTGAGGGAAAACCTCGGAAAAAACCTCAACCAGGTAACTTGTCCCGACCGGGAATCGAACCTGGGCCACCTGGTTTCGCGGCTAGACGCGCTAACCATTACTCCACAGGTCTATTCTTTTTATTGGGATTTAGTGTGTGAAGTTACTGTTATTGAACACCTTCCACCCTGTATGAATTTTCGTACCACCATTCACAGAAGAGATGCAGCTCTTTGCTTGTTTCAGTCTCTTGAACTGAAACAACCCAGAACTCACCACGTGGAGGTAGCTGCATGTCGAGTTCCGCCCTGCCCATCCCAACCTCCCTACCATGTGGGCAAGTGCATTCCATTGTTCATTCTTTGTCATTTTCAATTAATGGTCATACTCTTTGATTTGAATCAATATTTAGATTTTCATTTCATTTTTGCTCTCAGCTTATAAAAGTCACAGTATTAGGATACTCCAGTACATTATAATCAATCACTGCATCTCAGTGCAACGAAAAATGTGAATAAATGCTTGATATTCTTTTTGTCTGTCATTTTATTTTTCCTTTTGTAGGACCGTGCATATAAATGTATATACGATAACTAAAGTGTAAGATAACTTTTGGTACGATGGATAATATTTTTTACATGAATTTAGTAACTTTTATGTCTTGTTTCTCTATTTTATGGTTTTTTCCTCTTTCTTTCATTTCGTCTCTATTTTTGTATATGTATTGACGTTTTTCTCTTTCTGCTCTTGAAATACTATAATAAATAACATTTGAATTGGAAATTGTGAAGAAAATATGGAAACAAAAATGTCGGTATCCACTGTTAACATTTCTAGTCATTTCTTCCTTTTCAATAATACTGATCGACAAGGTTTTCTTCACAAGAAATCTGATTAGTGATTCTAGTGCAGTTTTTCATACTGAATTCACACATGTAGTCAGAATTTTTCCATCAGGCACAGTTTTTTTTGTGACAGCTACTTTTTAAAATCGGATTTTAGCATTTTCTTTGACCTGTCATAGGAACCGTTACCTCATATGTAGCGATTTTATCCAAGCTGTATTTAAGGAAATGATTTGTAATATTATGCTGAAGCACCATAAAACAATCCTGTGCAGGTTCATTCATGTTTGGACATGCTCAGACCTGGCATTGTGATGTGTCAGTATTGAGCTGGCCGTGAGTTTGTTCAGTAGTGAAATAGTTTCTTCTTTTCTTTTCGGAAATGTATTGTGTATGTAGTGTTTTAGTGCTTAGTGTTGTTCATCATGCCAAGAAAGTGTGTAAATCATGTAGACAGTTTCTGCTATATTTGTGGTGAGCTGACCTTCAAGTCTCAGAGGCGACATTTGACCCCACTTGTAAAGAAGTGTTATCAACTTTACTTTGGCTGTCAGGCTGGTGATTTTGACAAGAGCTGGGCCCCAAATACATTCTGTGTTTCGTGTGTTAGATTGCTGACTGGATGGAAAAAGGGTACACATCGTATGCCATTTGCAATTCCTATGATTTGGAGGGAACCGAAGGATCATTTAAGTGATTGTTATTTCTGTTTGACAAATATTACAGGAATCACATCTAAAACAAAACATACAGTTAAGTATCCTAATTTGAAATCTGCAATAAGACCTGTCTTACACAATGAACAGTTCCCTGTACCAGTATATGCCAATACGACCTTAGATAATAACTCTGATTCTGACCTAACTGAAACTGAAAATGCTTCAGATGAAAATAAAAATGATCCTACATTTGAAGCCAATACCTGTTCATCAGAACCATACTTTCCCAATCAGAAAGACCTTAATGACCTGATTCGGGATTTAAATCTGTCTAAACAGCAAGTTGAAGGTTTAGCTTCCAGACTCAAAGGGTGGAATCTACTCCAAAAAGACGTAAGAATATGTAGTTATCATGGCCGCCATAGTGATTTCAAGGACTGCTTCTCTGAAGAAAATGGTATTGTGTTCTGTAATGATATTTGTTCAGTTATGGAAACTCTTGGGCTTCAACACCGGCCAGATGAGTGGTGACTATTCATAGATTCGTCTAAAGTTAGTTTGAAGGCTGTGCTGCTACATGTTGGCAATGAACTTCCATCAATACCTGTAGCGCATGCCGCTTATATGAAAGAGACATATCAAAATATGAAAGTAATTCTAGAGAAAATACAATATGGAAAATATGAATGGTATATCATTGTTTTATTGCTTGGTTTGCAACTTGGGTTCACCAAATTTTGCTGTTTTTTGTGCCTCTGGGACAGCAGAGATAGGAAGTCTCACTATGTTACAAAATCATGGCTTAAACGTGAATCTCGTATCCCTGGCCAGAAAAATGTGTCATATGTCCCTTTAGTGAATCCTGAAAAAATATTGTTACCTCCATTGCATATTAAGTTAGGAGTAATGAAAAATTTTATCAAAGCTATGGATAAACAGTCTGATGGATTCTTGTACTTGAAATCGAAATTCCCCAAAGTCAGTGATGCTAAACTGAAAGAAGGAATTTTTATAGGACCACAAATCCGGTCATTAATGGGTGATGATCATTTCGAAGGACTGTTAAATCCACTGGAGAAAGCAGCCTGGCAGTCTTTCAAAAGTTTATGTTTCAATTTTCTTGGAACCCATAAAGCAGAAAACTATCGTGACATAGTGACTGATCTTCTGCATTCTTATAAAGCTATGGGATGCAACATGTCTTTAAAAATTCACTTCTTGAACTCTCACTTGGACGTCTTCCCCGAAAATCTTGGAGCTGTCAGCGATGAGCATGGTGAGCGTTTTCATCAGCACATTTCTACTATGGAAAAGAGGTACCAACTCCACTAGTTCCAATATGCTGGCTGACTACTGTTGGACCAAGAAGAGAGACGTTCCAGATGCAAAATATGCCCGAAAATCACTATCTACCACTTCCTAGGTAAGTCAGAATGAGTAGTTATAATGTTGAGTTAGATAGCTAGTTACAGATTTTTTTAGAATATTATAAAAATTCAAATGAATATCACAAAAAACTCCTGCCCAATGGGGAAAAACTGAAATTATATTTGAATTCAGCACGAAATATTCTTCTAGAAAATGTTATTTTACTTCTTGTGAAAGAAAAAAAGTTCATTTTTGTCGACTAGTATAGGATATCAAGTGTCTATCCGGGAAGGAGAGTATCAATGATTGATTTCAATTAACTGAGGCACCAGGTGGGACCTGTGGGTGATGCTGGGCGAGTCTCCTCCTTGGCACAAGAGGTGAAAGTGCAGATGTGGAGGGGGATGTCCGGCTCCCGCATTGGAGGAGGGACAGCGAATTTCACCAGGGGAAAAAAATTATAAGATAAACTGAAGATTAAATTTTCGCAGCCGTTTTCTAAAGTTTGCTACTAGCTTTAGTGCAGGCTGCGAATTGGGACATCTTTCGAAACGAACTGAGTAGCAGTATAACTTTTCCAGCTTTAAACTACACTAATAAATTGAAGTTAGAAATATCCGCACAGATTCTGACTACCGATATCATCTTAGTTTATGAGAAAAGCTGTCCCCATCATCAGAGAAGTTCCAACTGTAAAATATCCTAATGAACCAAGAATTTGGAGAATCACCGAGGTTCATTAAGAAGACTATTCAACAAAACCAGAGGAGATTAATGCACTGGTCCAGCAGCGAGACTCTCAAATTTCTTTCCAAGAATCCGTCTACTAGACTAGGACCTATACCTTTTCCATCAAAGGTAATCGCTGTGTATAATTTCGAAATGATGAATTTGCCACCACACCTGGAGAGACGTTGAAGCATCTGTCGAAAGAGCATTTCTCTGGTCCTAATATTCAGCAAATGTATCAGAAACAGAGAACAAAAGAGGAACACGTCACGTGAATTTTAAAACAACTTCTTAAGTTGTATCCTATGAAGGGATTAAATGGGCTATTCATAGATTTCACCCTTCAAATGGCTAGGAGAGGATGGTATATACCCGGTCCTTCTACAATAAGGGCTGGTTATTGTCATCAAACTGATTTTAAGAATATTTAAATCCGGAATTGTAACTGAATACATTCCAAAATCCTATAGGAATGTGAGGATCATATTTATATAAAAGGCAGGGAAAAGCGACTTTAGCTAAGATAAAAGATATCGACAGACTAACCTATAGTATTTTATGTTAAAGTCAGTGTAAAAAATTGGTCGACAGATATAAAAGAAGAAGTGCCTTGAAAGCGCATTGAATCCATGATAGACAATATCACCTTTACCCTTCGAAATCCACTGACACAGCCCTTCATCACCTTGCTTCAAGGAATGAAGGAGCAGTAAACCAGGGTCACAATGCTTTGGTGGTTCTCCTAGATATCGAAGTAGCATTTGGTAATATATCCTTTCACTCTGTATGTCAGCCTACAGAAAGAAGAGATACCGGTATCGAAAACATTTTACTCTCAGGGAATTGTTAAAGCATGTCTTAATGACAGCATAATAATTATGTCTGTCACAAGAATGCCCCCAGGGGGGATATTATCATCCTTGTTGTGGTGTCTAGTGATAGACGACTGTATAGATAATGTTAATAGGGCGGAGTTTTACACTCAGGCCTATGCTAATGATTTAGTGATATTATCTCTGAGTGTCATGTCAGCATGCTGTTTGAGCTGCAAATGGAGACTTTGAACAGATGTGGGCTTGGTGCATGAGAGGGAAATTAGGTGTAAATTCTAAAAAGTCCGAAATGGTTTTGTTTAAGAAGAAAAGAAAACTAGGAAATGACCACGAGTTTCCTTATTTGATAAGAACCTAGTATTAAATAATTTAAATATTTAGGAGCAATAATTCTTGATGCAAACTGATGGGAATCCTGAAGAAAATAGACGTGGATTGGAAAGAGAGGAGGCTGTTAAGTAATTTTTATATGAAACGAGTCAAAGTCAGGATAGAAGAAATGTCTGAAGGAAGTGAAATAGGGAGAGAAGTACAAGAATGCTCTTTATCACCTACCCTGTTCCACATCTACTTGCAGGATTTAGTGAAGAATTGTTTTCAGAACGTAAGAAGGGTAATAGTAGGAGGAAGAAGAATAAAGTGCATAATATTTGCTAATGATAAGGTGTTAGTAGCAGAAGAACAGACGATACTAAGGGATGTGCTAGTGGAGCTAAATGACAGCTGTGAGGAGTATGGGTTGAAGATAAATGCAAACAAGACGAAGAAGAAAAATAAAGAAGGTAAACATGAGAAACGCGAATACTAAATGAGGCAGTAGAGCAGCTGGACAAGTTCAAATACTTTGGGTGTACTAAATGCAGTAACATGAACTGCTGCTAGGAAATCAAAAGGAGGATAGCTATGACAAAGGAAGCTCTTAATAGAAATAGGAATATCTTCTGCAGACCTCGGGACAAAGAACTAAGAGACTAGTGAAGTGCTATGTGTGGAGTGTGACATTTTATCGAACAGAAACATGGACATTATGACGAAGTGAAAAGAAGTGAATTGAAATATTTGAAATGTGGATATGGGGAAGGATGGAGCATGTGAAATGGACAGACAATAAGAAATGAAACTGTGTTGGAAAGAGTGGATGGAGAAAGAATGATGCTGAAACTGACCAGGAAAAGAAAGAAGAATTGGTTGAGTCACTGGCCGAGAAGAAACTGCCCAGTGAAGGATGCTCCTGAAGGAATGGTAAACATAGGAGATGATTTCGGGGCAGAAAAGATATCAGATGATAGACGATATTAAGATAAATAGATCATATACAGAAACTAAGAGGAAGGCATAAAATAAAAAAGATTTAAGAATGCTGGGTTTGCACTGAAAGACCTGACATTTGGTAAAACAATATACAGTGCGATCGAAAAGTTCCTCACAGCTCCATTAGTTCTAGTAAACCTGTAGAAAGCTGGCACATAATCGTGAAGAAAGTTGGTACTTCCCCCATTAATTCCGGTTTGACAACCTCACATCCCCAGTCCATCACATGCTTAGCAGCCAGTGTTGCTACTTGAATTCTTTGCCTAGTGGATTCTCGGCTGGCTACACCCTGGCTCCACAAACACTGCGGAGAGACTTCTCGACCACAGTGGATATATATATATATATATATATATATATATATATATATATATATGCACAGCTGATTTGCAAAACTCATGCGGAGTATAGGCTACTGCTGTTTTTTAGGCCTGCAGACAAGCCTTTGTATGTACTTGGGGGCTACAGCCAAATCGAAAATCCTTTATTGGATCCATTGCACTGTTCTACGCCTCATGTTTATGTATGCAGCAATGGTATGGTGGGCCCTGTCTTTGATTTCCCTGATGTATTTGTACAATGACTTACGTGTTTAAGTACTGCAGGAGCCATGAGGACTTCACTGATATTAGATCACAAGGTCCTGCTGATTCGGGCAAATCGTAAAACAGTGAATGCTAAGCTCCGCCCACGACCCCTTTCCACTTTTCCCCTACAAGCTCACCACACACTCTAGTGGGAAAGAGTGGAAATAGGGGTTTAGGGTAGGGTGACATCTAGTGGAGGAAAGTGGAACAAAAAGATTAGATTAGATTAGATTAGATTAGATTAGATTAGATTAGATTAGATCTTTATTAGCCGAATAGAATTACAAGCATTCATGGCGTCGTCAGTACACAAAAAAAATGACATAACATACAATATAATACAAAAATAGACTTAATTGTAAATAAATTTAACAGTTTAATATTACGTGACATGCAAAAAAAAAAAAAAAAAAAGAAAAAAAAAGAAAGAAAAAAAAATATATGACAAGCTTGATCTTCAGTCTCCACTGTTCTATCTAGTATCTTCTCTTTTTGCTTTTCCCTGTCTTTTCTTCAACTTTGAGTTACCTGAAACATAAATGGTCAAGGGCAGTATCAAGAAACGTATTCATTTGTGCAAAATGGAATATGTGTTAATAAAATGTTCTTTACCTCTTTTTTTAACTTTCTTATGTTAAGTTCTTTGATTTTCTGTGGAAGTTTATTATATAAATTGCTGCCTCTATGTGATATGCTGTTAAGACTTCTGGTAAGCCTGTGGTAATTCAGATGTATGTTTCGGGATATTCTGGTGTTATACTCATGATAGGTTGAATTTGTTTTAAAGGAATCTATGTTTTGATGAATAAAGCACACTGTTTCTAAAATATATATGCAGGGTACAGGTAAGATTTTTAGTTCTCTGAAAATTTTTATACTTTCTGTCCGAATAGGAACTTTTTTGATGATTTTGAGTATTCTTTTCTGCAATTTGAGGACTTGTGTCACTTCTGGAGAAGATCCCCAAGTAATAATGCCATATGATAGTATTGAATGAACATATCCAAAATAGACTGATATTAAAAGTTCCATGGATGATATCTTCGCAAGGACTCGAAAAGCATAACATAAGCGACTCAGCTTCTCAGTTAGATGTTGTATATGCTTTTCCCAATTTGACTGGAATCTATCCATATACCTAAAAATTTAGAGCATTCCACTTCCTTAATTATGGTATTATTAAGAACTATGTGAATCTGGTCAGTTGGATATTGATTGAAAGATACATAGACAGTTTTATTTACATTTAATTTATGCTTATTATTTGCTAGCCACTTGTCTAGTTTCGTTGATGTTGCATTAATTTTCATTTGCAAGTTCTCTTCCTTATTATCACTCAGTATTATGTTTGTGTCATCTGCAAATAAGACAGTTTTCCCTTCAGTTATATTTAACGGGAGATCATTTATGTATAGGAGAAATAATATTGGACCAAGAATTGAGCCTTGAGGGACACCATGGGGCATAGGAACGGATTTTGATTTTACTGAGCCAATTTGTACAACCTGTTCCCTATTGCTTAAGTACGAGATGAACCAGTTCCCTGCTAATCCCCTTATGCCAAATTGTTGTAGTTTCCAGATTAGAATTTCACGATTAACCATGTCAAATGCTTTGCTAAGGTCCAGGAAAAGTCCAACGGTTTGTTCTTTATTGTTTTTAGCATTGAGGATTGATTCGATAAACGATATTACAGCATTATTGATTCCTTTACCTTTTCTAAAACCAAACTGAGAATTTGACAGTATATTATTATATTCTAGGAATGAGACTAATCTGTTGTACATAACCTTTTCAAGGATTTTCGAGAACCCAGATAATAGGGATATAGGCCTATAGTTCTCAATATTTTGTTTAACTCCCTTCTTAAAAATTGGGCAAACTTTTGCTACTTTAAAGATCTCTGGAAATTTACCAGTGACTAAGGATAAATTACAGATGTCTGTCATTGGCAGAGCTAGAAGATGATTACAAACTTTTATTACTGCATCCGGGATTTCGTCAATTCCAGATGCCAAGCTACATTTTAGGTTTCCCATTATTTTGTGAATTTCTTCTGTGGTTACTGGTTTTAAAAAAATTGTACTTTTATTCCCTGTATGTTGAAAGGTTGACTGTGGATTCCTTGTTGTTGCAGGTTCTAAAGTTTGCGTAACATTTGCAAAGTAGTTATTAAACACTTCAGCTAATTTATGTGGACTCTTAATTAAGCTACCATTGTTTAATAATTCAATATTGACTTTTGCTGTGTCTGATTTTTTCCCGGTTTCCCCTTTTTACCACATTCCAAATTGCTTTACTTTTATTTTCTGCTCTCAAAATGAAGTCCTGATTGTAATTTAATTTTGCCTTACGGATTACTTTTTTTAGGATGTTACAATATGTTTTATAATATAGTTTGAGATTTAAATCATTTGTATATTGACATATATTGTGCAATTGTCTTTTCCTTTTACAAGAAATTATGATTCCTTTCGTTATCCAATTTTTTGATTTATTCATTTTGTTTGAAAGAATATTTTTTTAAATTGGAAATGCGATATTGAAATAATGTGTTACAGTGTTAATGAATTCCACTGATTTTTCATTTACATCTGTTTTGTTAAACACATCAGACCAGTCTTCTTTTAGGAGCATAGATTTAAAGTATTCTATATTTGACTCATTAAATGATCTTTTATAGCTGACGGACTTATTACTAGCTTTAGGTTCAGCATTTGCTTCCAATTTTATATGTAAAAATGTAGCATTATGGTCTGAAATTCCCATTTTTATATTTTCTGCTGAGAATGGGTAGAAATCATTATCAATAACTATTTGATCCAGGCATGTCTGTGATGTAGGAGTTATATGTGTGGGGAAATCTATAGTCTCTATTAAGTTAAATGAATGAATCAGTGATCTGAAATCAGAAGCTGCACTATTGTTTTCTGAAAAATCTATATTGAAATCGTCACATAAAATTAATGGTTTATTCTTGTTTTTTAACGAGTGCAATAGGATTTCAAGATTCTCAAGAAATGTTTTCAAAGATCCACTTGGTGATCTATAAATGCAGGCTACTGTGAAACAATAATTTGAGTATTTTATTTCTGTTACTACGTGTTCAAAATCCTTTTCTCGGTTAAGGTAGTATGTTTGTCTTTTCTCAATATGAGATATATTACTGGTGGCTTTTACAAATATTGCTGAGCCTCCATTTTTATACTTTGTGCGACTAAAGGAACTTGCAAGTTTATAATTTTTAATATGGAATAAAGTTACTTCTTTTTCATTTAGCCAGTGTTCTGTACAACACAAAATATCTATATCTCGTAATTCATGACTGAATAGTACTTCTAATTCATTTAACTTATTTTTAAGGCATTGAAAGTTTTGATGCATTATTGACATACCAGTAGAGTTGAATATATTATTAGTATTACCAGAAGTCTTTACCATATCAAGTGTAATTAATTTACCAATATTATCTATCCTATTGATTGATCTGTTTATAAAAAATCTTCACTTAGCTTTTTAGGAGGTATCCTTTTCCTCTGAGATTTACGAAGATCAGCAGTTCACTTGTCAGCTTCAGATTCCTTGGATAGTTCTCCCCTATCCGCAGTTCCCTTGTCAGCATCCAGTTCCTCGGGTAGTTCTCCCCTGTCAGCATTTTTCTTGATGACGTCTTCTTCTGCTGAGTCTCCCCTGTCAGTAGTTCCCTTGTTGGCGTCGTCTTCTTCTGTCGAGTCTCCCCTGTCTGCTGTTCGCTTGTTGGCGTCGCCTTCTTCTGCCGAGTCTCCTCTGTCAGCTGTTCCCTCGATGACATCGGCTTCTTTTGTTGAGTCTTCTGTATCCGGTCTGGTCCAATCCATCACGATGGGGTCCCTCGTTGCACTCCCAATTACATTCAATATTTCAATCATAATGTGTTCTCCCATTTGTTGCTTCCCACTGTTGTTAAGATGAAGTCCATGTCTAGTGAATTTATTTCTATCCAGGTTTACGTCGATTATCCTAACATTTTTGAAGATTCCCATCCTTTTTTCCAGTCTACAATTAAATGACTTGACTTCCTTATTTACACAAGATGAAGCTATGAGATCATGTCTGTTTGGAGCACTTATGAGCAGGACATTTGTATGACTGCATTTATTTGCAAGCGATGTCAGGTTCCTAATAGCATGGGCTGCATTGTTTTTGCTGATGTCATTTGTACCTCCCCACACTACCACAAAGTCATTTTTTGTTAATTTCGTGATGTCAGATTTGGCACTTTCTACTATATCTTTAGTGCTAGCGTTGGGTTTCACGTAACCAGTAACATTAATCGGCACTTTACTAAGATATTTTATGTTTTCTGCACAACCTCTCGCATGACTGTCACCAATAACTGTAACAGTACGTTTCTTTGTACTCGGTAGACTTCTTTGTTTACATTTTCCGCCATTTTCGTTCTTCCTTTGAACCACACTTTCCTTCTCCTGTTGACTCTGGAGCACTTCGTAGCGATTTACTATTACTGGAAACGGTTGTCGATCGGTATGGTGAAATTCTCTAGAATTATTTGCTTTGGTCCCCTTTTTACCTGTTGCTATAGTCCATCCAAGCGTTTCCAAGGAACTTTCTTCTTTCGCGGTACTGCAATTAGGCCTACAAATTGGAACCTCTCCTTGGTGCTGTAGAATGTTTCCATCCTCTTGCAGCACTTTAATTATTTCCAACACAGATAACAACTCTCCTTGAAGTTTATCCACTTTCCTTTCCAGACTGCAACACCTTGTACACGATTGAATGCGGCATCTACGAAGCAAAAGAGGAACTTCGTCCTGTCTCTTCTCTCCTCTCTCTCTCTCTCTCTCTCTCTCTCTCTCCAGCTTCTCTCTTTTTTTTTCCTTATGACTTTACAGAGGGTAGTATTCGATCCGTGTATCTTCCTAACAAAATGCACGCACACACACTTTGTGGTCACGCTTTAGACCTCTTGGCTACCGAGGCGAGTTGGTGGTAGAAGAGAAAATGAATCTATTTATGTTCAAGAGAACTGCCATAACGTATTGCAGAAATGCAATGTGTGTCGTTTTTGTCTAATGCATATTAATTTGGTTGTAAAATGTTATGTTTTATTTAACGACACTCGCAACTGCAGAGGTTACATCATCGTCGCCGGATGTGCTGGAATTTTGTCCTGCAGGAGTTCTTTTACATGCCAGTAAATCTAATGACATGAGCCTGTCGCATTTAAGCACACTTAAATGCCATCGACCTGGCCCGGGATCGAACCCGCAACCTTGGGCATAGAAGGCCAGCAATTTGGTTGTATTGTATTGTAAAATATGAAATACATGCGAGGCGGTAGGCAGTGATCCACCAAAGCGGGGCAGATAGTAGAGAGAGAGAGAGCAGGTGAACGAGGTGCCGATTGGCGAGGGTGGGGGATAACTTCTCCTACTGGCGTTCGCTGTTTTACGATTTATCCGCTGATTTGCCTCCTCTGGATCTCGCAATCTAAAACGCAGTCATGCAAACTGCCTCTCAACTCCATGTTTGGAAAATGGCAACTGATATCAACCCTGTTATTGTTACGAGACAGGATAGTATGACTCCTGTTCAACATGTAAATCCTCTTGTTTGTATTAGTCCTGATAGGGAAGAATGGAAGGGAGATCATCTTAAACAATTTACATGTCGTAGTCTAGTGTGCTTCACGGATGGTTCCAGAACTGACAGTGATGCTGGAGCAGGGATTTATGGTGTAAGACCCAGGGCTAGAATATCTATCCCCGTTGGTCAATACACTATGGTTTTGCAAGCTGAAGCATTTATAATATTAGCTTGTGCTCAGGAAAATCTACTAGCCTGGTAAATATCTACCCAAATGTCCCAGCACACAGTAGAATGTATGACAATAACAAGCCGGCCTATTGGCCAAGCAAGGAACTTCCATGCAATGCTATGACCCGGAACCCTGTGTTGGCATCTCTAAATGTATAATCAAGTAGGTCTTAAAGGAGAACCTGATGAAAGGTTTACTAGGAGCTTTGAGATCTACACCAGCCATATGATAGGCTAAACTCCTTATTGAGAATCTAAACCTGACTCAACTGAACAACTTCTAACATTGCAAAGGAGAATTTTGAAGATGGTTAACTGGAATCTTGACTGGCCACTGTCATCTGAATAACCACCTACATAATTATATTGGGCCTTAATTATGACTCAACTTGTACGAAATGTGGGATGGAGGCCGAGGTTTCACTTCAAATTTTGTGGATTGCCCAGATCTAAGCCAGTCAGACATCATTATCTCAGGAAGCAAACTTTTTATCTTCTGAGGAAATTAATCCCAGCAGCACAGCAAAAAGTTGGTAATGCATTGTGGTCTTGTGAGTTGATCTCCAGTTTTTGGGATGCACATGGGGTCATTTGTGCTCAACTGTTACATCAGTACTCTACACCCTTAACTTAGAAGAAGAACATTATATTTCGTTCAGTTATCGTGTAAACCATTTACAATTCCATAATGTTGACTAGTTTTGAGCCAATTCTTTCCTCGGTATGTATCTTGACCATCTGAATTCTGAAGATTTTCCAAAACATATCCTTCCCTTAATATGCTGGAAGTTATTACATTTATATAATAAATCATCTTATAGATTTTTCCGTCTGCCCTTGAGATATACATTTTTACTAATCATTTTTGTTACATTTCAAACATTATATTTTCGTTTCCTTTAAAGTAAGCTTTACATTATTTAATGTTCTCTGACATTGTCTTAATACATTCTATTGATCCTTTTCGCACCACCATTGTTCTTATTACTGATCCAAGTCGTCGTACTGTACAAATGACCCTCATCCATAATAATATCAGGAGTTATTTTCAGAGTTTGTTATATTGGGGCGATGAAGATGTTTTTCTACGCAGTTCTCACTATTTGCCAATATGTATAAAACTAATGTGTCTCTTCTTGTTTTACGACTATCTTCCATCCAGAGGTCATTTTCCCTCTATGCTAAGTCACAATTTCGTTGCACATTATTGCAGTTTATTCAAACTTCGGTTTTGTTACACATTTAATAAATTCTTGTGAGTTTTCTGTTACAGCAGTAGAATAGTAATTTTCGATTGCAAGGATAAAAATTCGAACGAATCTTCAGTGTTAAATGTTTTAAATTTCTCAAATAACTGGAATGATAGAAATTAAAAAAAAATGATATTCTGAAGTCTATTTTTGTATCTAAAATTTTTACAATTTTGTAGCATAAAAGGTTATTGAATATTGCAGACAATAATAAAATTTGTTATTTTAGAAATTACGATTTTATCCTTTATCATGATGTTGCAATATCAAAGTTTAAAGTTGCCATTGCAATGGTGTAGGTCAATAAATCATCAACTGCTTAATATTTCAACGTTGTATATATTGTGAAGTGTACGTATGTCTCTGTTCGGTACAATTTCAGTTCTGTTTCCTATTCTAATTTCCGTTATTACATCTATATATTTCTTCAGTAAAATAAATGCTCTCAAATATAAGATTATTAAAATTGTATAATATGTAATGATATTTCTTCAAGTCATTCCTCAAAATTTAGAGAAACTTATGTTTTATGTTATAAAATTGCAGTTACAGATGTGCTACTATTCGGTGAAATAATTTAGAGAACGGAATTGTAGACCATTATCTGAAGCTAACTGTGCATTTTACTATTGCTCATCCATGCGAAAACGAAAGCATTAGATTCTTTCCTTTATCAACTATACAGTTGTATCCAAAGACACTACAGACTATACTGAAGTCAACGAGTTTTATTTTAATTTTCTAAGAGTTTACTATCAAGTACATGTTGTAAAATTAAATAGTACACACACTATTACAACTGAAATATTGTAGCAAATTTAGATGTAACTTAAATGTAGTGGTAATGCATGCGCAGTAGGCATCAACCACTTCCAATCTAACAGTTGTTATCGGTCAAGATATACTGGGAGTATTATATCAGGTGGCCCATCTGCGCCATTTTAAAAACGATTATAGAAAACCCATTAAACAGAATTTTCTACATTATAGGGGCAATGCCTTCATGAAACCAATGTGATGGCGATTGTCGCTGGTTTAGATCCATGGCTAAATATACTGAAAGAGATTTGTACCTTGTAATTATTGTTTATTATTATTATTCATCAACATCACTTTCAAACTACCTGTCTGTAAAGCCTAACGAGCTGCAGCTGCATTCTTCAGTGTTTCAACACAGAGCAGAACAATTTCGGTATACTCCTCATTCGTAAACACACCAGAAACACCACTGTTACCATAATTAGTATCAAAACAGGAACGAAGTAAATGGAGCGGGTTCATAACCCTGTTACTAGTTGTACTTGATGTTGCAACCACTAGGACACTCGAGTGAAACTCGTGCATTTGCTTTGGTATCCGTTCCCTAAGCCTCTGAACTAGGCAACTACTTAGCATTTCCTGCATGAAGAGAGGTCAGTTCAACTAAAGATGGCGCAGATAGGCCACCAGGTACTAGAGTTGCAGCGAACAATGCTGTACATACGAAAATATACGAATTTTAAGTTAAGTGGTCACTTAAACAATATTTACAATGCAAGAAACTCCTTTTAACATCGCCAAAAGTGGTAGATGCATAAGAATAACATGAAATGTCACTGATGGTTTTGTATGACGAAATCGTCTTAAGTGTCTCACAGTGGATAGCAAATGTGTGTTTTAACAAGTATCCATTAATTCTTGATAAAATGATTATATGTCATGTGTATCATTCATTAAATTGAGTAAGCAAAAAAGCATTCAGCTGATGCTTCGATACACAGATGATTTCTTATAATAATAATTTTTTAAGAAGTTGTTACTATTAAACTGTTACAGAAAGTAAATGATACAGTGTGTTGAATATTTTAAATAGTATTTACTTCACTTCAATGTAATTGCTGACAGCAATATGATATTTGGCGAGGTGAGGCCTCATATTCGTCATTTTATTACTTGACATTCATCTTATATTTGGTATAAACCTCTGAAAAATAGAAACAGATAATCAATCCAAGCGGTAATCGAACCCATGCCTGAGCGCTCCTCCAATTTTCAAATTAGTTTAACAAAAGATTCAGTTAACATGATGGAATTCCCGATACTTACATAATCTTACTTCATGAGTTGTGTAACATTAATATGAATAGGAGATATTTGATTATCACAGTTACATGTCCAGTAAAAGCTGTCTGCAATTCGGTTCACTCAGTAACCGCTATAATAAAGTCAACTTCAACTGGAAGAACTTAGAACAGATGCAACCCAGTACCTTTGCTGCCACAACTTAAAATGTTTACAATTTTAATACAGGAAATGTACAGTGGAAAAAAAAATATTTCTATTAAAGATCTCGTATTGATAAGACCCCAATTTATTTTGAAATTGATAAACTGAATCTATAATGACACATTACTGGATTACAGAAACTTAAAATTAATATATTGACTAGGATTTATGTGGCAATATAATTTTCGAGAAAATAATACTAACAGATTAATTATCAAGGAAGTACAGTAATTTAAAGTTTAGGTAAATAAAAATTACAAACATTAATGAATAGAAGCATGTGGAACTGAGGGCAATTCTAGCTATAGAACTATGATGGTACCAGATAGCAGTAGCAGAATGCAGTTAATTGTCGGTTAGCAAGCAACCATATCACAATCAGCAATTCAGACAGCGGAGAACATCTATAACACTGTAATATGCCAAAGTATTTAATGTTAACTGGAAAGTGAAATTATGATTTAACAGCATTGAAACATGATACTAATTTTACGTACAATATTGTAAAACTATTTTTGTCTTCCTGTATTTAAGATTCGATCACCATTGTAGTTATACATTTAATTTTTCTCCAATGTCCTTATTAAATTGGTCTTTTCAAAACCATTTCACAATGATTTGCACATAGGCTTAATGGATACGAATAGGAAACTATATGGTGTTTCGGGGTAGCAGACAAGAATATATTCAACTGTTCTAATATTGTTATGTCAGTGTCCATTATGCAATAATTTCAGGCATCTAACATCTCCCCAAGCCATCTAGTATGTTATTTTATTTATTCAATAAGTTTCAGAAGTATAATGAAATACAAATTACAACATAAATCAATATTTTGTGTTCAATGTAAATTTGGTATGGTTAACTTTACGTAACAAGCAATGTTAAAACTTAAAATATTATTAAATATTAATTCAGTAATTCATGAAAACGTAAATAATTTATTTTTCTTTATTAGAATTCCTCGAAAGAATACACGTTTCAGCTGCCTTTCATACAACAATTGTAGTTCGAAATTACATTTGTAAATTTAATATTAATCGCATTTTGATTGTTTCCTTTAATTCCCATCTCCAGAGCAAAAATTTCATCACAAAGAAATTTATCAATATAAGTTACTTAAATGAATTGTAATTCAAATAACATTCAAAGAAAACTCTTCTCATAATTATGTAAATAATTTATTTTTAACTATATAATTGTTTTTGTAACGGCTCCTCAGTAAGTTCATTGCGATTTTTCATGGATGGATATAAATTTTTTAACCAGGGATCTGCAAGTATTGCATGATATTTCGTAAATTGTAAAATACTACGGATGTCATATTGAATAAATGGTTTGTATGTTTTCTGAAACTAATTATGTAAGTTGACAGATTTTTTTTCTTTATTCTTCGTAATTAATTTAATTTGTGAAAATAAACTGTACAAAATATAATATACTTTCGACGGTTTTACTACAGCTATTACAGTTACTCAACTTTTATTTTGAAAGTCCTTTTCTTATAGAGTGGGACAGAATTGTACAACTAATTTTAGTTGATTCTAAATACATGGCAAGTCTAAATGATGAACCCAAATTCAGTAATTCATTGTGTGAAATCTAATGAATGTATTGTATTGTGAGATGTGTGCTTCGAAAGGTAAATTTTTAAAGTTTAGCTCCCCTGCGTTTCCACTTTTGCACCAGAGCCCCCCCCCCCTACAAGCCACATGACCTTGAAGTTGGTGGGGGGGGCTTGTGTGTATTCAATGAAACTGTGAGTTGCACTGGCAGAGTTATTCATACCAGAGAGGTCATGGTAGAGGTACCAGACTAAGAAGCAGCTTACCATCTAAAATCCAACCGAAGGGACTCCCAGTTGGAGTACCGCAACTATATACGGGCTCTGGTCTACTCAAGGCAAGGTGTAAATGCATCGTGCCGAGGGCTGTATGGCACTGGGGTAGTAAAATTACAGTGTCGCTAACAATCTCTGCAGGGTACCAGGCGAAACCCTGCAGTATCTAGCCTTCCCAATACAATCGAGGCTCTGTGTTGGGTGACCTTTATTTCCCCTGTACTCGTGAGACTCCATATGGATGAACTACTCAAAAGACAAAAAGTGGCGACAGGGACTCTCCAGTTGAGGGAAACCTATCACCAGATAAGGAAATGGGTGTATCTGAGCACTAAGAAGTTATCAGGGGTGGCTAGAAGGAGGCTGAAAACGGCTAGGGACAAGGAGAAAGGAACTGGGAGCTCTACGCAACTGGGACCCTCTCCTCATCCTAGCTGCAGTGGGAGCCAAGCTGGCCCAGGGACTTCCAAGAGAACTAGGACCAGTATAGACACACCACCTTCGGCTAAAGCTAAACCTTTTAAGAGACACAGGGGCATTGAACCTGGAGTCTCCTACAGGGAAGCTTTGGCTTCACACAAGATGGCCATCATTGGGGTATCTTACCCTGATGACAAGCTTGAAGCTGATGACATCAAGCATATTCAAGCGGTGATTCTGAGGGGGATAGATAAGGCGCAGTGTGGCGAATCTCTACCACTGTGAGAATCAAGAGTTCTTCAACTGGCTCAGGGACACCTAAATAGCTAAATAGAGTACAAATCAGGGACAATTTTGTCCTTAAGATGGTGGAGGCTAAAGACCTTCCCAAACCATTTAAGGTGGCATTTAGGACCCGGGATCTAACAATCAGTGATCCGGAAGTGCTCCTTAAACATATACAGCTGCTTAACCAGGGGCTCTGTACAGAGCACTGGAAAGTAGTTCACAGGCAGACTGATCCTACTGGGCAACGATTGATTATGATAATTGACCAGGAATCAACTGCCAAAATCAAGGATAAAGGACTGACTGCCTTTACTGCGGTGGACAGGGGTCTTTTTAAGATCCTATTTGATCCCAGTAAAAGGGCGAGTCAGGAAGAACAGGAGGCAACAGCTGAGAAGGAGGATTCTCCAGAGTCCATGGACGTGGGCGTCTCTGGGGAGACTTCAACTCAAGAAGCTGTCTAAGGTAAGTGTTTTGATTTGTTAATTATGAAAATAATTCAAATTAATCTACAACACTGTAAGACAGCTTCTTCCCTATTGAGTAAGAAGCTAGCTGAGGAAAATATTGATATTGCGCTCATTCAAGAACCTTGGATATAAAGGGTTTTATTAGGGGAGTTAGCTGTGCTGGAGGCACACTCTATAGTCCCAACACTGAAAAACCAAGAACCTGCATTCATGCTAGAAATTGGATTAATGCTTTGCTTCATGTGAAGTTCTGTTCTAGGGATGTGACAACCATTGAAACATCCATAATGGAAGGGGGCAGAAAGAGGACTTTATTGTTATCCTCTGTGTACCTCCTTTATGATGAACCCAACACATCATTGGAAGCATTGAGGAGATTAATCGCACACTGCCACGAGACGGATAAGGAAATCATCATAGGGACTGATGCCAATGCTCACCATGTGCTGTGGGGAAGCACTGACATCAAGCCAAGGGGCGAACAGCTGGCGGAATATCTGGTAAGTACTGACATATTCTTAATAAAGGTAACGAACCAACTTTTGTTAATTCACAGAGGAGGGAAGTTATTGACATGACATTAAGGACTAAATTAGCTGAGGACCTAGTTTCAAACTGGTATGTATCATCGGATACTTCTGCATCCGATCATAGGTATATTTACTTTAGAATTACATCTCAGATCACTAATCCAGTGATTAATAGGAACCCGAGGAAAATTAATTGGGATGGATATAAAAAGGACCTTTCAGTATTGGTATCGGGTATCTCTAGGAACATTCGTTCTATAATAGATGTGGAGTTGGCTGTTGACCAGGTGCAACAGTCCATTCTCCTATCCCATTGTAATAATTGTCAAACTAAGGTTGCTGGCTCGCCAAGACAAGTTTCTTGGTGGTATGAAGACGTAAACCAAGGAAGCTCTTCAAGCTTGCACGAAGAACTGATGATTGGACCAACTATTGGAGGGAGCTCACCAGTTACACAACATGGCTATTCGCAAAGCCAAAAGACAGGCTTGGAGGGAGCACTGTGAGGGGATGGAAAACATTCCTAGCAGTGCAAGACTCGTGAAACTAATGTCTAAAGGTGCTCACAAGATAGTAAGCACAATCAAACTACAAGATGGTAGTTATACACAGTCCAGAATGGAAACACTTGCTCATTTAGCAAGCGTTCATTTTCCGGACTCAAAAGTGGTTGATAGTTTACCAACTAACTGATCTGGGGCGACCAGATCTGCTTCGACTAAGTTCGAGCAGAGAGGATTGGAACCTGGTCAGGGATGTGATCACTGTAACCAAGGTAAAGTGGGCTATCAATTATTTTGAACCATATAAATCCGCGGGTCCTGATTCGATCATGCCTGCCTTGCTACAACAGGGAATTGACTCACTGCAGTCTTTACTTTGCAGTATCTATAGGGTCTGCCTAGCCTCTGGTTATGTTCCACTGACTTGGAGACAGACCAAAATGACTTTTATTCCGAAACCTGGGTGACTTAGCTATGCCGAGGCCAAGGTATATCGTCCAATAAGCCTCTCCTCATTTCTTCAGAAAGCACTGGAGAGACTAGTGGATAGGCACATTAGGGACAAAGTACTGAAGCATTTTCCTTTACACAAGTACCAATTTGCCTATCTACCAGATAAATCTACAGAAGCAGCACTTCATCATGTTGTATGATCAATTGAGACTGACTAAGGAAATTGCCATTGGAGCATTCCGAGATATAGGAGCGTTTGATAAACCTTCATGTGAAGTAGTGTCAAAAGCCTTTCAAGAGCATAAGGTCCCTACACTCATCTGGAGATATACCTTATGCTAAAAAATAGGCAAATTACCATGAGCCTATTTGGGGAAATGCTAAAGGTGACTATGGCCAGGGGCTGTCCTCAAGGTGGCGTTTTATCGCCCCTGCTCTGGAACCTGGTTGTGAATGCCTTATTGTGGGAACTCAATGGGGTTGGGTATTTTACTATTGGATTCGCAGATGATATTACTGTGATTGTTAAAGGGAAATTTCCTAACACAATCTTCGAAGTGCTTCAAGCTGTACTGAAAAAGATTGAAACCTGGTGCAACAGAAATAGACTTTCTGTTAATCCTAACAAGTGGTACCTTTCACTAGAATGAGGTCTGTAGGGAACTTGAAGGAACCGACTCTTTTTGGTGAGAGGATACCCTACTCTTCACAAGTTAAGTATCTAGGACTCATTTTGGACAAGAGATTAACTTGGAAAAAGCATCTTGACTACTGTATTGCCAAGTCCTACAGGACTTTCTGAACCTGTAGAAGAATGCTTGGTAAGACTTGGGGTCTAAAACCTAGTATTATGTATTGGATATACATCACTATGGTAAGACCTTTACTCTCTTACGCCGCATTTATGTAGTGGCCAAGAGTTAAATTAAGGAATTGCAGGACTGAACTTAATAAATTGCAAAGGGTGTTCTGTATAGCAATAATGGGAGCATTTAGAACAACTCTCACTGCAGCAATGGAAATGCTGTTAGGACTCACCCCATTACACATCTGGGTTCAGGCTGAGGCCTTCATGGTATTCCATAGAATCTGCCGTCAGACAACGGTGTTCAATATTGAACACTTAAATCACCTTAGACTCCCCTGGGACAGTGATGTTTATCGGATTCTAAATATGAGAAACATTTCTCATTTGATAAATTCACTGTCACTTACCCAGAGTGCAGTGAATGGGAAAGTCAGGTTAAACCTGAGAATAATAAAGATCCAGTCAGGTATACTGATGGTTCTAAAACCAAGTCAGGAACTGGTGCTGGATTATTTGGAAATGGCACCAAGCTTTCTTTTAGCTTGGGTCAAAATGCCACGGTCTTTCAGGCTGATATCTTTGCTATCTTAGCCAGTGTCAGGATAAGTATTAGAAAAGGCTACAATCGTAGACAAGTATTTATACTTTCAGGTAGCCAAGTGGCGCTTAGGGCACTTGAAGCCCCCTTGGTTAAATCAAAACTTGTACTGGAGTGCCGTGAGTCCCTCATGTTACTGGCTGAACATAATACATTTCAACTGAAATGGGTGCCAGGACATGTAGGGATTCACGGTAATGAAAGAGCAGATGAGACTGCCAAAAAGGGAACCTAGATCCCGTCATAGGACCTGAACCTGTGCTCTCAAAAAATACCATAATCACTGGAACTCAAGTGAGGGCTGTAGACACTCATAAGAGATTTCAATAATAACAGGTCAAATGACCTGTTAAAATTGAGCAAAAAACAGCTCTGCTGGGCAGTTGGATTCCTTACAGCACACTGTGGCCTCAAGAAGAACTTGTATAGGATGGGACATAATATCAACCCAACCTGTACTCGTTGTTCACAGAGAGATGAATCTGTAACTCATCTATTATGCAAATGCAATGCACTCGCTCATCAAAGAGGTCTCATCTTTGGGAAACATTTTCCGAAGCTTGATGAGCTATCAACAGTCCCAGTCCGTAGTTTGATTCAGTTCATTAAGAACATCAAACTACTGGATTGATTGGATTATGACGGGGATGCGCAACAGATCTTTTAGATCGCAGTGCTAGGGCTGTTAAAGCCCTCCCCCTCTTAAATTCCATTCAATTCAATTCGCACCAGAGCAGTGAAGGAAAATGGTGTTGACTGGAGAACATAAATCCTTCTGTGTGCTTGATTATCACGTAAACAACTCTGTGATTAGTGTTCAGCAGCGTTGGATAAACCCACTTACTGGGAAGGCCATTCGTAAGTGGTAAGTTACGTGCAGTTCAAAGATTCGGAGATTCGGGCTACATCTGTAAACGAAAATCGACTATCCATCCGACATCCATCGACTGGGGAACAGCCCTGTATAGACTAGGACATTTCTTACGCAATTAATCTTCTGCTACCATTTCTTGCACAATATGCTGGCATGCCATGATCAGGAGCGCTTGATCACATGATGCCTTGAATGGCACAAATACTGTCTCAAGAAAAATGGCTGACGACGAAATCGAAGATGTGGTTGCTGCTGTACCAGCAGTTGTGTCTGTCATTATTTGCGCCGAAGAAAATCACGATGGTTATTAAGGCGGACGGGAATTATATAGCTTACTGAATGATGAACTGAGAACAGAGGATGGTGATTCTTACAAGAACCTTTCGAGAATGAATGAACAATTTTTCACCAAATTATTAGAGTTAGTAGGACCTAAGATCACGAAGGAAAACACAATTATACGTGAAAGTATTTCAGCTTCACAGAGGTTAATATGACATAATTATTGAGCATTAATTCAGTAAAAATTTTCCTCACAAACTTAAGCTCAATGTCAATGTTATGATTATATTTTGTAAGTTACCTGGTTGGGGTTTTTTCCGGGGTTTTCCCTCAACCAATTGAAGCAGAATTGCTGTCTAACTTTAGGCGTTGGACCTCGGACTCATTTCGGCATCATTAATTCACATATCATCATCATCCATACCCTACAATAGTCCGAGTTAAGTTCACGGTGCAGCGTACTATACTTGTACAAGAGTGTGGTCGTTCGGCTACCCAATCATTCACACGAATAGGAGTGGTAAGAAGCCTCAGGCTGCAGTGTAAGCCTTCAGGTCCCTTCTCCGTACAAAAGAAAAAGAAATAAGTTAGTAGGCCTACTTACTCTCAGATTTTTGGCCACAGGAGAGAGCTACAGAACCTTAATGTAGTCATTCAGAATACCTGAGAGTACAATCTGAGTAATAATTCCCGAAACATGTGCAGCAATTTACGAAAGTTTGAAAGAAACATACATGAAAGTAAGTATATTTAACTGTATATATAATTATATGTGTGTATGTATTTTAGTGTTTTAATGGCAGTCTTTTCCTTGGTTTTTATAGTTACCATCAACAAAAAATGAATGGAGATGCATATCAGAGTGGTTTCAAGAATTATGGAACTTCCCAAATTGTCTTGGTCTCTGGACGGAAAGCATGTAGAATTTCGTCTACCACAAAATATGGGATCATATTATTATAATTACAAGGGTAGGAAATGCAATTAGTATTGCACTTGTAGATGCAGATATAAATTTATTTTTGTGGATGTTGGTTGCAATGGAAGATAAGTGATGGAGGTGTACTAAAAAATAGTCCACTTTACAATATTTTGTCTCACAATTCACAAAATTTTCCTCTGTCAGAAATACTGCCTGATACTTCCATTACAACACCATTCACGATAGCTGCAGATGATGCTTTTCCTTTACAGGAGCATATAATGAAACTCTACAGGGAAATCTTACACAAGAACAGAAAGTTTTCAATTATCATTTAAGCAGGGCTAGGCGAATTTCTCAAAATGCTTTCAGAATATTATGTAATCATTTCAGAATTTTGTTGTAGAAAATTGAACTTCCTTTGAAACTGTAGAATTGATAACATTGTGTGCATATCCATTACAAAATTTCTTATTGGAAACTTGCAATAGCAAATATATGGGGATATTAGAAAGAGAAGACACAGATCAGTATGTGACTCTTCCAGGAGAATGGAATAACCATAGTCTAATGAGGATTTATAGAAGTATGACAGGTATACACATATCAAGAATCGAAGCTTGCAAAGTAAGGCACACACTCAAGGAATATTTCAATACTGTGGGATTTGTACCATGGCAATGGTAATCTATTAAAAGATGTACATACTGATAGGCCTACATAAAGAAACATTGGTCACAACACAAAATTTATTGTAAATGATGTTACAATATGTAAACATGTAAGTCACAACACAAAACTCATTATATTCTACTGCTACAAAATTTAGAAATGTGTGTCAGAAAACAAAATGTTATTGTAAATACTGATATAGCCCTATACTGTTAACATGTAGGCCTAGGTCGTAATACAAAACTCATACCTAATGAAAACATGTAAGTTACAACACAAAACTTATTATTATTATATTGCTGATACAAAATTTAGAAATGTATGTCACAACACAAAACTAACTATAATTACTGATACATAATATAAACATGTAGGTCACAAATAAAAATTATTGTAGCGTACATATTGATACAGAATTTAGAAATACATGTCAGAACACAAAACTAATTGAAGCGTGCATTTCCAGAACGTTGTAAGTGCCAATTTGTAAAGTTTGCAGTAGGAACAAAAATAGTTTTATACAGTACATACAACGTAGTAACTTGCACAACCTGCAAGTGCACTACTTCATTATTTGGAGTAGCACTTTCTTCATAACCTTTCGTAATATTGTCAAACAGGGCACCTACAACTGATATATATATATATATATATATATATATATATATGAAAAAATAGATTCTCCCGGTTTCGGCACTTACAACGTTATGGAAATGCACGCTTCAATTGTAAATACAGATACATAATGCAAACATCTAGATCACAACACAAAACATACACAGTGCAAACTTGCAGGTCACAATACAAAACTTATTGTAGCCTACATACTGATACAAAATTTATAAATGTATGTCACAACACAAAACTTATTTAAAACTTATTGTAGCCTACATACTGATACAAAATTTAGAAATGTATGTCACAACACAAAAGTAATTATAAATACAAATACATATTGTAAACTAGTAAGTCACAACAAAACTATATGCACTGCAAACATGCAGGTCACAACACGAAACTTATACATAATGCAAACTTGCAGGTCACAACACAAAACTTATTGTAGCCTACATACTGATGCAAAATTTATACATGTAAGGTCACAACAAAATTTAATGTAGCCTACATTCATTCATATTACAAAATTTATAAATGTATATCACAACATAATTTCCTAATTTAGAAATATATGCCATAACACACAACTTATTATAACTTATTTATAGATACATGATTTAGAAATAAATAGCAAACACAAAACATATTGTAAACAACATCCTAATCTAAAAATATATGTCACAACATAGAAGTTAGCCTACATACTGATACATAATTTAGAAATTTGTCGCACACAAAATTTGTTGTTAATACTGAAATACAAAATGGCCCTACGAAATTTTATTGTAAACACCAACGAGTACAGAATTCTGTGCTCGTTGGTAAACACATTCTAATTTAGAAATTTATCACAACTCGAAACCTATTATACAGGTAGCCTACATAGTGATAGATACATAATTTAGAAATGTACGTCACAACACAAAACTTTGTAAACACATCCTAACTTAGAAATATATGTCACAACACAGAATTTTTTATAAAGAGAAAATATTTTGAAAACTGTTGTTCCTTTTAATCTTTTATGCATTTTCAGTTTCCGCTAGGCCCTCTTCCTGTAAGGAAAATAGTAAATCCGTAATCATCCTTCTTCCTTTTAAAACTATTCTTTTACTTTTGATCCCCATCAGTTTTTCAGAGACAAGTTCTCCCAGAATATCTAAATCAGTTTTGGCTTTCTTATGTATATCATTTGCAGTGTTCAAAATGTCTCTCTTGGCTGCCATTTGTGTCGCTGTTTCTCTTCTTCTTTTTTTTTTTCTTTGTTGACACTCCACTTGTAGATGCCGCACTACTGGTAGATTAAACATTTACCGTACAGTTAGTTAGTGATTGTAAGGGCTCATTCTCTTCCTCAACAACCTGCTACTCTCCAAAAAGTGAGGCGTCAAGTGCAAAACAAGTTGACTGAGAGTCATCCTAAAATGATGGAAGTTAAAGAGCATTAGAAATAAGATTAAAGACACAGACTATGGTTTGTGAGCGTCCTTCTGTGCTGATCTCCTTGCTGGAAGAGGATAGGTTCTCTGAAAGGTTGATTTTCAGTGACGAAGCAGTTTTCCACCTCTCAGGCAAAGTGAATATGCATAATGTAAGGATTTGGGGAACTACTAATCCCAATGCACTTGTGGAATACCAACGTGATTCCCCCAAATTAAATGTCTTCTGTGCCATTTCCCACGAAAAGATTGATGGACCCTATTTTTTTCAATGAAAACACTGTGACTGGGCATGTTTTCCTTGATAATGATCCAACGATAGCTCTTCCGGCATCTTGAAGAGGATAGTGCAGACTTCATTCTTCAACTGGATGGTGCACCTCCACAATACCATGGAAGCGTTTGGGACCATCTCAATGGGGCATTGCAACAACGATGAATAGATCGTGCATGTGTGAGGGATGTGCATCTGCTTCGTTTGCCACCTCGTTCTCCTGATTTGACCCAAAATGATGTCTTCATGTTTACGTACCACCACTTCCAACGACACTGGAAGACCTGTGTGCCAGTATCACAACAGCCATTGCTGAGATTGACCGTGGCCTGCTACAAAGGGTTTGGCAGGAGATTGATTATTGGCTTGATATATGTCGTGTTACACAGGGTGCCCACATAGAACACTTATGATGTGTCTGAAGAAAACTTTTGAAATTTAGCTTTCAAAACACATGTCTTACAATATGATATGTTCATTAGATTTCACACAAATTACTGAAATCGGGTTCATCATTTTGACTTGCCCTATACATTGATACATATAGTGCAAACTTGGGAAAGAGCCTAAACTGTGTTTTGCTTTGGTATCACGAAATTCGAAGGTTTTTATTATCTCTTGTTATGTTGAATGGTAACATTAAGAAATTTTCTTTTTACCTTTCCAAAATCCCTCTTTTTCAGATAAGTATTTATGAAAATCCTTTGCTCTAATGTAAATTTCAGTTGTGTAATTTGAGCGACCTAATCTAAACAAAAAAATGTGAGGATTCGATCGTTAAGTGTAACTGAAGTGGAACTGAGGATAGTTAAATGTTAAGAGGAAGACGAATAGAATAAACCAGTAAAAAGGAAAGTAGTAAGGAGAGTTAAAGTAAGTTAGAAATAGTAAGTAAAGAATATTGTTTTATGCACTAGAGAAAGGAAGAATCTGGGAAGTGCAGTAGAGAAAAAGTGAAAGTCAGTGCAAGTAGAGAGAGTGAACCATAAAAGCTATACCAATGAAAGAGAAAAAATGATAAGTGAATTGAAGAAGTCATAGTAAAGAAGCACTACGAACATTCGAATATTAGAACACTGAATCAATGCAAGAGTAAAATTATGAGAAAAAATCAGTGAAAAATAGGCAAATAATATAATACTTAATGTAGATGAAAGAGTGGAATACAGATAATTAGTAAATATTAGTCAGAGATAAAAGTAATTCGAGGTAAACAGAAAATTAGGGATAATAGAAATGAAAGGTAGCAATGATAGCAGAGGAGGATTAGTTAGATTGTAGTCAAGAGTGTTTCTAAACAAGAGTAATATAAACAAGTATTGCATGTTATCAGGAATAGGATAGAAGGAAGACAAAGGAATACTACTACTACTGCTACTGCTACTGCTACTGCTACTGCTACTACTGTTACTGCTGCTTTTACTACCACTGCTACAAATTGTTGCTGCTTTCTATTGGTTTTTACATTGAAACAATGTAGGAGCCACAATCAGATAGTTCACCCTTTCATTTTCCCAAAATAAAAATAAAACCATTTTTATTAAAATAATACATTTTCCTGTACTCATCTTAAAGTTTAAGTGCGCTGTGATTTCCGAAAAAGTTTACACAGCTACTCACCAAAATGTGTATTTAATAATACATATTTTTTTTAATTTCCACTTTTGAGTAGTGACTCTCATCTCCGTCTCCCTTTGGAATGGAATTGATATTCTCACAGAATCAGTTATATTGGCCGTAATTACTAACTACATTCAAGAAAACAAAGCAAATGCATGAGCTTAGCTTGCAGTAAGTCTGTTGCCATTGACACATTAATTTCAGTGCAGTCTAGTGGCAGTAAGAGAAAAAGAGATTTGTTGGGACGGAAGTGTGAAAAAAATAAAAATAAAAAAAAAGTACGGTACACCCCTTTCCTGTTGCTTGGCCATAAGAATATGATTAATTCATAATATACAGCTCAAAATATTTCTAAGCATGATGTACCTAAAGGGAAACGAAAGATTAAATGGAAAATGCAACCACACATGCTTAATTGTCGCAACATTGAGTAGAACCAAGGGACCGAGAGTGAGATTCAGACATAGTTTTAACACATAAAGAAAAGTGCTGCCCAACAAAATGAAATTTTGAGTTCATTTTTTCAGAATTCCAATAAGTCAAGTTTCAAATTAAAAAGAGAAGAATATTATTCCTCATATGACTTATTTTTAATGTAAATTTCTTTTGATTAATTGAAGTACTTCTGGGTTTTAATTTTGCCTTGTTTTCTTTTTTACATATTATGGTAATTTTTTTATGTTTGCTCTACTATAACCATTTTCAAACCAATTAATCAAAAGAAAAAACAAATAAAAATTAACGGATCTATTACCTATAATAAATATATTTCTAACAAACTGCATAACTTTTTTTAAAAAAGAAGATATACATATAGCACACAAAACTAATAATAAGTTAAACAATATTATAAACAATAAATTTGATAATACTAACAGACTACATAATAATGGTATACACGGCATCAAATGTATTTCATGCAATCAAAAATATATAGGTCAGACTAGAAGAAACTTCAAAATTAGATACAAGGAACATATTACTGATTTCAAATATAACCATAAGAAATCCAGTTATGATAAAGACCTCATTGAAACAGGACATAATTTAGAGAACATAAATGATAATCTTATAATTTTAAAATCTAATATAAGTAATAGTTCTATAAATATGGCTGAAGAATTTTATATTAATAAATTCTTACAATAAGAAACAGAAATCCTTAATGAAAATTTTATGCACGTAAATAACGCACTCTATCACATCAATACAGTCAAAAAAATAGTTCCTACGAGCAACATTATACAGAAAACAGAAATACAACACAGCATACAGAACAGAAAACACATTACAAAGATATCTCAACACACAAACAACACAAACAAATAAATACAACCACACAGGCATATATAAACTCACATGCAATAGTTGCGACAGTTTCTACATTGGACAGACAGGCAGATCATTCCAAACTCGATACAAAACACATTAAAGCAATAACCAGAGGACACAATACATCTACATATGCCGAACACATAACTAATGCCAACCATACATACAATAACATAAATACAGACATGGAAATTAGAGTCGGGTAAACAGCCTCTTACTCCCACTCGTTCTCGTAGGCGAGACTAGCTGGCCGATAATGCCAGTTCCGAGAATCGTATTCTCGAGATTGGCACTCTCGGGAACGAGGAATATCGGGTCCCGGCCTGTTATCGCACGGCCGACTTATCGTTATGAAATGCGTACACTGACTGCCGGCTTAATTGCCGCTCATCACTGCAATTCGTGACTCTTTCTGAAATATTAATGTTCATAAAGTAATTTAAGAAGGCACAGCAGTGTGGTATGCAATAATACAGCACATTATGATTGTCGACATTCTTACAGAAGTCACACTATTTTAATGAACTATTTATTGCCTTTCTGGAGAAGCAAAGTAATGCAGCACTTTCAGTCGTTACCTAATCCTAAGCTAATCTAAAACAATAACAAGTTATGGTTGGAGCTATGATATATTTTCTCGCTATCAGCATTTCGTTGACATTCCATATTTCATCATTCGATAGTGTTTTGTATACGCTATAGTAATGGATATCACACGTCTGTATTATTATATTGCGCGTTCACATCTGGATGTTTCGTTGTTATTGCGCTGTGTAAGGACGAAATAAATTAATTAATACTTATTTATATTATTATAAGGGACCAAAGACTCTGACAAAAGATATTTTTGTTTCCCAACTGATAAAATGCTGAATGTGAAATGGAAACACTTTTGCAAGAGGAAGGACAGAATAACTAAATAGAGTAGATCCTTTCAAAAATTGATCATAATTACTTACAAACGCGTTTTAAGGAACTCGGAGGTTCATTGCCGCTCTCACATAAGCCTGCCATCGGTCTCTACCCTGAGCAAGATTAATCCAATCTCTACTATAATATCCATTTTTATATTATCTTTCCATCTACGTCTCTGCCTCTCCAAACGTGTTTTCCCTCCGACTATCCAACTAACACTCTATATGCATTTCTGGATTCGCCCATACCTGCTAGGTGTTCTGCCCATCTCATACCTCTGAATTTTAATATTCCTAATAATGTCAAGTGAGGAGTACAATGCGTGTAGTTCTACGTTGCGCAACTTCATCCATTCTCTATCCCTCTTAGCCCCAAATATCTTCCTAAGGAACTTATTCTCGAACAGCCTTAAGCTCTGTTCCTCTCTCAAAGTGAGAGTCCAAATTTCACAACCATACAGAACAATCGGTAATATAACTGTTTTATAAATTCTAACTTTCAAGTTTTTTGAGAGCAGGGTGGATGACAAAAGCTTCTCGACCGAATAATAACAGGCATTTCTCCCCATATTTATTCTGCGTTTCCTCCTGAGTGTCATTTATATTTGCTATATCATAACAGAGAATAAAAGAGGGAACGGTTATTATTATTATTATTATTATTATTATTATTATTATTATTATTATTATTATTATTAAATTAGTTACTTTACGACGCTTTATCAACTTCTATCGCTATCTAGCATCTGAATGAGATGATGGTAATGCCAGTGAAATGAGTCCAGGGTCCAGCGCCGAAAGTTACCCAGCATTTGCTCTCAATGGGTTGAGGCGAGAAGACTCAGCCAGGTAAAGGCTGGTTCACAATAAACCGGGAACGGAAACGACAACGAGAAATAATGTTAAAATAAATGTATTTAAATGTGAGCATTCACAGTTAACGAGAAGATTGCCGGAGCCCGGGAACGGGAACGGGAACGGGAACGTGAAAGTTAATTGTGAATGCTCACATTTAAATGCATTTATTATAAGAATATTTCCGTTATCGTTGTCGTTTCCGTTCCCGGTTTATTGTGAACCAGTGTTAACTTGTCCCAACCAAGATTCGAACCGGAACCCGATCGTTTCACAGTCAGGTGTGCTAACCGTTACTCTACAGCGATGGATTATTATTATTCTTATATTAATTGTTATTAATTATTATTATTATAATATTACTATTATTATTATTATTATTATTATTATTATTATTATTAGTATCACTGTTATCATCATTATCATTATCGTAATCATTAGGATGATCAAGATTATGATTATCAGGATTATTATTATGGTTATTATTTATTATTGTCTTGTAAGTTACCATTAGTACAACGAATTAGAAATCTTATTAATTCTTAATTTGTTATTCTCGTTCCTATAACATATAGGATAATTATTGTAAACCATATAGGCCTATGTCATTTTATATTGCAACATGGCTGCAATACAATAAGGATTGTTCTGTAACAATATTTTATAACGTGCACACCAGTAGAAAGTGTAGTTTTCTGTAGTATAGGCTGGTTCACAATAAACCGGGAACAGAAACGAGAACGGAAATAACGTTAAAATAAATGTAGCCTACAGTATTTAAATGTGAGCATTCAGAATAGTTAATTGTGAATGCTTACATTTAAATACATTTATTTTAACAATATTTCCGTTCTAGTTCTCGTTGCCGTTTCCGTTCCCGGTTTATTGTGAACCAGCTTTTAATATTTTCATGTTTCACATCATTATGTTACAAACTATTTTTTTTATTTAGTTGCTATAAAAGATGGCCTAATTACTGTAAAGTGTAAACCATCTTGGACTATATAGCCTCATTTTCAACTACCTATATTAAAATATCATTTAATACCATCCGTACAATAACGGGTTTTCATGCGTTGAAGGGTTCCGTACAAATTTTACGAAACAAACGTTTGAGTCATGAGTCTTTCGCAAACAGCTCTTTGGTTAACTCGCCGTTATTCGAGAACCAGTAAAGATTTTGAGTGGCCATCACTTTTAAAAGTAATTTCCATACTTTCTCAACATTTCTCTCGCTTTGACCCCCCATCTAACGTGAAAAACAAAAAAGTTTTCAGTCTACAAAAGTGAAGTTGCAAATGTCTATTCTGAACACATCAATCTCCATAGAAGTTAATATTTTTTTCTCACTTTCCAAAAAATATTTTCAGTTCAATTTTTTTCCTATGTTTTCCTTAGACATTGAGCTATCAATCCAAAAAATTACAGCGCGATTGATTAAGTATTATAGGAGCTACGACATGATATATATTTAAACAACCGGGAAATGTATAAGCCAATGCTTCTTATAGGAGCACGGCCCGAGCGATATCGCTTGCTTATCAGTACTACAGTCCCGCCTAGACCTCCGAGACCAGGGGGGTTTAACTCAAATGATAGATGTTGGATGCTCATAGATGTTCCATAGTTTGCCGCATGTGGTCAGGACAGCGCTGGCTGTATTTCGTTCACAGAGTTTGTAAAATTAGCAATACAAAACTCTTTGGTTTCGAAAGTTTTGCCAATATGACAGTTTTAAACAGATATTATTAATATCCATTATTTACAGAATGTGTCAGTTTTATAATATACAGATTATTATTACTATTACTATATAGCTAATTTGCATTTTCATTCGAGGACAAAGTAGCCATATTAGTGTACTGTGTATGACCTATTAACCTCATTTGTTCAGTTGATCAATTGTTGGATGTTGGCATTCCTATTCTGTTAAAATCTTGTATAAATTATGGAATGGACGAACATGGCTGCTCAAGGAAGAAATTTGAACAGATCGAGTTAATTGAGAAGTTACTGGTGCTTTCCTGCAACAAGAAATAATTCGCAACGTTAAAGGTAAGAAAGAAATATGTTTGAGATTACATCTACACGGTTCAACTATTCTTTCAACTTCACACATTCAAGCAATGCCTGCAAGATTGGTATTTAATAATAACGGAAGTGCACACAATGTGCAGGATAATATATTATTTTAGCTTTCGCTGCTGCAGAACTTGGTCAGTGAAACTATAATCGGTATTTTGGTATTTTAATATTAATACCTTGTACCTTGTAGATAGGAAATCTTAATGTATCTTAATTCAACATGCGCTTTAAACTTGATTCTTTCAGTATTCTTCCCAGACTGCGTGCGTACGAGCATGAAAAACTGAACCGTGTAAATGCAGCTTAACTGCACCGTCATGTTTTCTAATTTAAACTGAATTCTTCCATCATATCTTAAACGTTTATTAAACTGAGATCTGTAATTGTTTTCAGGGATAAACTTCAGAACGCGATTACCTTCCTTCTATCACTACCACATGATGCACTGACTTCTGTGTTGAATTACAAGAGTGTATTAGGCCTAACTGCAATTACGCCAAGAGCTTTAAAGGTAAGCTAACAGAGTTAATATACACTTTGGGTATGAACGAACAACTTATTTTTGTATATAGCTAAGTTAAGTTGGTCAGACATCTTAAAATTCGTGGGGCAGAATCTGATATGACTAAATATGTTGTTCCCGGTGTAGTTCTTTACAGTTGCGTTACCAAAGGATGGCGTGGTACCTTAGCTTGGTAACGCAATAGTGAAGAAGTGTTGTTCCCGAAAAGATATATTTTAGAAATTTGACTTTACAGTTAACAGTAGTACCTTTACTGGAATAATTTTGATAAAATAAAAAGAGTTAAATTGCCGGAGATATTATTTTTATAGACTCGTGGATAGAATTCTTCCAGGAATATTTCACAAACGTTGATTATACTGCAATCCTTCAATTGTTCTATGAAATGTAGTGTTATTAATGCATTATATGATACTAGGCTACTGCTGGTTTGTTTCAGTTAATAGAAAGACAAATGGCGGAGTTTTACACTATGAATGTGCTGCAGTGTACTGTCAGAAATCGGATAGTAATGAGGAGACCTGGTTATTCCTGTTTCCTGCGCCAAGTAATGCAGCACAGCTTAAAAGGTAAGCAATGGCATTGGCATAAGCTCAATGCAAAGATATCCTTATATATCATCAGTAAATAGTCAGGGTTGGTAAACTGTAGTGATTTTTAGATTTAAGAGAGAATTATTTGTCAAATTCGTATTTGTTTATTAAAATGAGTTTTTGCCTTCTTTTGTAATTCATTTAAACTTAATTTGTGCATTAGTTCCTACATAATTGTGTATTTTGTTAATGTGTTATTTTAAGTAATTAATAATGAAAAGTAATTTACTATGTTTACACATAGGCCTCATTATTAATACATGAAGAGTTACAGCACTAATAACCTGCACTTAATGATAATAATAATTAGCTTAGACTTAGTCAAGATATTATGCTCAGTTTGTTATTCATGAGAAAAGAATTCAACTATTTAGGGAGATTAATATTTACAAATAAATTTATCAGAAGAGCTTAGCATTGTGTGTTTTCAGAATAAATACGTAGTCCATTTGGCATTGTGCAACTTTTACTTTGAATATTGTTATGAGCTACAACTATTCATTTCAATCCTCAGCATCATACTGTGCTTTAATTAGGTGGTGATTCCGAAAGTAGGCTCTACTTGACTACCTGTACCATGTGTTCTGTTGCTCCTTAATTAGGAGTTGGAAAAAGACATATGAGAAGCAAACTTTCAAAACCTGTCCATTTCTTCAGAAAATGCTAGAATTATATGTCTGTAATAAACAAAGATTTTTCTGTGGTGAAATTTTATATGAATTCATAGGAAGAAAAATATATTTCACCATAGAAAATATTTTGTTCATTGCAGAGATGCAAGTGTGCTACTCATATATATTGCTAATAGTTTTAAGAAGCAGCAGAACAGTCATATGTAAAAAGTTTTTTTTTTTTTTTTTTTTTTTTCAGGAAGTTAATTTCTCATCTTAATCATGTTAGGTGCATATAATTTTAATCTGTGATTTAAATAGTAGCAATTATTTGATGTAAATAAAATGAAAATTATTTTATTTACATCTTGATTAAATCATTAATTTAAATTAATACCAACCCTGGTTTGTGTATTTTTTTTAAGATAATAATAGAATTTTGATTGTAACAGGTACCACATGTGGGCAGCTGTGGCAGAAAATCCTCATCCTTACAGAAGGGCCTATATATGTGCAAGCCATTTTCGCAGTAATCAGTATAACAGTGACTTCAGATGTAACTTACTAAGAGGGGCCATTCCATCAAGGGATGCTTGGTATCCCACTCAAGAACTACGACCCACTTCATCACCAACCTACTTACATTAACCTTTTTCACCACCTAACATAATTGCTTCATTCATTGCACTTCACTGTGGCATCAATTTGAACCTGTATTCTCTTTCATTGAGTGATTCATTCATTGTCTTTATCTTTTAACAAAATTGTGTTTAATTTTGTTGACAAGTGTATAGTAATGGACTTCATTCATTATTATTATTATTATTATTATTATTATTATTATTATCATTATTATTATTATTAAAGGTAAAAGGTAAAGGTATCCCCGTAACATGCCAAGAAGGCATTTGGGGGGCATGGAGGTAGAGCCCCATTCTTTCCATGACCTCGGTACTAGAATGAATTATTATTATTATTATTATTATTATTATTATTATTATTATCATTGTTATCTCATTTCGTTTAATGTGTTGATTTCTTCAGTTAATTGAAGGAAAATAAGGGGAATTCATTCATTCATCTGAAAAAAAAAGTAGAGTACTTGACTTCTACATTATGAGCAATATAATTTTTGTAATATATAGGGCAATGATAAATCTAACGATCTTTAAGACCCTGAGTTAACATTACATAGTAATATAAATACAAATAACAATTACTAGTACAATGAGCATTTCAGTTGTGTCACCTATAGGGCATAGGAGGGAGTCCAGTGGCAGCGATACGAATCTGCAGCTTCTGCAACTGGTGAGATTTGGGTGCATTATTTAGAATTTTTAGAGAGTAAATATGTTGTTGTTTTCTAATGTCAGGCGTTTGACAATAAAGTCATTTGACCTCTTGCACTCCAATATTTTTCAAAGATATTATCATGACCAGAGTAAATATGTTGATGTTTTCTAATGCCAGACATTTGACAATAAAGTCATTTGACCTCTTGCACTCCAGTATTTTTCAAAATTATTGTCATGGTCAGCCACTGAAGCACAGATTTTGAGGTGTTCCGAATCCATTTCTTGGTTTGAGTAGCACAGTGGACAGTTAGGAGACTGATATATTCCAATTCTATGCAGCAAAATAGTCCCCCAATCGGATTTCTGGGCGGGACTACTTTAATGGTACAGAAGCAACTAAATTTTTTATAATGGAATGCTTGTATAACATCTGCTAAGAAGAGAGTAAATATGGTACAATATTTTGTCTCTTCTCACTTTATAGATCTCTTGGATATGGAACAACAAGTTTTGACGGAGAAATCATTGTAATAAGTGAAAGTCTCAGGAATCTTCTATGCCACATCAATAAATTTAAGAATGCAGTTATATTGTCAGACTCCAAAGCAGCTATTCTATCAATAGTCTCTAAATACATACTTTCATTTCAAACAGCAGAAATAACTAAAATGCTCTCTCAATTAATATCACTCAATAAAAGAATTGTATTCCAGTGAATACCATCCCATTGTGGAATCCTGGGAAACGAGAATGCTGATGCTTTAGCAAAGAAGGGCAGCACTGCTACTTACAGACCTGTTACTAAATCTACGTATTACTCTGTGAAAAGATTTATTAAATCTACATACTTAGACTTCAACAAACAAAATTTGATAATCCAAATCTCAAGGGAAAAAATGGAACTCTCTGCATCATAATCCACAGTTAATTCCCGATTTACCACGAAAATCGTCTGTAGCTGCATTTAGATTGGCAACAGGCCATGACTGTCTGGCCAAACAAACACCTGCATAGAATTGGAATATATCAGTCCCCTAACTACCCACTGTGCAACTCAAACCAAGAAATGGATTCGGAACACCTCAAAATCTGTGCTTCAGTGGCTGGCCATGATAATATCTTCGAAAAATATTGGGGTGCAAGAGGTCAAATGACTTTGTCAAACCCCTGGCATTAGAATACAACAACAACATATTTTGAGCAATGGGGCCACAACCAAATCAAACACTCAGTATCAAAGCTCAAAATTAGGAAATGTTGCGAAGTATCGACTTATCTCTAATAAATTGTATTGCACTTTTTCTAATATGTTCAGTGTTTTAAATCAACTATACATCAGAGAATGAAAAATAATTTTTTTACTTGTATTCTTAATGGTGTTTTTATTAAAAGTCTAAGTTAATTTTATGTCTGTTGTAGACAAATAGTTTTCTTTGTATTCTTTATCAGTGGTGATTATTGATTACTTAGATTTTTAATATCCATATATTAAACTAATGGCAGTTACTTTTAAAAATAGATGTTCAGCTCTGACGGTGTAAAACAAATAAAGTGGTGTTTTATAAATGTTTATGAACGTGCGTTGTACTATGTCACAGCAAAACATCTTATGACTATTTTCAAGCTAATGTTTGACATAAAAAAATTAAGAGCAAATTATAATTATATAACTGACCAATAATAACTTCGAAGTCAATATTCCAAAGTCAATCTTTGTTTTTATTTTCCAATACATGATACATAACATTATTTAAAAATAGTGCTTAAGGTGTTTTGGAGAGAAGTATCCTATCCTATTCGCTTCCTGTATCTCAATTACATATTTGATCTAGAAGATGCAAAAACTTTTATTAGTCAAATTTGATAAATTAATTTAATAAAAGGGTTAAATGATGGTGTTAAAAGAGGGAGTGTGTTAATGGTTTTCAGTTTCATGTTCAACCATTATATTTATATTCACATGTTAAAACAAAAATGTGATATAAATATTGTGGTTAAACATGTTATTTAAACTGATAAACCATTTACACACTCCATTGGCGATATGAAAAATACCAGTATGTGTTGGTATAATAGGTATCTGCAGTACCGGTCATGCTCTGTTGGCATAATGGATACCTGTAATACCGATCGGGCCGTATAACAAGGGGTGTAGTTCCGCATTCTGCCGCTATGTGTAACGAGATGTAGTTCCGATGTTTTGCCGCCAAGTGTCTCGACGTCGCGTCAATAGCGTGTCGAAGGTAATGCATTGAGTTGGGGGTCTTTCTATTTATTTGTCTATGTCCGAGACTGTCGGGAATGACCTAGTATCGGTAATCTCGGGACCAAGAGAATCTCGTGTTCTCTATCAATGAGTCATTTGGCTACTTTAGGTACTCGCGCACCGAGCGAGACTACGATGATTACGCAACCGAGAACGGGCGATAAAATGAGGCAGTCTGCCCGACTCTAATGGAAATCCTACACATACAACCCAAAAACTCAACAAACTAGAACAATATGAAATATACAGGCACATCAAAACACATCCTAATCAAATTCTCAATACACAGATCAATTTCAGAACACACACACTATTGGACACAACTCTTCATCACACGAACGCACCCACATAACATGCAGAGATGTCGAAATGACGCCAAGACCCAGAAGGCTCTGATGATGGTGCCAAGCAGCACCAAAACAGCTGTAAGCTGCATATGCTTACATAATTAACATGAGTAAGTTCGCCAGTTAATCAATTATTTATCAACATTATACCACAGCTAGACATATTCACGTTATACTACCGCACAGCAGTCATATCAATTACTTTACTATAATAATACTGGACAGCTGAATATTAGCAGCATTGACGTGAGTGTGAAATGTCGCGGATCTGTCATCTAACAGAGAGGTTTGGTATTACGACCACAAATACAAATATTAACATAGCAGGAATCGGACTATTGTTTAAAATGTGAGGTACTAATGTGGAATAATATATTATATAAGATACTTACGAAATGATGTTGAATAGTATTTAATGTAACATTATATAAAAGCTGCACATTATGACAAATATTGCATAATTCGTATTACTTTCCGTAATTAATTGTTAGACCTACATATTTTTTCTTTGATGTTAATTAATTGTTATTTATTTTTTCTTTGCTTTAGTAAGACATAATTAATTCTGACATCAAGGCTGAATTTACAATAACGCTTTATACACGCATTGTTGACAGCTGCAAAGATGAAATTGGTAGTAATGTGATGCTTGTAATAATAGTTAGTAAAGGCATGTGGACAGCAATAAAACTTAATTTGATAAAACCTTAAAATTTCCATTACATTTTAACTTCAATTCGTTTATTAGGCCTAAATAAAAAAGCTAATTTTTATTGTTTTCTCAACACAGAGATGAAGGAATTAGGCCTACTAAAGAATGTTGATGACTCATGTTTTATGACCCCTTGAAAATCGAAAGTACGATTTGAAGCAGTTTGTAATGTTGTAATTGTAGCATTTATAAACAGCACATATATACCCTGATTTTTTAACATAGCACTAATTAATAAAACTATTTACTAGCCCAGCAACAATCTACATTATAGTAGATTACAGTCTGCTTCGAGGGTTTCAGCACACCCTGCCGTCTAGGTAGCAGCACCTGCGCCGTTTGCACTCAAAACTGCTAGCTGTCCGGTATTAATATAGTAAGGTATTTGGTCATATGTTCACTACCAACTGATACACAGGCCAGGGGCGTATTCTGCGGACTACCGGGGCTACCGGCGGTAGCCCAAGGAAATTACAAACGAAAAAGTTTATAATATAACATAATGTAATAATTTTGTATTATTAGTTTTACCACAGTAATTAAAATTAAAGTAATTGTTAGATTTATATGCGCTCGCTGCTCTCGAAAAGAAACAAGTTGTCAAGGCGGCATCACTGGAGAAACCGCTTGCTACGTGAGGTAGCCTGTGACCATACCGCGCACGCTGTCCGGTCGCACAACTGCCCATCCCCCCCACTCACTTCTGTTTCCAGTGTAAGGCCGGGTGAGTTGCCGCTCTCGTGATCGGTTTCTTCGCAGGCGCGAAGCAACAGTATGCTTAGCACGCTAGCTCATGAATGTAATTGTGTTCTTGCAGTGCAGTATTTTAAATTTGTGATTTGTTCGAGTGTCTAAGAGTTATATTAATTGTGAATTATTAAGTTTTTAATTTCCCAATTAAGTGATATTGTGAAAAATATGGCAGAACAAGTTTCTGGAGAGGTTTGTGTTGAAAATGACTGTGTAATAGAAGGTTTATTAAAAGTGACTTTTAACCGTCGTACATACTGTGTTGAAAATGACTGTGTAATAGAAGGTTTATTAAAAGTGACTTTTAACCGTCGTACATACAACGAGGAAGTTGAAATTGTGAAAATGGAAAGACCAACTCCTGAGTTAAATTTGTCCACGGACGTAAAAGGAAAACAGCGTGAGTACACACGGCATTTCACTTCAACATCATATGGTAAGTGGAATTGGTTGTGTGGTAGTTCTAAACTGTCTAAACTATTTTGCTGGCCATGTTTGTTATTTAGCCGCGAAACTAATGTGTGGTCAAAAGAGGGTTTTCTAATATCAACTCCCTTCGAACGGCAATCCTAAAACACGACAAATCAAAAGCTCATATTTGTAGTAGCATGAACTTTGCAAACTTTGGGAAGACAAGAATTGATTTACAGCTAGATAAGCAAAAAGCTCTACATATCAACCAACACAATGCTCCTGTGGAAAAAAAATCGGGAGATTTTACTGCATCTTATTAACGCAGTCTGCTTTCTAGGAAAACAAGAATTGGCTTTTCGGGATCATAATGAGAGTGTGGAATCAGACAATAGAGGAAATTATATTGAATATTTAAGTTCCTTAAGTGAATTTGACCATTTACTGGCCAATCATCTTGAGAGTTCAACAGTATTTCGTGGTACTTCTCCCGCAATTCATAATGACTTAATATTTGCTATAAGTGGGGTTATGATAAAGAACATAAAATCTGAAATAGAAGAAGCACCTTTTGCGGCCATTGTTGTTGATGAAACAAGTGACTGCTCTAATCAGAGTCAATTGTCCACTGTTTTAAGATACGTCGATAGTACTGCCAATGTTCAAGAACGGTTTATAGGATTCACAAATGTCAGTTCGGGCAAAACTGCTGCTGCTTGGTTTCAGCATGTGGAAGGTGTTATAGCAGAATACAATGTCGGCAATAAGTTAATTGCACAGACATACGATAGTGCTTCAGTTATGGCGGTAAATATGAATGGCTTAAAAACAAAAGTTCAAGGAAAGTATCCTCAAGCACTATTTGTCCATTGTTACAGCCATGTTCTCAATTTAGTTTTGCAACAAACTACTTCATCCATTCCAGAATGCCGCATTTTTTTTTTCAAAACACTGTCGGGTTTAGCTGCATTTTTCTCATCATCTCCTAAAAGATCAGAAAAACTCAAGAATTTATGAAAAAGAAACTCCCAAAAGTAGCACCAACTAGATGCAATTTTACATCTCGGCTTGTAAATACAGTAAAGTAATACAGAGAACAACTGACTGCTTTCTTTAAAAATATCATTTGTAATGACTCTAAAGAAAACTGGGTTGATGATGTAATTGTGCAGGCTCAAGGATATTTGTATTTTTTCACACAGTTTCAGAATATATTTCTTCTTGAAGTCTATGCTAGACTGTTCGCACATACAGATGTGCTCTACAATATTCTTCAGACAAAAAGTCTAGACATAGCATACTGCTTGCAAGAGGTATCAAAGTTAAAAAAAAAAAAATACTATATCCGAGTTCAGACGTAGTGGGTTTCCGTCCATATGCAGTAATATGGAAAATGAAAATTCTTCAGCCAATATAATGGAACCACCATTAAAGCGAAGAAAAGGAGATGATGAATTGAAATACAGGCAGCTGTACTACAGCATACTAGATCGTATGCACATGGAAATTACTGACAGATTTTCTGATTATGGAAAGCTTCAGTTCACATATCTTCTAGATTCTCAAAAATTTTCTGCTTATAGAGAAAACTTCCCGAATGAGGCACTAAACAAATTATTTCAGTCCTATAACAGTCACTTTGATCAAGTACGTTTGAAAAATGAATTAAGTGTAATATATTCAGCAGAGGTCTTTGATTTTTCGAACAAACCTATCCATGAAATATTATCTGCCATATATGAAAACCAGCTGAACCAAGTTATTCCTGAAGTCCTTAAATTGGCAACATTAATTGTGACAATACCAGCTACGTCAGCATCAGTAGAAAGAACATTTTCTGCGTTGAAGAGAATAAAATCCTACTGTAGATCAACTCATACACAAGAACGTTTATCCGGCTTGGCACTAATATCCATTGAAAAGTCATTTCTACAGTAACTTTGCAAGCGGCCCAACTGTAATTTCAATGACGAAGTCATCAAAGTATTTTCGTCCCAATCAAGACGTCTGAAATTCATATATAAATAGGTAAGGAATTTTATTATAGGGACTTTAAAATATATTTTGTGTAATAATAGGGTCAGTGGTAGCCCAGGCCCTTAAACCAGTATACGCCACTGACACAGGCATCACACACATATCTTCATTATGTAAGTACATCATCACATCTTAACTTCACATAGTACACACTATTTCTTAAACAGTTTAGTTTTTTCATTAGTTCCATATAATATTTACACATCATGATTTTTTTTAAGAAGGGCACTGTATTGCATATAACATTCAAGAAAATTATAATTAATATCCCATTTTTATTGAAATGAAAATATTTTTTATTAATTTATTTAATGCAGGGCTTTAGAGTTTATATTTAGCTATGATAATGTGGTGCAATGGTAAACTCAGCTCCTCGTGGTGTACCCTGGAAACGCAAAAAGAGCGGCTAAGTAGTTTACCATGCCTGCAGGAAATGGCAACCAACAATATGAAGCATAGAAACCATCCTTCTAGGGACGATGTCCTGAAAATAGCACAATGGAATTGTGGAGAACTAACACAAAGTAAAAGAACAGAGACATGAAAATATAAACATGCTGAAGATTATTAGCAAATCAGCATGGCCCTCTTCGTCCCCTTCTTTGCACATGGCCTTCTTTATTATTCCATACAAGAATCTTCTTCTTTTCTTCTTTTATATTACAAAGTTTACATTACATACAGAAAGGGAATACACAAAATGAAACCAAAAGTTATTATATACATTTTAGAAATTGTTTATACTTTATGTAGGTTTTGCCTCTGTTCAAAATTTTTCCTTTTTCTGTTTGCATGTAACTTATATATGTGTCTATGGACACAACACAAAACTCACAGTATGTGCAAGAAAAATGCCGAGAGTGATGGGCTAAAAGGAAATCCGACAGGATAAGAATTTCTGGTTTAAATCAAGTGTATCTTGTGATCACTACAGGTTGCAGGTATTGATATTCAGAAAGGAACAATTACGTATCTTACATCGTAATAACATCCTTCTATACATTGCCACCCACCCAATTCGACACTGCATAACTTACATCAACTTCTGTGAGGAGTACACATACATCTTCTTCGATCCAGTTATGGATATAATGTGTAGAATTATGAAAGTGTTAATTTTATACTTTTAAAATACATCGTGAAACACATTGTTATATACAATACATAGCAAAGTTACAATTTCAACGATGTTATACATCAATATCAAATACTTCAACATAATTAACTCCTTGTTGTAAGTTTGTGTGTACATCTTCAACTTTACATTTGAACAGTCTCACTAAGCTTCAAGCACCTCATAATAATAACTGGCAAATTCTAAATATCTTCAATGTATGTAAATAATGTATCGAGTTCAACTAAATATTTGATATTTGATAATATAGTGCATTCATCCATTTGTGTAATGACATATTAAACAATACTTTATAATCTATATTACAGGCTATTCAATTCACATTAAACATACCTCAGCATATATATTTGTACATCAAATTACATAAAGAATGAAATAGGCATATCACATGCATGTAAATACATTATGTTGATCTCCATTATAATACACCATATTGCAAAAAAATGGTAACAAAATTGAATTATACAATACATATTCGTATACAATATGTATGATCTCTTTTAATTAACTGTTAATCACAACTTACCCTATTTAAATACATTTTTTCATTGCTCATAGCACTCACATCACAATATAATCACATGTTTTTCAAATAATATTATTGTTGTTTTTATATATATTTGTAAAACATGCATATTTAATAAGTTGATGTATGTTAATACCATCTCATAATTACTACATCTTGTACAAGTTTTCCTTATGTCATTTTTTTTTTAATATAACTATTTGATTAGTACCATTTACGCACACACACTTCAACATATTTAACATCATTAGTTCAATTAAATATAAATATGCATAGTCATAAAATTTCGATTGTACAGATATGCTCATGTGTTTCACTGTTTCTAATATTTTAATCTTGACATTCATAAATTACACTTTAACATGTATTTTCTTCACATTTTGTATTGCAATATGTTGTTTTTCATAAGACATCTCTAACCCATGTCTGAAGATGCCATACTGTATGGTGAACACGTTAAAATGTTTAATAATATAATGTAAACTGATAACTGTACAATTTACATTAAAAATAAGTAATATGATGGAATAATATTCTTCTCTTTTTAATTTTAAACAAAATGAAAGTTTTCATTGTTGGTAACATTAAGAAGTGTGCATAATGTAGGTACTATTACTGTAACAGAATTGCTTAATTCTGAACAAATGGTGAGAAAAAACATAGGAACATGCCGAAGGTGATCTATCTGAAAATGCCTCTGAGATATAAAATTTATATCTACTTACGCCTAAAAAGACGCCCAAATACACGTCTTAAGAAGGACCAGCAGCCAATCTTCGGTATATTTTCCTCATCTTCTTCAGGGCCAATCTTCGTTATACTTTCCTCATCTTCTTATGGGCCAATATTCGTTATACTTTCCTCATCTTCTTCTGGGCCAATTTTCGTTATACTCTCCTCATCTTCTTCTGGAATGCTGCTGAGATGTGATCTGACAAGCAATCTCGCAAGATATCTAGCATGCCTTCTTGCATGGGAGCTAGCAATGGGAGCGCTGGCATGGGGGCTGGTATGGGATGTAGCATGAGCGGTAGCATGGGAACTCACTTGGGAGCTGGCAATGGGATCTCGCATGGGAGCGCTGGCATGGGATTGGGCAATCTTCGTTATGCTTTCCTCATCTTCTTCCGGGCCAATCTTCGTTATACTTTCCTCATCTTCTTCTGGAATGCTGCTGAGATGTGATCTGACAAACAATCTCGCACGATATCTAGCATACCTTCTTGCATGGTACCTAGCAATGGGAGCTCGCATGGGAGCGCTGGCATGGGGGCTGGTATGGGATGTAGCATGAGCGCTACCATGGGATCCCGCATGGGAGCTACTAATGGGATCTCGCATGGGAGCACTGGCATGGGATTGGACACGGGATTTCGCACTGGAGCTGGCATCAGGTGTCGCGTGGGAGCTGGTAATAGGAGCTGGCATAGGAGCGCTGGCAAGGGATTTCGCATGGGAATTACCATCGGAGCTGTCAATGCGAGCTGGCAAGGAAACTGGCTTGGGAGTGCTGAAATGAGATCGGTCAAGGGATCTTGCATGGGATCTAGAAATGGGAGCTCGCATGGGAGCGCTGGCATGGGGGCTGGTATGAGATCCCGCATGGGAGCTGCCAATGGGATTTCGCATGGGAGCACTGGCATGGGATTGGACACGGTATGTCGCATTGGAGCTGGCATCAGGTCGCACATGGGAGCTGGCAATAGGAGCTGGCATGGGAGTGCTGGCAAGGGATTTCGCATGGGAATTACCATCGGAGCTGTCAGTGCGAGCTGGCAAGGAAACTGGCTTGGGAGTGCTGACATACGATCGGTCAATGGGTCTTGCATGGGAACTAACAATGGGAGCTCGCATGGGAGTGCTGGCATGGGTGCCGGTATGGGATGTAGCATGAGTGCTAGCATGGGAGCTGGTATGGGATCCCGCATGGGAGCTGCCAATGGGATCTCGCATGGGAGCACTGGCATGGGATTGGTCACGGGATCTCGCATTGGAGCTGGCATCAGGTTTCGCATGGGAGCTGGCAATAGGAGCTGCCATAGGAGCGCTGGCAAGGGATTTCGCATGGGAATTACCATCGGAGCTGGGAATGCGAGCTGGCAAGGAATCTGGTTTGGGAGTGCTGAAATGTAATCGGGCATGGGGTATTGGATGGGAGCTAACAATAACTCTCGAGGGAGCGGCCAAGTATGCTTGCAAGGGAGTGCTGGCATGGGAGCTGGTATGGGATACCGCATGGGAGCTGCTAGTGGGATCTCGCATGGAAGCACAGGCATGGGATTGGACACGGGATCTCGCATTGGAGCTGGCATCAGGTTTCGCATGGAAGCTGGCAATAGGAGCTGGCATAGGATCGCTGGCAAGGGATTTCGCATGGGAATTACCATCGGAGCTGACAATGCGAGCTGGCAAGGAATCTGGCTTGGGAGCGCTGACATGAGATCTCGCATAGGAGTTGGCATCAGGTGTCGCATGGGAGCTGGCAATAGGAGCTGGCATGGGAGCGCTGGCAAGGTATCTCGAATGCGAATTACCATCGGAGCTGGTATGAAATCTCGCACGGGAGCTGCCAATGGGATCTTGCAAGGAAGCGCTGACATGGGATTGGGCATGGGATCTCGCATTGGAGCTGGCATCAGGTCTCGCATGGGAGCTGGTAATAGGAGGTGGCATAGTAGCGCTGGCAAGGGATTTCGCATGGGAATTACCATCGGAGCTGTCAATGCGAGCTGGCAAGTAAACTGGCTTGGGAGTGCTGACATGCGATCGGTCAAGGGGTCTTGCATGGGAGCTAGCAATGGGAGCGCTGGCATGGGTGCTGGTATGGGATGTAGCATGAGTGCTAGCATGGGAGCTGGTATAGGATACCGCATGGGAGCTGCCAATGGGATCTCGCATGGGAGCACTGGCATGGGATTGGACACGGGATCTCGCATTGGAGCTGGCATCAGGTTTCGCATGGGAACTGGCAATAGGAGCTGCCATAGGAGCGCTGGCAAGGGATTTCGCATGGGAATTACCATCGGAGCTGGCAATGCGAGCTGGCAAGGAATCTGGCTTGGGAGTGCTGACATGCAATCGGGCATGGGGTATTGGATGGGAGCTAACAATAACTCTCGAGGGAGCGGCCAAGTATGCTTGCAAGGGAGTGCTGGCATGGGGGCTGGTATGGGATCCCGCATGGGAGCTGCTAATGGGATCTCGCATGGGAGCACTGGCATGGGATTGGACACGGGACCTCGCATTGGAGCTGGCATCAGGTGTCGCATGGGAGCTGGCAATAGGAGCTGGCATAGGATCGCTGGCAAGGGATTTCGCATGGGAATTAACAATGCGAGCTGGCAAGGAATCTGGCTTGGGAGCGCTGACGTGGGATCTAGCATTGGAGCTGGCATCAGGTGTCGCATGGGAGCTGGCAATAGGAGCTGGCATGGGAGCGCTGGCAAGGTATCTCGCATGCGAATTACCATCGGAGCTGGTATGAGATCTCGCATGGGAGCTGGCAATGGGATCTTGCATGGAAGCGCTGACATGGGATTGGGCATAGGATCTCGCATTGGAGCTGGCGTCAGGTCTCGCATGGGAGCTGGCAATAGGAGCTGGCTTGGGAGCGCTGGCAAGGGATCTCGCATTGGAATTACCATCGGAGCTGGCATGGGAACTATCATGGGAACTGGCAAAAGGAGGAAGTCCTGAAGAGTACCAGTAGGCAATCTTTGTTATACTTTCCTTATCTTTGCCTGGTTGGGTTCCAATGATCATGGCATGGGAACTAGCATGGTTACTGGTATGGTACCTACCATGAGAGGTAGCATGCAAGTTGGCATTGCATCTAACATGGGAGCTGGCGTGAGGTCTGGTATGGGAGCTCGCAATGGGATCTTGCATGGGGGAAGACATGGAATCTCGCATGGGAGCTGGTATGGAATGTGGAATGGGTTCTGCCATGGGATCTGGCATGAGACCTTGCAAGGGAGCTGGAATGGAATCAGGCATGGTAACTGCCATGGGGGCCTGCATGGGATCAAGCATGGGTACTGCTAAGGGGTCTAGCATGAGGCCTGGCATGGGTTCTGGCTCGGCAACTGGCATGGGCTGGGGAATGGGATTTGGCATGGGATCTGGAATGGGATCTGACATGGGTGGTACTGGAGCTAGCCTGAAGTGATGTATGGAGGCATCCGTAGCTTCTGAGAATCCTGCAACAAGCAAAATAAACTTGATCGTTAAGCATGTGTCATCGCATTCAGTGGATTTCAGTGAATGACATATTAATAGGCCGAGGAATTATATGCGACTTCATATTTTTACTGTCCATTTGCAAGTCATACAAAATTATTTTATACACGTTTTGAACGACTGTAATGACGAATATTCTTAATTAATTGTACATATTTTTGCATATTTCAGGCATTCTTGTATATAATAGACTAATGAGCATGCAGTGTAACATATTTTTAGTATTTTTTTGGCATAAAATCCCAAATTAGCACATTTTGTAAAAAATAATAACCTGAATTATTTGTCATCACATAATATTTTTGTCTTAACTGTACTCGATGGAGGGTAATTCCTTGCATATGCAATGTGGGTGTGGAAAAAGAAAAACAACCACACTATGCTTTTGTTCCATTTTGTTACTGCACAACAAGAAGCATTCCCAAACACCTCTACTTCCCTGATTCATCATCATCCATACAAGTAGTCTATTAGGCCATGTGGCCTATTACGATCTCATAATAAAGAGGAATTTTCTCCCCAGCTCTTTTTGGGACGTCCCAGAGATCTCTTGACGGTGAAATAGAGCTGTTGGGATTGTGTGAGATCTCATACATCGCAAATGGCACATCCAGTTCTGATATTTGTGTATGAAATGGAATACTGATTTCAGACCGAGTTCTTCCATACTTTGTCGTTGGGTTTATGGTTCCATTTTGAATATTATTATGTTCTTCGCATAAATCTAATTTCGATACTGTTATTCTGCTTTCATTCACCCGCCTTAATGTCCATTTCTCACTATCATAACAAAGTAGTGATTTTCTAGTACCATTGAAGGTTTCATTATCCTGTTGATTATTCCCATAGTTTTGGAGTATTTTACAATTTTGCTCATATCCAAATCATTATTAAATATTAATTTGTAGCATAGATATTTAAAATCATTAAGTCGTTCTAAAATTTTGCCTTCTAAACATATTTTACGAGGACTTTGTTTTTTTTTTGCATTTATTTTCATATTATATTTTTTTGCAATTATATTTAAATTATGTACTAAATATTGTAAATCATTTTCAGTAGGTGCTATTAAAACTAGGTCATCTGTAAATATCAATGAACCTATTTTTAAATTTCTGTTTATCTGTCGCATTTGTCTCTATTCCTGAAGAATTTTATTCTTGTGCATTATAAACATAAGGCGGGAGAGACAAAATCCTGTTTTACTCCTGTGTTAATTTCGAGCCATCCTGACGTCCTATTATTAATTTTAACTGAAATTAAATTTGTACTGCACACCTAACTTAAAAATCCCATAACCACTTTTTCTCTGTTTTAATTATTCTCAGTTGGCAATTTTTTTTGTGAATTTCATTTATACACACTTAACATCTGTTGTCATATCATGTATGTAGGACTTTTGGACATATCAGTAGATCGTGGACTTTTGTTCTGACTCTGTTTTATTGTCGTGTGTTATATGTTTTATTGTCGTGTGTTATAGATGGGTTAAAGCCGCGTTTCCACTTCTGCAACTGTGCAGGAATAACGAGAGGCAAACAGTTGCCAGTTAAAACGTCGTTTCCACTTTTACAACTGCAGAGGAATAACGAGAGGCCAACAAGAGTTGCCAGTTAGGCAGATATGTGCAAGGCGAGAGGTAGGAATAAAATGTGTGCGCTCAAGCCTGGGGCAAGTATGCGCAAGTCTCCTGCTCTGGGACTGGGAGACATTGGTAACTACCTGCTTTTTCACCAGCTGATTTCAGGTTTTCATAGGAGCTACTGTTTTCATTGCGAATATTTGTATAGATACGGTGTACTTAGACTACCTTGTCGAATATTTTTTATAGGTTAACTGTATGGGGGATTGTGATGAAATGATCTAATTAGAAAAGCGTATAGTTCACTGAAGAATATAGGAATTATCCTTGCCTTTGGCGAGCCTCAGAAACGAATTATAAGGACCGTCAGAAAAGTGGGATGCCCATTAACTTTTAGCAGAAAAGTATGAGCTGGAAATCAGAAAAGCAGTCAACCACAAATTAAAAGTTTCAAATCTTATTTTCATAGGTTTCACCCAGAAGCGAAGAAATCCGAATTAATTAATTTATTTATTTACTCATTTATTTATTTAGTCACTTATTTATTTATTCACTTATTTATATATTTAATAACTTATTCACGTATTTGTTCACTAACGTATTTATTTATTTAATCACTCATTTATTTATTTATTTATTTAATCACTTATTTATTCATTTATTTATTCACTCATTTATTAATTCATTCATTCATTCACACATTTATTTATTCATTCATTTATTCACTTATTTATTTACTCACATATTTATTTATTCACTTCTTTATTCATTCATTCATTCATTCACTTAATCACTTATTTATTCGTTCGTTCACTTATTTATATATTTATTTATTCACTTATTTATTTACTTAACCACACATTTATTTAATCACTTATTTATTCTCTTATTTAATCACTCATTTATTTATTTAACCATTCATTTATTTAATCACTTATTTATTTATTCATTCATTCACTCAATTATTTATTCATTCATTTATTTATTCACTTATTTATTTATTCATTCATTTATTTATTTATTCACATATTTATTTGTTTATTTATTCACTTATTTAATTAATCACTGATTTATTTATTTATTCAATTATTTATTTATTCATGCCTTTATTTATTCACATATTTAGTCGTTATATATTTATTTAATGAACTGTTCATTTATTCACTCATTCATTTATTCACTTATTCATTTACACACATGTGTTTATTAAGTTACCGTACTTAAATTCCATTACTCGTCCATCATCCAATTCATGTCTTGACCACATTTTCCTAAAAACTGGAAATAACTTAAATTTTATACCTAGAGTTTACGCAAGTGCAATAACAGCTCATTATAATTGAATCCTATAGATTCAAAATCCCCTATATCCACTTTCACAAATTAAAGGATATTGACAATAACTGATGGCAAACACAGGGAATTTTCAACCTAACAGTGACTTTTAACAAACCATTTGCTTTAAATTTATTGGCTTCTTTAATTCAAACTATATAAGTTAATTCATTACAATTCTTTTTTAAGAAAATATAATATAATATATATTTTTTTTCATTATGCATAAATTAAAATTTAATAACATTTAATAACAACGATTAATATCAATTACTTGAGAGTAAATATGCAAGATATAACATACACCCTTTCGTCATCATTTGAGTCGCACACAATGCACACGCATTGTCTACCGGTCTTTGTGTTCAGTCAACACCAGCAAGTCTCCATCTACCAACGTCACAACAAATAATCAATCCCACTCTCACTTCTTCGATCTTCATTAGAATTCATTCTTAGCAAGCAAAATGTGGACATAACTAAGTTCTGAACAAAATGGTCTTTAGTGGTTTTGATTCTAGAGGATTCAATGACTTTTGCATTTTTGTCAATCAGTAATAGAAATATTAGCAGAGAAGCCACTGAACCTTGGAACAATTATAAGAAATTATAAACTATAAAAGCCTATCTCATACTAATAATATGACTTGGGAATCTATATTCTACAATGAAGACGCCGATACATGTTTCGATAATTTTTATAAAATACTTCGTAACCTTATTTGCAAATATTCTAATCATGTCCCTCTCAAATTCTCAAGTAAGTACAAAAATATTGAACCTTGGATTACCACAGGTATTGTTAAATCAATACGATCTAGAGATAAGTTTGCTAAGCAAGTTAAATGTGACCCATAAAACATCGTTTTATTAAATTATTACAGAAAATATAAAAATATTCTCACTAATGTAATAAGAAATCGGAGAATCAAATATTATTCTGAAATATTTTGCAAAAATAAAAATAATCCACAGCAATTTTGGCAGACCATAAACGAAGCTACTGACACCCAATGTAATAAAAATACTAATTTAAAGGCAATTAAAAGTCGAAATGGAATATAATTGAAAATAAGAAAACTATTGCAAACGAATTTAACGATTATTTTACTAATGTAGGTCATGACATCACATCTAATATAGAAAAGTATTTAATACTCATCACCATAAGCTTATTTAAAATGAAAGTTTATCATCTATGTTTATGTTTCCTGTAAACAAATGTGAAATCGTTAATATTGTACATAGTTTAAAAAATAATGTTGTTCCTGATATTGGTAGTATTACAACAAATACCCTGAAACTTATTATCGAAGCTATTTCTAAACCACTTGCCTTTATGTTTGATTTGTGCATATGTCAAAATGTATTTCCCTCAGCCCTAAAACATGATGTGGTGATACCAATTCACAAGTCTGGTGACAAATATAATCTTAATAATTACAGACCCATTTCACTATTACCCCGTCACTATAAAGTATTTGAAAAATGTTTGCTTAACTGTGAACAAGTGGTGAGGGAAACCTAGGAACATACTGAGGGCGCTCTATCTGAAAATGGCTCTGAGATATAAAATTTATATTGTATCTACTTGCGCCTAAAAAGGCGAAATCCACAAAATACATGTCGTAAAAAGGACCAGCAGCCAGCCTTCGTTATACATTCCTCATCTTCTTCTTCTTCTTCTTCTTCTTCTTCTTCTTCTGCTGCTGCTGGTAGGTCTCCAATGGATCTGGCATGGGATCTAGCATGGTAGCTGACATGGAATCGCTGGCGTGAGACATTGCACAGGATCTGGCATGGGGCCTCGCAATATATCTGGCATAGGAGCGGGTAATGAGACGTGGCATGAAATCAGGCATGGGAACTACCATGGGATAAGGTATGAAACTGGCAATGAGAGCTGGTATGGGATCTGACGTGGGAGCTGATAAGGGATCTACCATGGGATCACTGGCAAGAGAGTCGGAAATGAGAGCTTGCATGGAATCTCACATGGTAGATTGCAAGGAATCTGGCATGGGACCTGGCAAGAAATCTGACGTGAGAGCTGGCACGGGTGTGCTGGCATGGCATCTGCAAGGGATTTCGCATGGGAGCTCGCATAAAAACCTTGTAAGGGTTATGGCATAGGATCCAGCAATGGGAGCTAGCATGGGATTTAAGAAGGAAACTGGTATGGAAGATAATATGAAATATATCATTGCAGCAATGGCATGGGATCTCGCATGGGAGCTGGCAATACGCGTTGACATTGGAGTTAAGAAGGAAACTGGCATGGGAGCTAATATGGGATCTAGCATGGGAGCGGTAGCATGGGAGCTGCAAATGGGATATGGTACGGGATCTAGCAATGAAACTGGAATGGGAACTAGCACAGGAGCGCAAGCAAAGGATATGGGAATGGGAGCGCGCACGAGAGCACTGGCACGGGATCTTGCAAGGAACCTTGCATGGGTGCTAGCATTGGGAGCTGGCAATGGAAGCTGGTATGGCATATTGGATGGAAGCTATCATGAGAGTTCGCATGGGATCGCTGGCATGGCATCTGGCAAGGGATCTGGCATTCGATATAGCATGGGATCTGGCATGCGATATAACATGGGATCCGGCATGGAAGCTGGTAATGGGAGCTCACATGGGATATGGCATTGTACCTGACATGGAATCGCTGGCATTAGAGCCCACATGAGACCTTGCAAGGGATCTGGCATGGGGACTCGCAATATATCTGGCATGGGAGCGGCTAATGGGATGTGGTATGGAATCAGGCATGGGAACTGCCATGGAATCGATGGCATGGGTTAAGGCATGGGAACTGGCAATGGGAGATGGTATGGGATCTGACGAGGGAGCTGATAAGGCATCTATCATGGGATCACTGGCAAGAGAGACGTAACTGAGAGCTTGCATGGGATCTCGCATGGGAGACTGCAAGGAATCTGGCATGGGATCTGGCAAGGAATCCGACATGGAAACTGGCACGAGTGTGCTGGCATGGCATCTGCAAAGGGATTTCGCATGAAACCTTGTAAGGGATATGGCATGGGATCTAGCAATGGATGCTAACATTGGATTTAACAAGGAAACTGGCATGGTAGCTAATATGAGACGTAGCATTTCAGCGCTGGCATGGGATCTCGCATGGGAGCTGGCAATGGGGATCTGGTATGGGACCTGGCAAGGAATCGTGAATGGTTTCTAGCATGGGAGCCCATTCCAGGGATATGGCAATGAGAGCTCGCATCGGAGCGTTGGCTTGGAATCTTGCGAGGGATCTGGAATGGGGGCAGGCATGGGAGCTGGGAATAGAAACTGGTATTGCATCTCGGATGGGAGCTGCTATGGGATTTCGCATGGGATCGCTGGCATGGCATCTGGCAAGGTATCTGACATGCGATGTAGCATGAGATCTGGCATGCGATCTAGCATGGGATCTGGCATAGAAGCTTGCAATGGGAGCTAGCATGGTATTTGACATGGAATCGCTGGCATGAGAGATCGCATGAGACTTTGCACGGGATCTGGCATGGAGACTCGCAATATATCTGCCACAGGAGCGGGTAATGGAACGTTGCATGGAATCAGGCATGAGAACTCCCATGGGATCGCTGGCATCGTATAAGGTATGGAAACTGGCAATGGGAACTGGTATGGGATCTGACGTGGGAGATAATAAGGGATCTACCATGAGATAACTGGCAAGAGAGCCGGAAATGAGAGCTTGCATGGGATCTCGCAGAGGAGATTGAAAGGAATCTGGCATGGGAGCTGGCAAGGAATCTGACATGGGAGCTGACACGCGTGTGCTGGCATGGCATCTGCAAAAGGATTTCGCATGAAACGTTGTAAGGGATATGGCATAGCATCCAGCAATGGGAGCTACCATGGGATTTAACAAGGAAACTGGCATGGGAGTTAATATGAGATATAGCATTGCAGCTCTGGCATGGGATCTCGCATGGCAACAGGAAATAGGATCTGGTATGGGACCTGGCAAGGAATCTGGAATGGAATCTAGCATGGGAGCGCAGGCAACGGATATGGCAATAGGAGCCCGCAAGGGACCGCTGGTATAGGATCTTGTAAGGGATCTGGGATGGGAGCTAGCATGGGAGCAGGCAATGGAAGCTGGTATGGCATCTCGGATAAGAGCTGCCATGGGAGGTCGCATAGGATCGTTGGCAATGCTTGTGGCATGCGATTTAGCATGGGATCTGGCATGCGATCTAACATGGGATATGGCATGGAAGCTGGCAATGGGAGCTGACATGGGATCTAGCATGGTAGCTGACATGAAATCGCTGGCATGAGAGCTCGCATGAGACTTTGCAAGGGATCTGGCATGGGAGCGGGTAATGGGACATGGCATGGAATCAGGCATGGGAACTGCCATGGTGTCGCTGGCATTGGAACTGGCTATGTTAGCTAGTATGGGATCTGACATGGAAGCTGATAATGGATCTACCCTGGGATCACTGGCAAGAGACGGAAATCAGAACTTGCATGGGATCTCGCAAAGGAGATTGCAAGGAATCTGTCATTGGAGCTGGCAATGAATCTGACATGGTTGCTGGCAAGGGTGTGGTGGCATGGCATCTGGCAAGGGATTTCGCATGGGAATTCGCATGAGACCTTGTAAGGGATCTGCCATGAAAGCTGTCATGCGAACTAGCACCGGTGACATGGGAGCTAGCATGGGATCTAGCAGTAGCAGCTTGAATGAGAGCTAATATGGGATTTGGTTTGGGAGCTGGCAACGAATCTGGCATGGGAGCGCAGACAAGAGATATTTCAGTTTGTATGAGACCTGACAAGAAATCTGGAATGGGATCTAGCATGGGACCACAGGCAAGGATTATGGCAATGGGAGCTCGCATGAGAAGGCTGGTATGGGATATTGTAAGGGTTCTGGGATAGGATCTAGCATGGTAGCTGGCAATGGAAGCCACTATTGCATTTCGGATGGGAGCTGCCATTGGAGTTCTCAACGGATCGCTGGCATGGCATCTGGCAAGGGATCTGTCATGCGATCTAGCATACGATCTAACATGGGATCTGGCATGGAAGCTGGCAATGGGAGCTGACAAGGGATCTAGCATGGTAGCTGACATAGAATCTCTGGCACAAGACTTTGAAAGGGATCTGGCATGGGGCTTTGAAATATATCTGGTATAGGAGCGGGTAGTGGGACGTGGCATGGAATCAGGCATCGGAACTGCAATGGGATCGCTGGCGTGGGAACTGGCAATGGGAACTAGTATGAGATCTGACGTGTGAGCTGATAAGGTATCTACCTTGGGATCACTGGCAAGAGAGACGGAAATCAGAACTTGAAAAGAATCTGGCATAGGAGATTGCAAGGAATCTGGCATCGGATCAGGCAAGGAATCTGACATGGGAGCTGGCACGGATGTGCTGGCATGGCATCTGGCGAGGTTTTTCGCATGGGAGCTCGCATGAGACATTATAAGGGATCTGGCATGGAAGCTGTCATGCGAACTGGCATCGATGACATGGGAGCTAGCATGGGATCTAGCAGTAGCAAGTTGAATGGGAGCTAATATGGGATCTGGTTTGGGAAGTGGCAAGGAATCAGGCTTGGGGCGGAGACAATAGATATGGAAATTGGTATGGGACCTGGCATGGAATCTGGAATGGGATATAACAAGGTTGCGCAGGCAAGAAATATGGCAATGGGAGCTCGCATGAGTCCGCTGTTATGGGACCTTGTAAGGGATCGGGGATGAGAGCTAGCATGGTAGCTGGCAATGGAAGCCACTATGGCATCTCGTATGGGAGCTGCCATTGGAGTTCGCAACGGATTGCTGGTATGGCATCTGGCAAGGGATCTGGCATGCGATCTAGCATGCGATCTAACATGGGATCTGGCATGGAAGCTGGCAATCGGAGCTGACATGGAATCTAGCATGGTAGCTGACAAGGAATCGCTGGCATGAGACTTTGAAAGGGATCTGGCAAGGGGCCTCGCAATATACCTGGCATGGGAGCGGGTAATGGGACGTGGCATGGAATCAGGTGTGGGAACTGCCATGGGATCGCTGGCATGGGAACTGGCAATGTGACCTAGTATGGTATCTGACGTGTGAGCTGATAAGGGATCTACCTTGGGATCACTGGCAAGAGAGACGGAAATCAGAAGTTGCATGGGATCTCGCATAGGAGATTGCAAGGAATCTGGCATGGGAGCTGGTAAAGAATCTGACGTGGGAGCTGGCACGGTTGTGCTGGCATGGCATCTGGCAAGGGATTTCGCATGGGAGCTCGCATGAGACCTTGTAAGGGATCTGGCATGGAAGCTGTCATGCGAACTAGCATCGGTGACATGGGAGCTAGCATGGGCTCTAGCAGTAGCAGCTTGAATGGGAGCTAATATGGGACCTGGCAAGGAATCTGGTATATGAGCAGAGAAGCGTTTTGGAATTGGGCCGGGCATGGGATCTGGCACGTGATATTGCAGGCGATCCGGCACGTGTGGTGGAATACGATCTGGCATGATATAGAGGTGGCCAGTTGGCCTGGGATCTGGCATGGGAGAATTTTTGGGATGTAGATAGAATGTTGTGAAGATAATTGCTGAGAGTGGTGTGACAGCTGGCATGGGTGATATGGAAGCTGGCATGAGTGGTATGGGATGTGGCATGGGGTTATGGGAGCTGGCATGGGAGCTGCCTTGGCTTTCGAGAACCGCCTAAAAAGACGAAGTTTACGAAATACATTTCTTAAAAAGGACCAGCAGCCAATCTTCGTTATTCGTTCCTCAGCTTCTTCTTCTTCTTCTTCTTCTTCTTCTTCTTCTGCTGGTTGGTGTTCCAATGATGGTGCTGTCATGCGAGCTGCCATGAGTTTTGGCATGGATGGTGTGGCCTTCCGGATGGGGATATTTTTATAGTCATCCGTGGCTTCCTTCAACTCTGTCTCGTCATAGAATTGGAAAAAAAAAGATAACACTGCAGTAATTTCAGATAATTGCACTCCTCTTCCCAAACCTCCTCCTCGAACTCGGTGTACTGGCTGCTCGGTTTAAAAAAGTAGTCGCAGCTCGTGCTCTGGGGGGCAGCGTGTACCTTCATCAGCTTTGCCGGCTTGCCAGTTGTATCATGTCCAGCTGGTACAGGCGGAGTCTTCACATACCACGTTGAAGTCGGTCTTCTTGTCCATCTTGTTCATCTTCTTGTCTTTCTTGTCCATTTTCTTTTCTTCTCTCCGTTGGATTTCGTCATGACATGTCCTTCCCCAGTATCCCCCACCCGGACATGCGATTGGGGGGATAGTTAACGTCCGGAATTTTTTACCAGTGAAAGACTCATCATGGCATTTTTATCGTATCATAAACTATCTTCTTGGGATTTATATATATGCGGTAGCCTCCCATTGCTATCCGCATACCACTCTCTCTTTCGCATCTTAAGATCCCAAGGGGCCCCAGCGTGAAGGTGAGGAGAGTGGATTTGACTAATTAGGCCCTCTAGACTTCACCGAAATTCTCCACAAGGGTTAAATATCAGTTCCATCAGGGTTTTTGACCCGATCAGAGACCAGGAAATCCCAATTAGCCTTTGCCTCCCTACACGATATATGTATATATATATATATATATATATATATATATATATAATATCGTGTACGCTGTGTGGAATGTGAGTAGGAAGGGAGAGGGAAGTTTTATCGAGAAGCCACACAAAACTGCTCTATAAATGGTTATATGGTAATGTGATATAGGGGATTTTGAAAATTAGGGATTTGTTCATTTAGCAATTGTATGTTTTCATTATAATTCCTGGCTATGAAGTATTCCTCAGCTATATTAATTAAATATGGACCATTTACTGTTTTTAAGATTTGCAATGTGTTGTGAATACCATTAAGTCCATGATCTGTGTTAATTGAGTGTCAAATTTTGATTTATTTCTATTGTTAATGAAATTGGATTCATGTTCCTTGTATCTAGTATGAAAATTCCTTTTTGTTTGGCCGATGTATTTCATATTGCAGTTAGTACCGGTACAATTTAAGTGATAAACTCCATTATGTAAATGTTTGTTAGTGTTCCTGATTTTATTGGGGATTATACTGCTTAATATATTGTTGATTTTATAAGTAATGTTTATATTTTCTTTTTTGAAAAGGCAGATATTTGATTATTAATTCTCCCTATATATAAGTTATAGAGTACAAGGATTTGACTTTATTGGATTGTATAGGTTGTAAAGTTGTAATTCTGTTGTGGATAAAGTTCTGAATCTTTTCTTATTAAAACCATTCTCACTAACTAATTGTATTATGTATTTGTATTCTGTTAAGTAGGCTTGTTTATTAAGAGGTGTGTTTATTAAATGATCGACTAAAAACCTCAATTTATAAATGTTGTGGGAATATGGATTTTTATTCTAATTTTTTTACTTAATACACAAGGTTTACACTGCATTTAGTCATTGCATCCCGAAAGAGCAGAAGCTCGTGCCTGGGCATAGTTCAGTCTACTTATATAGAATTGAAGGGTGTTAATTCAGCACAATAATATTAATATCTAGTAAAATACAGGCCATGTAATGACATATACAAATATACAAAATACAAAGTATATGAGTATTAGATTACAATTTTAAACTCATATGGCTTAAGGAAAGGCAAAACAATTAAATAATTGATCTAATTTGTTTCCTAAATCTATGTGTGTTTAATGTACTTAGTTCAGGGTAAGCTCTAATTAATGCATTATATATGTTAAGGGGTAAAAAATTTCTGCTGTGTTTTAATCCAGCAGTTGTGTGACATTTGGGGGTGTTTAGAAAGAAACTGTGGTTTTGTCTCGTACAGTATTCATGAGGATCAAATTTAAATTTATTGTTATTTTTATGGAAGTAAATGAACAATATTTGTTTATAAATTTGTTCTAGATTTGATGTACCAAATTTCTGAAAAATTAATTTCGTTGTGTGATCATAAGGTTTATATGGACAAATTTTGATAATTCCCTTTTTTTGGAGCAAATTTAAAGGGTGAATAGTCGATTTTTCCATTCCTCCCCAACCTAATATAGGCCTACCATAGCTACTGAATTATTGATTGAAACAGAGCTACGTACACAGTACACAGAACATAAATAGGTAAATAATAACATAGAATGGAAAATTTGTGGATTGTTTTACGCAATCTGATACACAGAAATGAGATATGCTTGCCCCATTTTAAATGTTGGTCAATAATGATACCTGAATATTTAACTTGTGAGGATATATTCAAAGCGTAACATGAGCAAGTAGGTACGTTACAGTCGTGTATTGTTATACTTCTATTATTATTTATTTTTAGTTGATCAAGGGCATGTGATGTTAATGAAAATATTATTAATTTTGTTTTAGAAACGTTCAAAGAAAGTAAGTGAGCATCCAGCCATTCTTTAATAATGTTAATACCAATGTTAGAGTTTTGATAAGTTTCATTCCAACTCGAACTGCTAAATATAACCACAGTCTCATCAGCATAAGATTACAGAGTACCAGAATATTTCTAAATGCCAATTTTAAGTAAATCGTTGATATATATTAAAAACAAAACAGGATCTAAAATCGTCCTCTGAGATACATCTATACAAATGTTACGTGATTCACTAAGGTGATCATTGATTGAGTTCTGTTACTTAAGTAAGATTTACATAATTTTAAAGCCAATCCATTAATTCCCAATCTATCTATTTTATTCAAAAGTATATTATGATTGACTGCATTGAAAACTTCTTGTAAGTCTCGAAAAATTCCTAGACATTTATTTCCTACATCAAATTGTTGAATTATTTTTGAAGTAACTGTCTTAATAGCATCATCAGTCCACAAATTTTTTCTGAAACCAAATTGATCATCAATTAGTAGTTTTTTTTTTTCTAAAAATTGTATTAACCGTGCCTTTATACATTTTTCAAATACTTTAGAGAGATTGGGTAATAGTGAAATGGGTCTGTAATTATTAAGATTGTATTTGTCACCAGACTTGTGAATTGGTATCACCACATCATGTTCTAGGGCTGAGGGAAATACATTTTGAGATGTGCACAAATTAAATATAAAGGCAAGTGGTTTAGAAATAGCTTCGATAATACATAGCACAAGAAAATGGTTACAACCCAAACATAATAGACAACATCATAAGGAAGACAAAACAAAAACTCAACAAACACACAAAACAAACACAAACACAAGAAATACATCACACTAACATACGAAAACAAAAACACATTCAAGATCGCATCCTCATTCAGAAAACAGAAATACAACATAGCATACAGAACAGAAAACACACTACAAAGACATCTCAACACACAAACAACACAAACAAATAGATACAACTACACAGGTGTATACAAACTCACATGCAATAGTTGCGACAGTTTCTACATTATACAGAGAGGCATATCATTCCAAACTCGATACAAAGAACACATTAAAGCAATAACCAGAGGACACAATACATCTAATCACAAAATTAATAAATTCCTGTTACGATTTAAAAAACACACACACACACACACTTCCAACATAATATAAATATACACTTCTGAATTCTCAACAACTTATTCAACAGCTAGGTATGTTAAAAGACAATAAACATGATAAAATTATTTCCTTGGACATAGAAAATCTTTACATGAACATTCACATAGATGAAACCATTCAAATAGTAGTTACATAATTACAAGGATTAAACATTAATCCTAATACAGTAAAACAAATTGAAAATATATTACACATTTCTTTATATCAAAATGATTTTACTTTCGATAATAAAATGTACAAACAAACAAAAGGTTTAGCTTTGGGAGATTCAATGTCAGGCTTCATAGCCGATATTTTCCTTCAGCACTTAGAAAATCAACATATTCCTAATATATAACTACAACATAACATTAAAGTACCATTAGTAAATGGCCTGTCTGATCACGATGCACAAATTCTAAGTGTTTTCAATATGAGTAAAAAATTCCAAAGTGTTAATCTAAAAATAAAAAAAAAGGATTATAAATGCTGAATCTCTTCATCATTTAAATACCTGTCTACAAAATGAATCTTGGGAAAATGTATATAGTACCGATACCATTGATATTAATACTAAATTTAATGCATTTTTCACTACATTTACGAATTATTTCAATGAATGTTTTGCAGTCAAGGTGGTGAAAAAATGTAAAAGTAAAAACATGTGGATAACTCAGGGAATTAAAATATCATGTGCTAGGAAAAGGAATCTATATTTAATGAGTAGGAATAGTGATGATCCTCATGTTCTTAATTACTACAAGAATTACTGTAAAACTTTGACAAAAGTTATAAAAGATGCAAAGAAAATGTATCAGAATGAAAAAATACAAAATTCAGATAATAAGATTAAAACTATTTGGGATATTATTAAAAATGAAACTAATCGATATTCAAAGAGTGAAAATATTACTTGCATTAAAATCAATGATAGTAAAATAGATAACCCAAAATCAATTGCAAATCATTTTAACGACTTCTATATAAATATTATTCAGAACTTCAACTTTCAAGATTGTGGAGAAGATCCTGCACTTGGTTACCTAACTGATGCATTTAACACTGAGTTTTTAGGTCTCAAATTTATTCCCACTACCGCAGCAGAAATCATGCATGTGATAAAACAACTAAAAACAAAATATTCCTCTGGATATGATGAAATTCCAAGTAAAGTTCTGAAAGCTTGTTCTGAAATATTATCACCTCCGTTAAGCTATCTATGCAATTTGTCAATGCAATGTGGTATTTTTCCAGAAAGACTCAAATATTCAATAGTAAAACCAATATACAAAAAGGGAGATAAATGTACTATTGCTAATTACAGACCCATATCATTATTAACAACATTTTCAAAAGTGTTTGAGAAAGTTATGTATAATAGATTATATCATTACCTGGAGTCCAACAATATATTAGTTTTAGAACAGTTTGGATTTAGAAAACAAAAATCGACAGAGAAGGCTGCTTTTAGTTTGGTGGATGAAATACTAAATTCATTAAATTCGAAACTACATGTAGGTGGGACTTTTTGTGACTTGGCTAAAGCATTTGATTGTGTAGACCATAGTATATTAGTAAAAAAATTGAAGTTTTATGGTATTAAAGATGAGATGTTGGGTTGGTTTACATCGTACTTATCAAATAGAAAACAAAAAGTAGAAGTAAATGTACCAAATAGTCATAAAGGTACTCATTCAGAATTTAGATATATTAAACATGGTGTTCCGCAGGGGTCAATTTTAGGTCCATTGTTGTTTCTAGTTTATATTCATGATTTAGCCTTGACCATAAACAATTCATCCCATGTAATTTTATTTGCAGATGATACAAGTGTAATTATTTCAAGCAAACAATACGATCATTTTATAAACACTTCTAATACAGTGCTGAATCTAATGAATGAATGGTTCCATGCAAATAAACTAGCACTTAATGTTGATAAAACCAGTGCAGTCAAATTTAGTACACACAATAGTGCTCAGGTTTCCTACAGTATTCGATTAAATGGAACTCATCTCAAAGAATCTATAAGCACAAAGTTTCTTGGTTTAGAATTGGATAATCACTTGAACTGGAAAACGCATATAGAATGTATTACTCTTAAATTGAGCTCTGCCTGTTATGCATTAAGATCTTTATCTACTATTGGTGATATAAACTTACTTAAAATGTCATACTTTGCATATTTTCACTCTGTAATGAAATATGGATTAATATTCTGGGGTAACTCGTCTGAAGCTAAACACGTTTTTGTTTTACAAAAGAAAGCTATAAGAATAATGGCCGGTGTGCATAAAAGGACCTCATGTAAAAATATTTTCCGAAACTTAGAAATCTTGACTTTACCTTGTGAATACATTCTTTCCCTAATGATGCTGTATATTAAGAACCAAGATAAATTCAGTACTAATCAAGATATTCATCATTTTAATACAAGACATAAATCAGATCTTCATCTACCCTCTGTTAGTCTAAGCTGTTTTAAAAAAGGAGTTCGCTATTCATGTATAACAGTCTTCAATGCACTGCCTAATTATCTTAAAGATTTGAAGAACAACGAGAAAAGGTTCAGAAAAGAATTAACCAAATTTCTACATACTCATACCTTCTACACAATTGATGAATTGTTTATGCTTGTGAATTGAATTATTCTACTTAAATGACATGTACAATTTTATATAGCTCAACTAAAATATGTTTTTATATTGACTTAATCTGTTTACTATGTATTGTATTTTTTGTTTAGCATAACTGATGAATTGTATGTACTGTAAATTGAATAGTATACTGTATAGGTCAACTGATTAATTGTTTAAGCTTATAAATTGAATAAATCTACTTCATATGAATTGTATAGCTTAACGAAAATAAGTTTGTAAATTGAACTAATTTGATTGTATATGTTTGTATAGTTTGGCTGATGAATTGTATATGTTCTTAAAATGATTACTAGTCTGTGTAGCTCTACTGATGAACTGTATATAGATCTACTGTAAATTGAATGGTAATATGTATAGCTCAACTGATGAATTGTTTATGATTATAAATTGAATTAATCTACTTGATATTAATTGCACAAATTTGTATAGCTTAATGAAAGTATGCTACTTTGTATTGTATATATTTGTATAGTTTTGGCCAATGAATTGTATATGCTTTAAATTGAATAGTAATCTATATAGCTCTACTGATAAATTGTTTGTGTTTGTAATTTTAAGTAGTTTGCATGATATGTACTATCAATTTCTGTGTATCACAACTGGTTGAATTGTTTATGCCTTAAATTTAATTAAATAGTTTTGTATTATAATATAGCTCAACTTATGAATGATCGTTTGCGTTTGTAAATTTAATAATCTGATTGGCTATGTATTGTATACTTTTAGTAGCGCCATCGATGTAGCTCAGTCGGCAGACTCCCTGGGCTGCTGATCCGGAGCTGCGTTCGGGCTTGGGTTGGTTCCCCCTTTGGACTTTGGTTTCTTCGGAGGTTTTCCCCAGCCGTGGGACTGAAGCCGGATGGTCTATGGCGAGTCCTTGGCATCAACCCCTTTGATTTGATTACCCCCTTTGATTTGATTACCTGGTTGGGTTTTTCCGAGGTTTCCCCCACCGAAAAGGCAAATGCCGGGTAATATTTTGGCGAATCCTTGGACTTCATCTCATCTCACTACATCTCGCCAAAATGTAAAAAAAATGTAAAAAAATTGTACAAAATTGTAAAAATTGTAGAAAATTACTAAATTGTAGAACTATAAAAATTTGTAAAAATTGTAATTGTAATATTGTAAAATGTTGACATGTTCCACATCTTAAAGCTTCATTGCTCATGTAAGATCTATAGAATAAAATAAATGAATGAATGAATGAATGAAAGTATATTTCCGATATGGTGACGATACTTTAATATAATATACAATAGTACTTCACAATCAGAACACATTGTCAATTCCTTCAATAGATTGCATCCCAAAATAATGAAATAGAACATATCAGAAGTAATAACTTCCTTGATCTGAACATTAAAATTAAAAAAATCTAAATTTTTCTACAACATTTACTAGAAAACTACATCAATCAATTATACCATACATCAAACATCTAATCATCACAGTTCAGTTCAGAAGCTCGGAGAGTACAGTCGGGTTTTTGTGTGCTCTGTGGTGCGAGTTACTAGTCTTAACAATGGGAAGAAACATGGGTGAAAACTGTGAAGGAGGAAGTGGGAAGGATCAGGACAATCAGATTATTTTCACCCTCAAACTAACTTATGTTTGAGGATCTTAAATCTTCAGTGCAGATGGAGGTGAATGAATTAAGAAAATCAGTTGAATTCATGTCTTCCAAGTTCGACAGTCTTAGAGAGGAATTGGCGCACACAAGACATGAACTCAACTGAGGAGATGAAGAGGCTAGTGCAAGAGAAAGACCATCTCAAATGGAAAGTGAGTGATCTGCAACAGTGAACACACAGAGACAATATAATTCTATTCAAAGTTCCGGAGATCGATGAACAATAAAACTTGTGAAGTCATTGACCAAATATTGGAAGTCATGGGCGGTAGTGAATTGGTGCAACATAATGTAAGCATAGCACATCGTATACCATCCAGGCCAGGTCATCTACTTCACAAAGAGGAGAAGTCGTGATGAATGGCTCCAGCAGTTCAGAAATGAGGCCAAAAAAGATGACAGTTGTCCAGGGTTTGCGACAAAAAAAAGTCAACAATGAACTTCTGACAGGAAGCAACACAGCAGGCGACCAACTGACAGCAGTGACCAAGACAAGGGATGCAGCACGTCTGAAGAATTATAAATTTGTCTGGACAAGAGATGGTAAAATATTTGCAAGAAAAGATGATGGCTATCCAGTGAGTAAAATCACTAATGTTGACGATGTAAATAATTTGTAAATAGTATTGTGTCGGTACTCATGTTTAATTATACAACATAATTGACTTAACAATGGCTAGTAATAATATATTAAATGAAATCCATCAGTGGAAATTTAATAATAATAATAATACTAATAATAATAATAATAATAATAATAATATTAATAATAATAATAATAATAATAACACAATGGTTTCTAACCGTTTAGTTCACTGCAATGAGTATATTACCAATATGCCATCAGATCTTAAAATATTTCACTTAAACATTCATAGCATCAACAAGAATTTTTCCAAACACTGTGTTTTACTTAATAATTTTTTTCTTTTACTTTGATATTATAGTTATAACTGAAACCTGGCTTGATCATGACTATGGCTATGATATTAATGGTTATAAAAAATTTGTTGAAAGTAATAAGTATAATAAATGGATGGTATAGTTGTAAATTTTAAGGAAAACATTGTAGTTTCTTTTAAGTGATATTGACATATCCCATTGCAACACTATTTTTAAAAGCTTCTTGTCAGTATACAAAGTTATAAAAAACAATGTTATTCTGGGTGATATAAACATTAAAATTTTAGAAAATAGCTTGGATAATTTTGGCAACATGTATTTAAATGTCATGCAAGAATAGAGATATACTTAAATTCCATTACTCGTCCATCATCCAATTCATGTCTTGACCACATTTTCCTAAAAACTGGAAATAACTTAAATTTTATACCTAGAGTTTACGCAAGTGCAATAACAGCTCATTATAATTGAATTCTATAGATTCAAAATCCCCTATATCCACTTTCACAAATTAAAGGATTTTGACAATAACTGATGGCAAACACAGGGAATTTTCAACCTAACAGTGACTTTTAACAAATCATTTGCTTTAAATTTATTGGCTTTTTTAATTGAAACAATATAAGTTAATTCATTAGAATTCTTTTTTAAGAAAATATAATTTAATATATATTTTTTTTCATTATGCATAAATTAAAATTTAATAACATTTAATAACAACGATTAATATCAATTACTTGAGATTAAATATGCATGATATAACATACACCCTTTCGTCATCATTTCAGTCGCACACAATGCACACGCATTGTCTACCGGTCTTTGTGTTCAGTGAACATCAGCAAGTCTCCATCTACCAACGTCACAACAAATAATCAATCCCACTCTTACTTCTTCGATCTTCATTAGAAGTCATTCTTAGCAAGCAAAATGTGGATATAACTAAGTTCTGAACAAAATGGTCTTTAGTGGGTTTTGATTGTTGAGGATTCAATGACTTTTGCATTTTTGTCAATCAGTAATAGGAATATTAGCAGAGAAGCCACTGAACATTCGAACAATTATAAGTAATTATAAACCATAAAAGCATATCTCATATTAACAATATGACTTAGGAATCTATATTCTACAAAGAAGACGCAGATAAATGTTTCCATAATTTCTATAAAATACTTCGTAACCTTGTTTGCAAATATTCTAATCATGTCCCTCTCAAATTCTCGAGTAAGTACAAAAATATTGAAACTTGGATTACCACAGGTATTGTTAAATCAATTCGATCTAGAGATAAGTTTGCTAAGCAAGTTAAATGTGACCCATAAAACATCGTTTTATTAAATTATTACAGAAAATATAAAATATTCTCACTAATGTAATAAGAAATCGGAGAATCAAATATTATTCTGAAATATTTTGCAAAAATAAAAATAATCCACAGCAATTTTGGCAGACCATAAACGAAGCTACTGACACCCAATGTAATAAAAATACTAAGTTAAAGACAATTATCATTCGAAATGAAATAACATTGGAAATAAGAGAAAACTATTGCACACGAATTTAACGATTATTTTACTAATGTAGGTCATGACATCACATCTAATATAAAAAAAGAAAGTATTTACAACTCATCACCATAAGCTTATTTATAATACAATGTTATCATCTATGTTTAGGTTTCCTCTAGACGAATGTAAAATCGTTAATATTGTACATAGTTTAAAAAATAATGTTGCTCCTGGTATTGGTAGTATTACAACAAATACCCTGAAACTTATTATCGAAGCTATTTCTAAACCACTTGCCTTTATATTTGATTTGTGCATATGTCAAAATGTATGTCCCTCAGCCCTAAAACATGATGTGGTGATACCAATTCACAAGTCTGGTGACAAATATAATCTTAATAATTACAGACCCATTTCACTATTACCCCATCACTATAAAGTATTTGAAAAATGTTTGCTTAACTGTGAACAAGTGGTGAGGGAAACCTAGGAACATACTGAGGGCGCTCTATCTGAAAATGGCTCTGAGATATAAAATTTATACTGTATCTACTTACGCCTAAAAAGGCGAAATCCAAAAAATACATGTCGTAAAAAGGACCAGCAGCCAGCCTTCGTTATACTTTCCTCATCTTTTTCTTCTTCTTCTGGTGCTGGTAGGTCTCCAATGGATGTGGAATGGTATCTAGCATGGTAGCTGACATGGAATCGCTGGCGTGAGACATTGCGCAGGATCTGGCATGGGGCCTGGCAATATATCTGGCATAGGAGCGGGTAATGGGACGTGGCATGGAATCAGGCATGGGAACTGCCATGGGATAAGGTATGGGAACTGGCAATGTGAGCTGGTATGGGATCTGACGTGTGAGCTGATAAGGGATCTACCATGGGATCACTGGCAAGAGAGCCGAAAATGAGAGCTTGCATGGGATCTCGCAGAGGAGATTGCAAGAATCTGACATGGGAGCTGGCACGCGTGTGCTGGCATGGCATCTGCAAAGGGATTTCGCATGAAACCTTGTAAGGGATATGGCATAGGATCTAGCAATGGGACCTAGCATGGGTTTTAAGAAGGAAACTGGCATGGGAGATAATATGAGATATTGCATTGCAGCGCTGGAATGGGATCTCGCATGGGAGCTGGCAATGGGCGTTGGCATTGGAGCTAAGAAGGAAACTGGCAGGGGAGCAAATATGGGATCTAGCATGGGAGCGCTAGCATGGGAGCTGCAAATGGGATATGGTACTGGATCTGGCAACGAATCTGGAATGGGATGTAGCATAAGAGCGAAAGCGAAGGATATGGCATTGGAAGCTCGAATGGGAGCACTGTCACGGGATCTTGCTTGGAATCTTGCATGGGTGCTAGCATTGGGAACTGGCAATGGAAGCTGGTATGGCAACTTGGATAGAAGCTATCATGGGAGATCGCATGGGATCGCTGGCATGTCATCTGGCAAGGGAACTGGCATGCGATCTAGCATGGGATCTGGCATGCGATCTAACACGGGATCTGGCATGGAAGCTGGTAATGGTAGCTCACATGGGATCTGGCATGGTAGCTGATATGGAATCGCTGGCATGAGAGCTCGCATGAGACCTTGCAATGGATCTGGCATGGGGCTCGTAATATATCTGGCATGGGAGCGTCTAATGGGATGTGGCATGGAATCAGGCATGGGAACTGCCATGGAATCGATGGGAAGGGTTAAGGCATGGGAACTGGCAATGGGTGCTGGTATAGGATATGACGTGGGAGCTGATAAAGGATCAATCCATTGGATCACTGGCCAGAGCGCCGGAAATGAGAGCTTGCATGGGATCTCGCATGGGAGATTGAAAGGAATCTTGCATGGGAGCTGCCAAGGAATCCGACATGGGAGCTGGCACGAGTGTGCTGGCATGGCATCTGGAGAGGGATTTCACATGAAACTTTGTAAGGGATATGGCATAGGATCTAGCAATGGGAGCTACATTGGATTTAACAAGGAAACTTGCATGGTAGCTAGTATGAGGTATAGCATTTCAGCTCTGGCATGGGATCTCGCATGGGAGCTGGCAGTGGGATTTGGTATGAGATCTGGGAAGGAATCCTGAATGGGTTCTAGCATGGGAGCGCATTCAAGGGACATGGCAATGAGAGCTCGCATGGGAGAGTTGGTATGGGTTCTTGCAAGGGATCTGGAATGGGGGCAGGCATGGGAGCTGTCAATAGAAGCTGGTATGGCATCTCGGATGGGAGCTGCCATGGGATTTTGCATGGGATCGCTGGCATGGCATCTGGCAAGGTATATGGCATGCGATCTAGCATGAGATCTGGCATGCGATCTAGCATGGGATCTGGCATGGAAGCTGGCAATGGGAGCTGACATGGGATCTAGCATGGTAGTTGACATGGAATCTCTGGCATGAGAGCTCGCATGAGACCTTGCACGGGATCTGGCATGGAGCCTCGCAATATATCTGCCATAGGAGCGGGTCATGGGACGTGGCATGGAATCAGGCATGGGAACTGCCATTGGATCGGTGGCATCGGATAAGTGATGGGAAATGGCAATGGGAACTGCAATGGGATCTGACGTAGGAGCTGATTAAAGATCTGCCATGAGATCACTGGCAAGAGAGCCGGAAATGAGAGCTTGCATGGGATCTCGCAGAGGAGATTGCAAGGAATCTGACATGGGAGCTGGCACGCGTGTGCTAGCATGGCATCTGCAAAGGGATTTCGCATGAAACGTTGTAAGGGATATGGCATAGGATTTAGCAATGGCAGGTAGCATGGGATTTAACAAGGAAACTGGAATAGGAGCTAATATGAGATATAGAATTGCTTCAATGGCATGGGATCTCGCATGGCAACAGGAAATAGGATCTGGTATGGGACCTGGCAAGGAATCTGGAATGGGATCTAGCATGGGAGCGCGGGGAAGAGTTGTGGCAATAGGAGCTCGCAAGGGGCCGCTGGTATGGGATCTTGTAAGGTATCTGGGATGGGAGCTAGCATGGGAGCTGGCAATGGAAGCTGGCATGGTATGTCGGTTGGGAGCTGCCATGGGAATTCGCAGAGGATCGCGGGCATTGCTTCTGGCATGCCATTTAGCATGGGATCTGGCATACGATATTACATGGGACATAGCATGGAAGCTGGCAATGGGAACTGACATGGGATCTAGTATGGTAGCTGACATGGAATCGCTGGCATGAGAGCTCGCATGGGACCTTGCAAGGGATCTGACAATGGGGCCTCGCAATATATCTGGCATGGGAGCGGGTAATGGGACACGGCATGGAATCAGGCATGGGAACTGCCATGGTATCCCAGGCATTGGAATTGGCTATGGGTCTATTATAGGATCTGATATGGAAGCTGATAAGGGATCTACTTTGGGATCACTGGCAAGAGAAACAGAAATCAGAACTTGCATGGGATATCGCATAGGAGATTGCAAGGAATCTGTCATTGGAGCTGGCAAGGAATCTGACATGGGAGCTGGCACGGGTGTGCTGGCATGGCATCTGGAAGGAGTTTCACATGGGAGCTCGCATGAGACCTTTTAGGGCAGCTGTCATGCGAACTAGCATCGATGACATGGGAGCTAGCATGGGATCTAACAGTAGCAGCTTGAATGGGAGCTAATATGGGATCTGGTTTGGGAAGTGACAAGAAATCTGGCATGGGAGCGCAGACAATAGATATGGTAATTTTATGGGACTTGGCAATTAATCTGGAATGGGATCTATCAAGGGAGAGCAGGCAAGGAATATGGCAATGGGAGCTCGCATAGGACCGCTGGTATGGATTCTTGTTAGTGATCTGGGATTGGAGCTAGCATGGGAGCTGGCAATGGAAGCTGGTATGGCATCTCGGATGGGAGCTGCCATTGGAGATCGCATCGGATCGCTGGAATGGCATCTGGCAAGGGATGAGGCATGCGATCTAACATGGGATCTGGCATGGAAGCTGGCAATGGGAGCTGACATGGGATCTAGCATGCTAGCTGACATGGAATCGCTGGCATGAGACTTTGAAAGGGATCTGGCATGGGCGTCGCGATATACCTGGCATGGGAGCGGGTAATGGGACGTGGCATGGAATCAGGCATGGGAACTGCCATGCGATCGTTGGCATGGGAACTGCCAATGGGATCTAGTATGGGATTTGACGTGTGAGGTGATAAGGGATCTACCTTGGGATCACTGGCAAGAGAGACGGAAATCAGAACTTGCATTGGACTTCGCATAGGAGATTGCAAGAAATCTGGCATGGGAGCAGCCAAGGAGTCTGACATGGGATCTGGCACGGTTGTGCTGCCATGGCATCTGGCAAGGGATTTCGAATGGGAACTCGTATGAGACTTTGTAAGGGATGTGGCATGGAAGCTGTAATGCGAACTAGCATCGGTGACATGGGAGCTAGCATGGGATTTAGCAGTAGCAGCTTGAATGGGAGCTAATATGGGATCTGGTTTGGGAGCTTGCAAGGAATCTGGATTTGGATCTAGCATGGGAGCGCAGACAGGAGATATGGCAAATGGAGCTCGCATGGGAGCAAAGGCATGGGATCTGGAATTGGAGCTGGTAATGGGATCTGGTATATGAGCTGAGATGCGTTTTGGAATTGGGCCTGGCATGGGATCTGGCACGGGATATTGCAGGCGATCCGGTATGGGAGGTGGAATGGGATCTGGCGTGATATAAAGGTGGCCAGTTGGCCTGGGACCTGGCATGGGAGAATTCTTGGGATGTAGATAGAATGTTGTGAAGATAATTCGTGGGAGTGGTGTGACAGCTGGCATGGGTGATATGGAAGCTTTGCATGAGTGGTATGGGAGGTGGCATGGGTGTTATGGGAACTGGCATGGGAGCTGGCCTGGCTTTCGAGAACCTCCTAAATAGACGAAGTCTACGAAATACATTTCTTAAAAAGGACCAGCAGCCAATCTTCGTTATTCGTTCCTCAGCTTCTTCTTCTTCTTCTTCTTCTTCTTCTTCTTCTGCTGGTTGGTGTTCCAATGATGATGCAGGCATGCGAGCTGCCAATAGTTTTGAAATGGATGGTGTGGCCTTCAGGATGGGGATATTTCGATAGTCATCCGTGGCTTCCTTCAAGTCTGTCTCGTCATAGAATTGGAAGAAAAAAAGATAACACTCCAGTAATTTCAGATAATTGCACCCCTCTTCCCAGACCTCCTCCTCAAACTTGGTGTACTGGCTGCTCGGCTCAAACAAGTAGTCTCAGCTCGTGCTCTTGGGGGCAGCGTGTACCTTCATCGGCTTAGCCGGCTTGCCAGTTGTATCATGTCCAGCTGGTACAGGCGGAGTCTTCACATACCACGTTGAAGTCGGTCTTCTTGTCCATTTTGTCCATCTTATTTCCCATCTTGTCCATCTTCTTTTCTCCTCTCCGTTGGATTTCGCCATGACATGTCCTTCCCCAGTATCCCCCACCCGGACATCCGATTGGGGGATAGTTTACGTCCGGAATTTTTTACCTGGGAAAGACTCATCAAGCATTTTTATCGTATCATCATCTATCTTCTTGGGTTTTATATATATGCGGTAGCCTCACATTGCTATCCGCATACCACTGTCTCTTTGGCATCTTAAAAGATCCCAGGGGGCCCCAGCGTGATGGTGAGGAGAGTGGATTTGACTAATTAGGCCCTCTAGACTTCACCGAAATTATCCACAAGGGTTAAATATCAGTTCCATCAGGGTTTTTGATCCCATCAGAGACCAGGAAATCCCAATTAGCCTTTGCCCCCCCAAACGATATATATATATATATATATATATATATATATATATATATATATATATCGTGTACGCTGTGTGGAATGTGAGTAGGAAGGGAGAGGGAAGTTTAATCGAGAAGCCACACAAAACTGCTCTATAAATGGTTATATGGTAATGTGATATAGGGGATTTTGAAAATTAGGAATTTGTTCATTTAGCAATTGTATGTTTTCATTATAATTGCTGGCTCTGAACTATTCCTCAGCTATATTAATTAAATATGGACCATTTATTGTTTTTAAGATTTGCAATGTGTTGTGAATACCATTAAGTCCATGACCTGTGTTAAGAGAGTGGCAAATTTTGATTTAATTCTATTGTTAATGAAATTGGATTCATGTTCCTTGTATCTAGTATGAAAATTCCTTTTTGTTTGGCCGATGTATTTCATATTGCAGTTAGTACCGGTACAATTTAAGTGATAAACTCTATTATGTAAATGTTTGTTAGTGTTCCTGATTTTATTGGGGATTACACTGTTTAATGTATTGTTGATTTTATAAGTAATGTTTAAATTTTCTTTTTTGAAGAGGCAGAATTTGATTATTAATTTTCCCCATATAGGTTATAGATATCCAGATTTTGACTTTATTGGATTCTATAGGTTGTAAAGTTGTAATTCTGTTGTGGATAAAGTTCTGAATCATTTCTTATTAAAACCATTCTCACTAACTAATTGTGTTATGTATTTGTATTCTGTAGAGTAGGCTTGTTTATTAAGAGGTGTGTTTCTTAAATGATCGACTAAAAACCTGAATTTACAAATGTTGTGGGAATATGGATTTTTATTCTAATTTATTATTTAATACACAAGGTTTACACTACATTTAAGCATTGCACCCCGAAAGAGCAGAAGCTCGTGCCTGAGCATAGTTCAGTCTACTTATATAGAATTGAAGGATGTTAATTCAGCACAATAATATTAATATCTAGTAAAATACAGACCATGTAGTGACATATACAAATATACAAAATACAAAGTATATGAGTATTAGATTACAATTTTAAACTCATATGGCTTAAGGAAAGGCAAAACAATTAAATAATTGATCTAATTTGTTTCCTAAATGTGTGTGTGTGTTTAATATACTTAGTTCAGTGTAAGCTCTAGTTAATGCATTATATATATTCTGGGTAAAATATTTCGGCTGTGTTTTAATCCAGCAGTTGTGTGACATTTGGGGGTGTTTAGAAAGAAACTGTGGTTTTGTCTCGTACGATATTCATGAGGATCAAATTTAAATTAATTGTTATTTTTATGGAAGTAAATGAACAATATTTGTTTATAAATTTTTTTCTAGATTTGATGCACCAAATTTCTGAAAGAATAATTTCGTTGTGTGATCAAAAGGTTTATATAGACAAATTTTGATAATTCACTCTTTTGGAGCAAATTTAAAGGGTGAATAGTCGATTTTTCCATTCCTCCCCAACCTAATATAGGCCTACCATACCTACTGAATTATTGATTGAAACAGAGCTACGTACACAGTACACAGAACATAAATAGGTAAATAAGAACATAGAATGGAAAATTTGTGGATTGTTTTACGCAATCTGATACACAGAAGTGAGATATGCTTGCCCCATTTTAAATGTTGGTCAATAATGATACCTGAATATTTAACTTGTGAGGATATATTCAAAGCGTTACATGAGCAAGTAGGTACGTTACAATCGTGTATTGTTATAATTCTATTATTATTTATTTTTCGTTGTTCAAGGGCATGTGATGTTAATGAAAATATTATTAATTTTGTTTTAGAAACGTTCAAAGAAAGTAAGTGAGCAACCAGCCATTCTTGAATAATATTAACACCAATGTTAGAGTTTGGATAAATTTCATTCCAACTCGAACTGCTAAATATAACCACAGTCTCATCAGCATAAGATTACAGAGTACCAGAATATTTCTAAATGTCAATTTTAAGTAAATCGTTGATATATATTAAAAACAAAACAGGATCTAAAATCGTCCTCTGAGATACAACTATACATATATTACGTGATTCACTAAGGTGATCATTGATTGAATTCTGTTACTTAAGTAAGATTTACATAATTTTAAAGCCAATCCATTAATTCCCAATCTATCTATTTTATTCAAAAGTATATTATGATTGACTGCATTGAAAACTTCTTGTAAGTCTAGAAAAATTCCTAGACATTTATTTCCTACATCTAATTTTGAATTATTTTTGAAGTAACTGTCATAATAGCATCATCAGTCCACAAATTTTTTCTGAAACCAAATTGATCATCAATTAGTAGTTTTTTTTTTTTTCTAAAAATTGTATTAACCGTGCCTTTATACATTTTTCAAATACTTTAGAGAGATTGGGTGCTAGTGAAATGGGTCTGTAATTATTAAGATTGTATTTGTCACCAGACTTGTGAATTGGTATCACCACATCATGTTTTGGGCTGAGGGAAATACATTTTGAGATGTGCACAAATTAAATATAAAGGCAAGTGGTTTAGAAATAGCTTCGATAATACATAGCACAAGAAAATGGTTACAACCCAAACATAATAGACAACATCATAAGGAAGACAAAACAAAAAATTAACAAACACACAAAACAAATACAAACACAAGAAATACATCACACTAACATACGAAAACAAAAACACATTCAAGATCGCATCCTCATTCAGAAAACAGAAATACAACATAGCATACAGAACAGAAAACACACCACAAAGACATCTTAACACACAAACAACACAAACAAATAGATACAACCACACAGGTGTATACAAACTCACATGCAATAGTTGCGACAGTTTCTACATTATACAGAGAGGCATATCATTCCAAACTCGATACAAAGAACACATTAAAGCAATAACCAGAGGACACAATACATCTAATCACAAAATTAATAAATTCCTATTATGTTTTAAAAAAAACATACACACACACTTCCAACATAATATAAATATACACTTCTGAATTCTAAACAACTTATTCAACAGCTAGGTATGTTAAAAGACAATAAACATGATAAAATTATTTCCTTGGCCATAGAAAATCTTTACATGAACATTCACATAGATGAAACAATTCAAATAACAGTGACATAATTACAAGGATTAAACATTAATCCAAATACAATAAAACAAATTGAAAATATATTACACATTTCTTTATATCTAAATTATTTTACTTTCGATAATAAAATGTACAAACAAACAAAAGGTTTAGCTATGGGAGATTCAATGTCAGGCTTCATAGCCGATATTTTCCTTCAGCACTTAGAAAATCAACATATTCCTAATATATAACTACAACATAACATTAAAGCATACTTCCGATATGGTGACGATACTTTAATATAATATACAATAGTACTTCACAATCAGAACACATTGTCAATTCTTTCAATAGATTGCATCCCGAAATAATGAAATGGAACATATCAGAAGTATTAACTTCCTTGATCAGAACATTAAAATTAAAAAATCTAAATTTTTCTACAACATATACTAGAAACCTACATCAATCAATTATACCATACATCAAACATCTAATCATCACAGTTCAGTTCAGAAGCTCGGAGAGTAGAGTCGGGTTTTTATGTGCTCTGTGGTGCGAGTTACTAGTGTTAACTATGGGAAGAAACATGGGTGCAAACTGTGAAGGAGGAAGTGGGAAGAATCAGGACAATCAGATTATTTTCACCCTCAAACTAACTTATGTTTGAGGATCTTAAATCTTCTGTGCAGATGGATGTGAATGAATTAAGAATATCAGTTGAATTCATGTCTTCCAAGTTCGACAGTCTTAGAGAGGAATTGGCGCACACAAGACATGAACTCAACTGAGGAGATGAAGAGGCTAGTGCAAGAGAATGACCATCTCAAATGGAAAGTGAGTGATCTGCAACAGTGAACACACAGAGACAATATAATTCTATTCAAAGTTCCGGAGATCGATGAACAATCAACTTGTGAAGTCATTGACCAAATATCGGAAGTCATGGGCTGTAGTGAATTGGTGCAACATAATGTAAGCGTAGCACATCGTATACCATCCAGGCCAGGTCATCTACTTCACAAAGAGGAGAAGTCGTGATGAATGGCTCCAGCAGTTCAGAAATGAGGCCAAAAAAGATGACAGTTGTCCAGGGTTTGCGACAAAAAAAAAAAGTCAACAGGGAACTTCCGACAGGAATCATCACAGCAGGCGACCAACTGACAGCAGTGACCAAGACAAGGGATGTAGCACGTCTGAAGAATTATAAATTTGTCTGGACAAGAGATGGTAAAATATTTGCAAGAAAAGATGATGGCTGTCCAGTGAGTAAAATCACTAATGTTGACGATGTAAATAATTTGTAAATAGTATTGTGTCGGTACTCATGTATAATTATACAACATAATTGACTTAACAATGGCTAGTAATACTATATTAAATGAAATCCATCAGTGCAAATTTAATAATAATTATAATAATAATAATAATAATAATAATAATAATAATAATAATAATAATAATAATAATAACATAATGGTTTCTAACGGTTTACTTCACTGCAATGAGTATATTACCAATATGCTATCAGATCTTAAAATATTTCACTTAAACATTGATAGCATCAACAAGAATTTTTCCAAACTCTGTGTTTTACTTAATAATTTTTCCTTTTACTTTGATATTATAGTTATAAATGAAACCTGGCTTGATCATGATTCTGGCTATGATATTAATGGTTATAAAAATTTGTTGAAAGTAATAAGTATAATAAATGGATGGTATAGTTATAGATCTTTGAGGAAAACATTGTAGTTCCTTATAAGTGATATTGACATATCCCATTGCAACACTATTTTTAAAAGCTTCTTGCCAATATACAAAGTTATAAAAAACAATGTTATTCTGGGTGACATAAACATTAAAATTTTAGAAAATAGCTTGGATAATTTTGGCAATATGTATTTAAATATCATGCAATTATATACAAATACTTAAATTCCATTACTCGTCCATCATCCAATTCATGTCTTGACCACATTTTCCTAAAAACTGGAAATAACTTAAATTTTATACCTGGAGTTTACGCAAGTGCAATAACAGCTCATTATAATTGAATTCTATAGATTCAAAATCCCCTATATCCACTTTCACAAATTAAAGGATTTTGACAATAACTGATGGCAAACACAGGGAATTTTCAACCTAACAGTGACTTTTAACAAATCATTTGCTTTAAATTTATTGGCTTTTTTAATTGAAACAATATAAGTTAATTCATTAGAATTCTTTTTTAAGAAAATATAATTTAATATATATTTTTTTTCATTATGCATAAATTAAAATTTAATAACATTTAATAACAACGATTAATATCAATTACTTGAGATTAAATATGCATGATATAACATACCCCCTTCGTCATCATTTCAGTCGCACACAATGCACACGCATTGTCTACCGGTCTTTGTGTTCAGTCAACACCAGCAAGTCTCCATCTACCAACGTCACAACAAATAATCAATTCCACTCTCACTTCTTCGATCTTCATTAGAATTCATTCTTAGCAAGCAAAATGTGGACATAACTAAGTTCTGAACAATATGGTCTTTAGTGGTTTTGATTCTAAAGGATTCAATGAATTTTGCATTTTGTCAATCAGTAATAGAAATATTAGCAGAGAAGCCACTGAACCTTCGAACAATTATAAGTAATTATAAACCATGAAAGCCTATCTCATATTAATAATATGACTTGGGAATCTATATTCTGCAATGAAGACGCCGATACATGTTTCGATAATTTTTATAAAATACTTCGTAACCTTATTTGCAAATATTCTAATCATGTCCCTCTCAAATCCTCAAGTAAGTACAAAAATATTGAACCTGGGATTACCACAGGTATTGTCAACTCAATACGATCTAGAGATAAGTTTGCTAAGCAAGTTAAATGTGACCCATAAAACATCGTTTTATTAAATTATTACAGAAAATATAAAAATATTCTCACTAATGTAATAAGAAATCGGAGAATCAAATATTATTGTGAAAAATTTTGCGAAAATAAAAATAATCCACAGCAATTTTGGCAGACCATAAACGAAGCTACTGGCACCCAATGTAATAAAAATACTAATGTAAAGACAATTATAAGACGAAATGGAATAAAATTGAAAATAAGAAAAAACTATTGCAAACGAATTTAACGATTACTTTGCTAATGTAGATCATGACATCACATGTAATATAAAAAAGAATGTATTTAATACTCATCACCATAAGCTTATTTATAATAAAAGTTTATCATCTATGTTTATGTTTCCTGTAAACGAATGTTAAATCGTTAATATTGACATAGTTTAAAAAATAATGTTGCTACTGGTATTGGTAGTATTACAACAAATACCCTGAAACTTATTATCGAAGCTATTTCTAAACCACTTGCCTTTATATTCGATTTGTGCATATGTCAAAATGTATTTCCCTCAGCCCTAAAACATGATGTGGTGATACCAATTCACAAGTCTGGTGACAAATATAATCTTAATAATTACAGACCCATTTCACTATTACCCCGTCTCTCTAAAGTATTTGAAAAATGTTTGCTTAACTGTGAACAAGTGGTGAGGGAAACCTAGGAACACACTGAGGGCGCTCTATCTGAAAATGGCTCTGAGATATAAAATTTATACTGTATCTACTTACGCCTAAAAAGGCGAAATCTACAAAATACATGTCGTAAAAAGGACCAGCAGCCAGCTTTCGTTATACTTTCCTCATCTTCTTCTTATGCAGCTGGTAGGTCTCCAATGGATCTGGCATGGGATCTACCATGGTAGCTGACATGGAATCGCTGGCGTGAGACATTGCGCAGGATCTGGCGTGGGGCCTCGCAATATATCTGGCATAGGAAAGGGTAATGAGTCGTGTCCTGGAATCAGGCATGGGAACTGCCATGGGATAAGGTATGGGAACTGGCAATGTGAGCTGGTATGGGATCTCACGTGGGAGCTGATAAGGGATTTACCATGGGATCACTGGAAAGAGAGCTGGAAATGATAGCTTGCATGGAATCTCACATGGGAGATTGCAAGGAATCTGGCATGGGACGTGGCAAGGAATCTGACATGGGAGCTGGCACGGGTGTGCTGGCATGGCATCTGCAAGGGATTTCGCATGAAACATTGTAAGGGTTATGGCATATGATCTAGCAATGGGAGCTAGCATGGAATTTAAGAAGGAAACTGGCATGGGAGATAATATGAGATTTAGCATTGCAGCGCTGGCATGGGATCTCGCATGGGAGCTGGCAATGGGCGTTGGCATTGGAGCTAAGAAGGAAACTGGCATGGGAATTAATATGGGATCTAGCATGTGAGCACTAGCATAGGAGCTGCAAACGGGATATGGTACGGTTACTGGCATGGGATCTAGCATAAGAGCGCAAGCGAAGGATATGGCAATGGGAGCTCGCACGGGAGCACTGGAACGGGATCTTGCAAGGGTGCTAGCATTGTGAGCTGGAAATGGAAGCTGGTATGGCATCTTGGATGGAAGCTATCATGGGAGTTCGCATGGGTTCGCTGGCATGGTATCTGGCAAGGGATCTGGCATGCGATCTAGCATGGGATCTGGCATGCGATGTAACATGGGATCTGGTATGGAAACTGGTAATGGGAGCTGACATGGGATCTAGCATGGTAGCTGACATGGAATCGCTGCCATTAGAACTCGCATGAGACCTTGCAAGGGATCTGGCATGGGGCCTCGCAATATATCTGGCATGGCAGCGGCTAATGTGATGTGGCATGGAATGAGGCATGGGAACTGCCATGGATTCAATGGCATGGGTTACGGCATGTGAACTGGCAATGGGAGCTGGTTTGGGATCTGACGTGGGAGGTGACAAGGGATCTACCATGGGATCACTGGCAAGAGAGCCGGAAATGAGAGCTTGCAAGGGATCTCTCATGCGAGATTGCAAGGAATCTGGCATGGGAGCTGGCAAGGAATCCGATATGGGCGCTGGCACGAGTGTGCTGGTATGGCATATGGAAAGGGATTTCGCATGAAACATTGTAAGGGGTATGGCATAGGATCTAGCAATGGGATCTAGCTTTGGATTTAATAAGGAAACTGGCATGGTAGCTAATATGAGATGTAGCATTTCAGCCCTGGCATGGGATCTCGCATGGGAGCTGGCAATGGTATCTGGTATGGGACATGGCAACGAATCCTGAATGGGTTCTAGCATGGGAGCGCATTCAAGGGATATGGGAATGAAACCTCGCATGGGAGCGTTGTTATGGGATCTTGCAAGGGATCTGGAATGGGGGCAGGCATGGGAGCTGGCAATAGAAGCTGGTATGGACTCTCGGATGGGAGCTGCCATGGGAGTTCACATGGGATCGCTGGCATGGCATCTGGCAAAGGATCTGGCATGCGATCTAACATGTGACTTAGCATGGGATCTGGCATGGAAGCTGGCAATGGGAGCTGACATGGGATCTAGCATGGTAGTTGACAAATCGTTGGCATGAGCTCGCATGAGACTTTGCACTGAGTCTGGCATGGAGCCTCGCAATATATCTGCCATAGAAGCGGATAATGGGACGTGGCATGGAATCAGGCATGGGAACTGCCATGGGATCGCTGGCATCGGATAAGGTATGGGAACTGGCAATGTGAACTGGTATGGGATCTGACGTGGGAGCTGATAATTGATCTACCATGAGATCACTGGCAAGAGAGCCGGAAATGAGAGCTTGCATGGGATCTCGCAGAGGAGATTGCAAGGAATCTGGCAAGGAATCTGACATGGGAGCTGGCACGCGTGTGCTGGAACGGCATCTGTAAAGGGATTTCGCATGAAACCAAGTAAGGGATATGGCATAGGATCTAGCAATGGGAGCTAGCATGGTAATTAACAAGAAAACTGGCATGGGAGCTAATATGAGATATAGCATTGCAGCGCTGGCATGGGATCTGGCATGGCAACAGGAAATTGGATCTGGTATGGGACCAGGCAAGGAATCTGGAATGGGATCTTGCATGGGAGCGCAGGTAAGGTATATGGCAACAGGAGCTCGCAAGGGACCGCTGGTATGGGATCTGGGATGGGAGCTAGTATCGGAGCTGGCAATGGAAGCTGGTATGGCATCTCGGATGGGAGCTGCCATGGGAGTTCGCATAGGATCGCTGGCATTGCTTCTGGCATGCGATTTAGCATGGGATCTGGCATGCGATCTAACATGGGACATGGCATGGAAGCTGGCAGTGGGAGCTGACATGGGATCTAGCATGGTAGCTGACATGGAATCGCTGGCATGAGAACTCGCGTGAGACCTTGCAACGGATCTGGCATGGGGCCTCGCATTATATGTGGCATGGGAGCGGGTAATGGGACATGACATGGAATCAGGCATGGGAAATGCCATGGTATCGCTGGCATTGGAACTGGCTATAGGAGCTAGTATGGGATCTGACATGGAAGCTGATAATGGATTTACCCTGGGATCACTGGCAAGAGAGGCAGATATTAGAAATTGCATGGGATCTCGCATAGGAGATTGCAAGGAATCTGTCATTGGAGATGGCAAGGAATCTGACATGGAAGCTGGCACGGGTGTGCTGGCATGGCATATGGCAAGGGATTTCGCATGGGAGCTCACATGAGACCTTGTAAGGGATCTCCCATAGAAGCTGTCATGTGAACTAGCATCGGTGACATGGGAGCTAGCATGGGATCTAGCAGTAGCAGCTTGAATGGGAGCTAATATTGGATTTGGTTTGGGAGCTGGCAAGGAATCTGGCATGGGAGCGCAGACAGGAGATATGGCAATTTGTATAAGACCTGACAGGGAATATGGAATGGGATCTAGCATGGGACCGCAGGCAAGGAATATGGCAATGGGAGTTCGCATGGGATCGCTTGAATGGGATCGTGTAAGAAGGGGGTCTGGGATGGGATATAGCATGGCAGCTGGTATGGCATCTCGAATGGGAGCTGCCATGGGAGCTCGCATCGGATCGCTGGCATGGCATCTGGCAAAGAATCTGGCATGCGATCTAGCATGCGATCTAACATGGGATCTGGCATGGAAACTGGCAATGGGAGCTGACAAGGGATCTAGCATGGTAGCTGACATGGAATCGCTGGCATGAGACTTTGAAAAGGATCTGGCATGGGGCCTCACAATATACCTGGTATGGGAGCGGGTAATAGAACGTGGCATGGAATCAGGCATGGGAACTGCCATGGGATCGCTGGCGTGGGAACTGGCAATGGGACCTAGTATGGGATCTGACGTGTAAGCTGATAAGGTATCTACCTTGGGATCACTTGCAAGAGAGCCGGAAATCAGAACTTGAATGGGATCTCGCATAGGAGATTGGAAGGAATCTGGCATTGGAGCTGGCAAGGAAACTGACATGGGAGCAGGCACGGGTGTGCTGGCATGGCATCTGGCAGGGGATTTCGCATGGGAGCTCGCATGAGACCTTTTAAGGGATCTGGCATGGAAGCTGTCATGCGAACAAGCATCGATGACTTGGAAGCTAGCATGGGATCTAGCAGTAGCAGCTAGAATTGGAGCTAATATGGGATCTGGTTTGGGAACTGGTAAGGAATCTGGCATGGGAGCGCAGACAATATATATGGTAATTGGTATGGGACCTGGCAAGGAATCTGGAATGGGATCTAACAAGGGAGCGCAGGCAAGGAATATGTCAATGGGAGCTCGCATGGGATCGCTGGTATTGGATCTTGTAAGGAATCTGGGATGGGAGCTAGAATGGGAGCTGGCAATGGAAGCCACTATGGCATCTCGGATGGGAGCTGCCATTGGAGTTCCCATCGGATCGCAGGCATGGCATCTGGCAAGGGATCTGGCATGCGATCTAGCATGCGATCTAACATGGGATCTGGCATGGAAGCTGGCAATGGGAGCTGACATGGGATCTAGCATGGTAGCTGACATGGAATCGCAGGCACGAGACTTTGAAAGGGATCTGGCATGGGGCCTCGCATTATATGTGGCATGGGAGCGGCTAATGGGACGTGGCATGGAATCAGGCATGGGAACTGCCTTGGGATCGCTGGCATTGGGACCTAGTATGGGATCTGACGTGTGAGCTCAAAAGGGATCTACCTTGGGATCACTTGCAAGAGAGACGGAAATCAGAACTTGCATGGGATCCCGCATAGGAGATTGCAAGGAATCTGGCATGGGAGCTGGCAAGGAATCTGACATGGGAGCTGGCACGGGTGTGCTGGCATGGCATTTGGCATGGGAGCTCGCATGAGACTTTATAAGGGGTCTGGCATGGAAGCTGTCATGCGAACTAGCATCGGTGACATGGGAGCTAGCAAGGGATCTAGCAGTAGCAGCTTGAATGGGAGCTAATATGGGATCTGGTTTGGGATCTAGCATTGGAGCGGAGACAGGAGATATGGCAAAGAGAGCCGCATGGGAGCAATGGCATGGGATCTGGAATGGGAGCTGGCAATGGGATCTGGTATATGAGCTGAGATGCGTTTTGGAATTGGGCCTGGCATGGGATCTGGCACGGGTTATTGCAGGCGATCCGGCACGGGAGTTGTAATGCGATCTGGCATGATATAAAGGTGGCCAGTTGGCCCGGGATCTGGCATGGGAGAATTTTTGGGATGTAGATAGAATGTTGTGAAGATAATTCGTGGGATTGGTGTGACAGCTGGCATGGGTGATATGGAAGCTGGCATGAGTGGTATGGGAGGTGGCATGGATGGTATGGGAGCTGGCCTGGCTTTCGAGAACCGCCTAAAAAGACGAAGTCTACGAAATACATTTCTTAAAAAGGACCAGCAGCCAATCTTCGTTATTCGTTCCTCAGCTTCTTCTTCTTCTTCTTCTTCTGCTGGTTGGTGTTCCAATGATGGTGCTGGCATGCGAGCTGCCATGAGTTTTGGCATGGATTGTGTGGCCTTCAGGATGGGGATATTTCGAAAGTCATCCGTGGCTTCCTTCAACTCTGTCTCGTCATAGAATTGGAAGAAAAATAGATAACACTCCAGTAATTTCAGATAATTGCACCCCTCTTCCCAGACCTCCTCCTCAAACTCGGTGTAATGGCTGCTCGGCTCAAACAAGTAGTCGCTGCTCGTGCTGTGGGGACAGCGTGTACCTTCATCGGCTTTGCCGGCTTGCCAGTTGTATCATGTCCAGCTGGTACAGGCGGAGTCTTCACATACCACGTTGAAGTCGGTCTCCTTGTCCATCTTCTTTTCTTCTCTCCGTTGGATTTCGTCATGACATGTCCTTCCCCAGTTTCCCCCACCCGGACATCCGATTGGGGGGATAGTTTACGTCCGGAATTTTTTACCAGGGAAAGACTCATCATGACATTTTTATCGTATCATAAACTATCTTCTTGGGATTTATATATATGCGGTAGCCTCCCATTCCTATCCGCATACCACTCTCTTTCGCATCTTCAAAGATCCCAGGGGGCCCCAGCGTGAAGGTGAGGAGAGTGAATTTGACTAATTAGGCCCTCCAGACTTCACCGAAATTCTCCACAAGGGTTAAATATCAGTTCCATCAGGGTTTTTGACCCGATCAGAGACCAGGAAATCCCAATTAGTATTTGCCCCCCACACGATATATATATACATATATATACATATATATATATATATATATATATATATATATATATATATATCGTGTACGCTATGTGGAATGTGAGTAGGAAGGCAGAGGGAAGTTTTATCGAGAAGCCACACAAAACTGCTCTATAAATGGTTATATGGTAATGCGATATAGGGGATTTTGGAAATTAGGAATTTGTTCATTTAGCAATTGTATGTTTTCATTATAATTCCTGGCTATGAAGTATTTCCCAGCTATATTAATTAAATATGGACCATTTACTGTTTTTAAGACTTGCAATGTGTTGTGAATACCATTAAGTCCATGAACTGTGTTAATTGAGTGGCAAATTTTGATTTATTACTATTGTTAATGAAATTGGATTCATGTTCCCTGTATCTAGTATGAAAATTCCTTTTTGTTTGGCCGATGTATTTCATATTGCAGTTAGTACCGATACAATTTAAGTGATAAACTCCATTATGTAAATGTTTGTTAGTGTTCCTGATTTTTTTGGGGATTATACTGTTTAATGTATTGTTGATTTTATGAGTAACGTTTATATTTTCTTTTTTGAAAAGGCAGATATTTGATTATTAATTTTGCCTATATATGTTATAGAGTTCCAGGTTTTGACTTTATTGGATTCTATAGGTTGTAAAGTTGTAATTCTGTTGTGGATAAAGTTCTGAATCTTTTCTTATTAAAACCATTCTCACTAACTAATTGTATTATGTATTTGTATCCTGTTGAGTAGGCCTGTTTATTAAATGATCGACTAAAAACGTGAATTTACAAATGTTGTGGGAATATGGATTTTTATTCTAATTTATTTATTTAATACACAAGGTTTACACTACATTTAGGCATTGCATCCCGAAAGAGCAGAAGCTCGTGCCTGGGCATAGTTCAGTCTACTTATATAAAATTGAAGAGTGTTAATTCAGCACAATAATATTAATATCTAGTAAAATACAGACCATGTAATGACATATACAAATATACAAAATACAAAGTATATGAGTATTAGATTACAATTTTAAACTCATATGGCTTAAGGAAAGGCAAAACAATTAAATAATTGATCTAATTTGTTTCCTAAATCTATGTGTGTTTAATGTATTTAGTTCAGGGTAAGCTCTAATTAATGCATTATATATTCTGGGTAAAACATTTCTGCTGTGTTTTAATCCAGCAGTTGTGTGACATTTGGGGGTGTTTAGAAAGAAAATGTGGTTTTGTCTCGTACAGTATTCATGAGGATCAAATTTAAATTTATTGTTATTTTTATGGAAGTAAATGAACAATATTTGTTTATAAATTTGTTCTAGATTTGATGCACCAAATTTCTGAAAAATTAATTTCGTTGTGTGATCAAAAGGTTTATATAGACAAATTTTGGTAATTCACTTTTTTGCAGCAAATTTAAAGGGTGAATAGTTGATTTTCTCATACCTCCCCAACCTAATATAGGCCTACCATACCTACTGAATTATTGATTGAAACAGAGCTACGTACACAGTACACAGAACATAAATAGGTAAATAATAACATAGAATGGAAAATTTGTGGATTGTTTTACGCAATCTGATACACAGAAATGAGATATGCTTGCCCCATTTTAAATGTTGGTCAATAATGATACCTGTATATTTAACTTGTGAGGATATATTCAAAGCGTTATATGAGCAAGTAGATGCGTTATAATCGTGTATTGTTATACTTCTATTATTATTTATTTTTAGTTGTTCAAGGGCATGTGATGTTAATGAAAATATTATTAATTTTAGTTTTAGAAATGTTCAAAGAAAGTAAGTGAGCATCCAGCCATTCTTTAATAATGTTAATACCACTGTTAGAGTTTTGATAAGTTTCATTTCAACTCGAACTGCTAAATATAACCACAGTCTCATCAGCATAAGATTACAGAGTACCAGAATGTTTCTAAATGTCAATTTTAAGTAAATCGTTGATATATATTAAAAACAAAACAGGATCTAAAATCGTCCTCTGAGATACACCTATACAAATGTTACGTGATTCACTAAGGTGATCATTGATTGAGTTCTGTTACTTAAGTAAGATTTACATAATTTTAAAGCCAATCCATTAATTCCCAATCTATCTATTTTATTCAAAAGTATATTATGATTGACTGCATTGAAAACTTCTTGTAAGTCTAGAAAAATTCCTAGACATTTATTTCCTACATCTAATTGTTGAATTATTTTTGAAGTATCTGTCATTATAACATCATCAGTGCACAAATTTTTTCTGAAACCAAATTGATCATCAATTAGTAGTTTTTTTTTTTTCTAAAAATTGTATTAACAGTGTTTTTATACATTTTTCAAATACTTTAGAGAGATTGGGTAATAGTGAAATGGTCTGTAATTATTAAGATTATATTTGTCAACAGACTTGTGAATTGGTGTCACCACATCATGTTTTAGGGCTGAGGGAAATACATTTTGAGATGTGAACAAATTAAATATAAAGGCAAGTGGTTTAGAAATAGCTTCGATAATACATAGCACAAGAAAATGGTTACAACCCAAACATAATAGACAACATCATAAGGAAGACAAAACAAAAACTCAACAAACACACAAAACAAACACAAACACAAGAAATACATCACACTAACATACGAAAACAAAAACACATTCAAGATCGCATCCTCATTCAGAAAACAGAAATACAACATAGCATACAGAACAGAAAACACACTACAAAGACATCTCAACACACAAACAAATAGATACAACCACACAGGTGTATACAAACTCACATGCAATAGTTGCGACAGTTTCTACATTGGACAGAGAGGCATATCATTCCAAACTCGATACAAAGAACACATTAAAGCAATAACCAGAGGACACAATACATCTAATCACAAAATTAATAAATTCCTATTACGATTTTAAAAAAACACACACACACATTTCCAACAGAATATAAATATACACTTCTGAATTCTCAACAACTTATTCAACAGTTAGGTATGTTAAAAGTCAATAAACATGATAAAATGATTTCCTTGGACATAGAAAATTTTACATGAACATTCACATAGATGAAACCATTCAAATAATAGTTACATAATTACAAGGATTAAACATTAATCCTAATACAGTAAAACAAATTGAAAATATATTACACATTTCTTTATATCAAAATTATTTTACTTTCGATAATAAAATGTACAAACAAACAAAAGATTTAGCTATGGGAGATTCAATGTCAGGCTTCATAGCCGATATTTTCCTTCAGCACTTAGAAAATCAACATATTCCTAATATATAACTACAACATAACATTAAAGCATACTTCCGATATGGTGACGATACTTTAATATAATATACAATAGTACTTCACAATCAGAACACATTGTCAATTCCTTCAATAGATTGCATCCCGAAATAATGAAATAGAACATATCAGAAGTAATAACTTCCTTGATCTGAACATTAAAATTAAAAAATCTAAATTTTTCTACAACATTTACTAGAAACCTACATCAATCAGTTATACCATACATCAAACATCTAATCATCACATTTCAGTTCAGAAGCTCGGAGAGTACAGTCGGGTTTTTGTGTGCTCTGTGGTGCGAGTTACTAGTCTTAACAATGGGAAGAAACATGGGTGCAAACTGTGAAGGAGGAAGTGGGAAGGATCAGGACAATCAGATTATTTTCACCCTCAAACTAACTTATGTTTGAGGATCTTAAATCTTCAGTGCAGAAAATCAGTTGAATTCATGTCTTCCAAGTTCGACAGTCTTAGAGAGGAATTGGCGCACACAAGACATGAACTCAACTGAGGAGATGAAGAGGCTAGTGCAAGAGAATGACCATCTCACATGGAAAGTGAGTGATCTGCAACAGTGAACACACAGAGACAATATAATTCTATTCAAAGTTCTGGAGATCGATGAACAATCAACTTGTGAAGTCATTGACCAAATATCGGAAGTCATGGGCGGTAGTGAATTGGTGCAACATAATGTAAGCGTAGCACATCGTATACCATCCAGGCCAGGTCATCTACTTCACAAAGAGGAGAAGTCGTGATGAATGGCTCCAGCAGTTCAGAAATGAGGCCAAAAAAGATGACAGTTGTCCAGGGTTTGCGACAAAGAAGTCAACAGGGAACTTCCGACAGGAAGCATCACAGCAGGCGACCAACTGACAGCAGTGACCAAGACAGGGGATGAAGCACGTCTGAAGAATTATAAATTTGTCTGGACAAGAGATGGTAAAATATTTGCAAGAAAAGATGATGGCTGTCCAGTGAGTAAAATCACTAATGTTGACGATGTAAATAATTTTAAATAGTATTGTGTCGGTACTCATGTTTAATTATACAACATAATTGACTTAACAATGGCTAGTAATACTATATTAAATGAAATCCATCAGTGCAAATTTAATAATAATAATAATAATAATAATAATAATAATAATAATAATAATAATAATAACACAATGGTTTCTAACTGTTTACTTCACTGCAATGAGTATATTACCAATATGCTATCAGATCTTAAAATATTCCACTTAAACATTCATAGCAGCAACAAGAATTTTTCCAAACTCTGTGTTTTACTTAATAATTTTTCCTTTTACTTTGATATTATAGTTATAACTGAAACCTGGCTTGATCATGACTCTGGCTATGATATTAATGGTTATAAAAAATTTGTTGAAAGTAATAAGTATAATAAATGGATGGTATACAGTATTTCTATATTCTTGCATGATATTTAAATACATGTTGCCAAAATTATCCAAGCTATTTTCTAAAATTTTAATGTTTATGTCACCCAGAATAACATTGTTTTTTATAACTTTTATATTGACAAGAAGCTTTTAAAAATTGTGTTGCAATGGGATATGTCAATATCACTTAAAAGAGACTAGAATGTTTTCCTTAAAATTTACAACTACCGGTACATCAGCTGCTTGTCTACGCGGATGACATGAATATGTTAGGAGAAAATCCACAAACGATTATGGAAAACACGGGAATTTTACTTGAAGCAAGTTTGGAAATTATTCCCGAAAAGACAAAGTGTATGATTATGTCTCGTGGCCAGAACATTGTACGAAATGGAAATATAAAAATTGGAAATATATGCTTTGAAGATGTAGTAAAATTAACAAATAACAAGTAGCAAATATGACACTCGGGAGGAAATTAAACTCAGAATATATATGGGAAATGCTTGTTATTATTCGGTTGAGAACCTTTTGTCATCCGGTCTGCTCTCAAAAATCTGAAACTTAGAATTTATAAAATAGTTATATTATCGGTTGTTCTGTATGGTTATGAAACTTGGACTCTTATTTTGAGAGAGGAACAGAGATTACGAGTGTTTGATAATGTTGCTTAGAAAAATATTTGGGGCTAAGAGGGATGAAGTTACAGGTGAATGGAAAAGATTACAAAACGCAGAACTGCACGCATTGTATTCTTCACCTGACGTAATTAGGAACATTAAATCTAGAGTTTTGAGATAGGCAGGGCATGTAGCACGTATTGGCGAATCCAGAAATGCATATGGAGTTTTAGTTGGGAGGTCGAAGGGAAAAATACTTTTGGGGAGGTCGAGACGTACTCTATATGGGAGGATAATATTAGATTAGATTAGATTAGATTAGATCTTTATTAGCCGAATAGAATTACAAGCATTCATGGCGTCGTCAGTATACAAGAAAAATGACATAACATACAATATAATACAAAAATAGACTTAATTCTAAATAAATTTAACAGTTTAATATTAAGTGACATGCAAAAAAAAGAGAGAAAAAAAAATATATATATATAGGACAAGCTTGATCTTCAGTCTCCACTGTTCTACCTGGTATCTTCTCTTTTTGCTTTCCCCTGTCTTTTCTTCAACTCTGAGTTACCTGAAACATAAATGGTCAAGGGCAGTATCAAGAAACGTTAAATTCTAAAATTTTAAATTTAGGTATTCATTTGTGCAAAATGGCATATGTGTTAATAAAATGTTCTTTACCTCTTTTTTTAACTTTCTTATGTTAAGTTCTTTGATTTTCTGTGGAAGTTTATTATATAAATTGCTGCCTCTATGTGAAATGCTGTTAAGACTTCTGGTAAGCCTGTGGTAATTCAGATATATGTTTTGGGATGTTCTGGTGTTATACTCATGATAGGTTGAATTTGTTTTAAAGGAATCTATGTTTTGATGAATAAAGCACACTGTTTCTAAAATATATATGCAGGGTACAGGTAAGATTTTTAGTTCTCTGAAAATTTTTATACTTTCAGTCCGAATAGGAACTTTTTTAATGATTTTGAGTATTCTTTTCTGCAATTTGAGGACTTGTGTCACTTTTGGTGAAGATCCCCAGGTAATAATGCCATATGATAGTATTGAATGAACATATCCAAAATAGACTGATATTAAAAGTTCCATGGATGATATCTTCGCAAGGACACAAAAAGCATAACATAAGCGACTCAGCTTCTCAGTTACATGTTGTATATGCTTTTCCCATGTTAGACTGGAATCTATCCATATACCTAAAAATTTAGAGCATTCCACTTCCTTAATTATGGTATTACTAAGAACTATGTGAATCTGGTCAGTTGGATATTGATTGAAAGATGCATATACAGTTTTATTTACATTTAATTTAAGCTTATTATTTGCTAGCCACTTGTCTAGTTTCGTTGATGTTGCATTAATTTTCATTTGCAAGTTCTCTTCCTTATTATCATTCAGTATTATGTTTGTGTCATCTGCAAATAAGACAGTTTTCCCTTCAGTTATATTTAACGGGAGATCATTTATGTATAGGAGAAATAATATTGGACCAAGAATTGAGCCTTGAGGGACACCATGGGGCATAGGAACGGATTTTGATTTTACTGAGCCAATTTGTACAACCTGTTCCCTATTGCTTAAGTACGAGATGAACCAGTTCCCTGCTAATCCCCTTATGCCAAATTGTTGTAGTTTCCAGATTAGAATTTCATGATTAACCATGTCAAATGCTTTGCTAAGGTCCAGGAAAAGTCCAACGGTTTGTTCTTTATTGTTTTTAGCATTGAGGATTGATTCGATAAACGATATTACAGCATTATTGATTCCTTTACCTTTTCTAAAACCAAACTGAGAATTTGACAGTATATTATTATATTCTAGGAATGAGACTAATCTGTTGTACATAACCTTTTCAAGGACTTTCGAGAACCCAGATAATAGGGATATAGGCCTATAGTTCTCAATATTTTGTTTAACTCCCTTCTTAAAAATTGGGCAAACTTTTGCTACTTTAAAGATCTCTGGAAATTTACCAGTGACTAAGGATAAATTACAGATGTCTGTCATTGGCAGAGCTAAAAGATGATTACAAGCTTTTATTACTGCATCTGGGATTTCGTCAATTCTACATGCCAGGCTATATTTTAGGTTTCCCATTATTTTGTGAATTTCTTCTGTGGTTACTGGTTTTAAAAAAATTGTACTTTTATTCCCTGTATGTTGAAAGGTTGACTGCGGATTCCTTGTTGGTGCAGGTTCTAAAGTTTGCGTAACATTTGCAAAGTAATTATTAAACACTTCAGCTAATTTATGTGGACTCTTAATTAAGCTACCATTGTTTAATAATTCAATATTGACTTTTGCTGTGTCTGATTTTTGCCCGGTTTCCCTTTTTACCACATCCCAAATTGCTTTACTTTTATTTTCTGCTCTCAAAATGAAGTCCTGATTGTAATTTAATTTTGCCTTATGGATTACTTTTTTTAGGATGTTACAATATGTTTTATAATATAGTTTGAGATTTAAATCATTTGTATATTGACATATATTGTGCAATTGTCTTTTCCTTTTACAAGAAATTATGATTCCTTTCGTTATCCAATTTTTTATTTATTCATTTTGTTTGAAAGAATAATTTTTTAAATTGGAAATGCGATATTGAAATAATGTGTTACAGTGTTAATGAATTCCACTGATTTTTCATTTACATCTGTTTTGTTAAACACATCAGACCAGTCTTCTTTTAGGAGCATAGATTTAAAGTATTCTATATTTGACTCATTAAATGATCTTTTATAGCTGACGGACTTATTACTAGCTTTAGGTTCAGCATTTGCTTCTAATTTTATATGTAAAAATGTAGCATTATGGTCTGAAATTTCCATTTTTATATTCTCTGCTGAGAATGGGTAGAAATCATTATCAATAACTATTTGATCCAGGCATGTCTGTGATGTAGGAGTTATATGTGTGGGGGGAATCTATAGTTTCTATTAAGTTAAATGAATGAATCAGTGATCTGAAATCAGAAGCTGCACTATTGCTTTCTGAAAAATCTATATTGAAATCGCCACATAAAATTAATGGTTTATTCTTGTTTTTTAACGAGTGCAATAGGATTTCAAGATTCTCAAGAAATGTTTTCAAAGATCCACTTGGTGATCTATAAATGCAGGCTACTGTGAAACAATAATTTGAGTAATTTATTTCTGTTACTACGTGTTCAAAATCCTTTTCTCGGTTAAGGTAGTATGTTTGTCTTTTCTCAATATGAGATATGTTACTGGTGGCTTTTACAAATATTGCTGAGCCTCCGTTTTTATACTTTGTGCGACTAAAGGAACTTGCAAGTTTATAATTTTTAATATGGAATAAAGTTACTTCTTTTTCATTTAGCCAATGTTCTGTACAACACAAAATATCTATATCTCGTAATTCATGACTGAATAGTACTTCTAATTCATTTAACTTATTTTTAAGGCATTGAAAGTTTTGATGCATTATTGACATACCAGTAGAGTTGAATATATTATTAGTATTACCAGAAGTCTTTACCATATCAAGTGTAATTAATTTACCAATATTATCTATCCTATTGATTGATCTGTTTATAAAAAATCTTCACTTAGCTTTTTAGGAGGTATCCTTTTCCTCTGAGATTTACGAAGATCAGCAGTTCCCTTGTCAGCTTCAGATTCCTTGGACAGTTCTCCCCTATCCGCAGTTCCCTCGTCAGCATCCAGTTCCTCGGGTAGTTCTCCCCTGTCAGCACTTTTCTTGATGACGTCGTCTTCTTCTGCCGAGTCTCCCCTGTCAGTAGTTCCCTTGTTGGGGTCGTCTTCTTCTGTCGAATCTCCCATGTCCGCTGTTCACTTGTTGGCTTCGCCTTCTTCTGCCGAGTCTCCCCTGTCAGCTGTTCCCTCGATGGTGTCGTCTTCTTCTGCCGAGTCTCCCCTGTCAGCTGTTCCCTCGATGACATCGGTTTCTTTTGTCGAGTCTTCTGTATCCGGTCTGGTCCAATCCATCACGATGGGGTCCCTTGTTGCACTCCCAATTACATTCAATATTTCATTCATAATGTGTTCTCCCATTTGTTGCTTCCCACTGTTGTTAAGATGAAGTCCATGTCTAGTGAATTTATTTCTATCCAGGTTTACGTCGATTATCCTAACATTTTTGAAGATTACCATCCTTTTTTTCAGTCTACAATTAAATGACTTGACTTCCTTATTTACACAAGATGAAGCTATGAGATCATGTCTGTGTGGAGCACTTATGAGCAGGACATTTGTATGACTGCATTTATTTGCAAGCGACGTCAGGTTCCTAATAGCATGGGCTGCATTGTTTTTGCTGATGTCATTTGTACCTCCCCACACTACCACAAAGTCATTTTTTGTTAATTTCGTGATGTCAGATTTGGCACTTTCTACTATATCTTTAGTGCTAGCGTTGGGTTTCACGTAACCAGTAACATTAATCGGCACTTTACTAAGATATTTTATGTTCTCTGCACAACCTCTCGCATGACTGTCACCAATAACTGTAACAGTACGTTTCTTTGTACTCTGTAGACTTCTTTGTTTACATTTTCCGCCATTTTCGTTCTTCCTTTGAACCACACTTTCCTTCTCCTGTTGACTCTGGAGCACTTCGTAGCGATTTACTATTACTGGAAACGGTTGTCGATCGGTATGGTGAAATTCTCTAGAATTATTTGCTTTGGTCCCCTTTTTACCTGTTGCTATAGTCCATCCAAGCGTTTCCAAGGAACTTTCTTCTTTCGCGGTACTGCAATTAGGCCTACAAATTGGAACCTCTCCTTGGTGCTGTAGACTGTTTCCATCCTCTTGCAGCACTTTAATTATTTCCAACACAGATAACAACTCTCCTTGAAGTTTATCCACTTTCCTTTCCAGACTGCAACACCTTGTACACGATTCGTTGTTTGGAAGATTGAAATTACTACAAAATGCGGGAGCTACATTTACATTTCCCAAGTCGGCCGCCATCTTGGATAACAACAATAATTAAGATGGATTTGAGGGAGGTAGGATATGATGGTAGGGACTGGATTAATCTTGCTCAGAATAGGGATCAATGGCGGGCTTATGTGAGGACGGCAATGAACCTCCAGGTTCTTTAAATGCTGTAAGTAAGTAATTAAAGATTTATTTACTCTCCTGTCCCTACCTTTACGTAGACTGTTATACTCTGTGTCAATAATCCAATTAATCATAAATAATAAACCAGATAATTATTGGGCTCCTTCTGAAAAAAAAAAGTTTGATTGCAGAAAAGAAACTTTTATTTTATTGTCTTATTTCTTTTTGTTTATGGTATGTTTCACCAATAAATTAAATTAGTAACACAAATAGGCCTAATAAATTTAAAAATCTTACCTTTACGTGAGTTTAGAGAGCCTTCATAATCTGGGGAAAACTTCTTTTATAGTGTGAAATAGTAGGAACTGACAATTAGAAAACGAACCTTAAATTTGGAACATTGTTACCAGTAGCTGAAAACCTTAAACATATGGCCAGTCTGGTACCTGCTGAAACTGCGTCACAAAAAAAAAAAAGAAAAACTTGTTTTTGGCCCAATCAGTTGTAATGTCATTTCAAAATCTGATCTTGACATCCGCGTAAATTTTTAAACAGTGTTATTTTCGGCCAGTTTCACTTCGTCAATCATGATTCTAGTTTCATCTCTTCCTTTGTGATATTTGCTCATCCAAAATAAAGATCTTTTTTCTCGCTTCCGTTGTGGTTGATCAGCAACAATAACCGAAACAGCTGCAGTGATAGCTACGTACATTATCAAGCGTTGATACTGCTCTTCGGACTGGATCCGAAATCGCAGGAATATGTGCGTAAATGAAAACGAGATGTGCGCAAGTGAAGTTGCACTTTTAACTGGCAACTGTTTTTGCCTCTCATTATTCCTGCGCAGTTGCAAAAGTGGAAACGTGGTTTATGTTCATGTAACTGATTTAGATTTTGTTTTAATGTTTATGATATTTGTGATTAAGGAGATCATGAATCATGTAAATTTCCAATCCGGCATGTGCCTTCGTGACTGAGGTAAACCATGAAATCCTCAATCATATTGACTGACCATAGGATTTGACCCGAGACCTTTCGAATATGAGTCACTACCATCTGAGCCAAGTTGTTTGGTTTTCTTTATTGCTTATTCATTTCTTGTAATTTTATTGTTTGTTAGTTGCAATACTAACAAGAAACGTTACAGTAACAATTATAACAATAAACGTTGCACTATAGTAGACTACTAAGCAGTGGCGTGCGGTGACATTCATCGATACCCCAGCAAAAAAAAAAAAAAAAAAAAAAATTGTTTAACATAATAGTGAATAAGTGCAATATTAATCATCTTAAATATATTAATATAAATATTTAAAATACTTACATAATGCAGGTATGTTATGGGATAACCGTACGCCAGGAATGAAAGTGCTGTTTTGTTACTTAATGGTGAACTCCATTCTCCTGTCCTGCACAGCAAAGAAACCTACAGTCCTTTCGAAGAATGTGTCCTTTTGCCTGATTTCTTCAAGAAGATCTGCTTCAATTGACAGTAACGCCAGATTTGATAGTCTTTTTTCGCCAGTCCTGTTTCTTGAATATGTTTTAATTCGTTTTAATGCTGAGAAAGACCTCTCGACTGAAGCTGTAGATACTGATATTGTACATATTAGTGAAATTAACTTTGAAAGCTGTGGAAAACATGTCGAAATGGATTTGTCTGACATTATTTGTAATAACTCAAATGAGTTTTTTTCTTTAAAATCATCAGCAGCATAGAACACAGTTAGCTCATTTCGCAACCTGACTTCCTCAAAATGGTTACCATAGGCGCTAAGTAAGTTAGAGAATTCAATCTGTGGGAACTGCTTTTGATAAATGTCATATTTTCCATTCTCACTTGATATTAGTTCTAAAAAGCCTAAGCTACCATAGTCTTGGAATCGACTTTCTAGATGGCTGTCAACATTGTCAAATATTTCATAATATATTTGTTTGTAATTCACATTTCTTTTGCACGGTTCTCTGACTTCATCTGCTGTTTCTGCAAAAACAGTTTCAAATTCATTTCTCATGGCTGATATTTTTCTGCGAGTTTCATCTACTTTCTTCCAACAGAAGGCAATGTCAAAAGATTTGCTTTGAAGAATGTTATATAGAACACTAGTAAATGCAAATATTTTGTCAAAAGTTCTCAGCAGAAAACAGAAAGTGAAGTCTCTCAAATTTAGAAGGTAACCCTTTACAGGTGCCAAAATATCTTTCTCAATTTCACTTGAATTGTTTAGCATTGCATCAAACACCTTATATAAGTCATTTCTATGGACATAGACTATATTTACCAATCTCTTTGTATAATTCCATCGAGTTGGTGCAACACTAGGTAGCCTCCTCTGTAGAAACGCATCTAGGAACTTGGTTCTCTTGGGTGACTGGGAGAAGAAGGCAGCAATGCCACTCAGAGTACTAAAAAAAATTTTGCATTCTTTTATGTTATTGACTGTGTTTGATAGTACCAAATTTAGACAGTGCGCATAACAATGTACAAATAACGCCTGTGAATGTGTCTGTTTAATAAGTGCTTGTACCCCGTTTATACGACCTGCCATTGAGGCCGCTCCATCATAACACTGTGCGATTAGTTTATCATTGCTGTCAAATTCCGTCAAGTATTGTCTTATTAGCTCAGCAATCTCTGGAGCTGTGCGATTTTCACTTACATCTTGAAAGCTAATAAACCTTTCTTTTGTTTGGCCATTATGTACGTATCGAAGTACAATGGAAAATTGTGCAGTATTAGAGACATCTGTTGTTTCGTCAACTAAAACTACAACATAATTGGCTAATTTTATTTCTAATTTTATTTCTTCTAATAAAGATTTGGCTACTGCTTCTATTAGATCATTTTGTATTCTATTAGACACGTCTTTGAATACTGTAGAGGTTTCTAAGTGTGCTTTCAAGAGGGGATCGTATTCTGCAGTATATTTCAGAAGTTCAACATATACTGTTTTCGCTGTAAGAAAAATCCTAATGTAAACACAAGCACCTTGCTGTCATACCCGTGATTGGCTCCCAGTCGAAATACTCACATGACGCAGGAAAATACAGTTCGTATTTGGAAACCACAATAAAATATTGAATTCTAGTTGTTAAATACGATGAAATATATAACTTCACTCATATGTAAAACGCTATGTAAAAGAAAAGCTACTTATATATTTTGTTATGTACTATGAACGCGGATGAATACCAACAGTAATACCGAGGTAATCTGTTCTTGTAACAAGCTGGCGTCACTTGAGCTCGTAGTTTTTCACGTAAGCACGTGGTATTGAAGTATGGCTTTTGCATCCTCAACTGTCCATTGTGAAGACATAAGACTTAAAAATAATTTAATTACAGTAATTATAAAGTAAATGTTTCCTAAGCAAACGAATGCACAGTAGTGAGGTTAGGCCTACTTGACGAGTAACGGGAAATGTTTAACATGAAACAGAATGTACAACAGTAGATGGGAACACGTACTGAGAATCTATGGCGTCAAACAGCGGCCAATGAAGCCTCACTTCAGTCACGTGCTATTGTTTATATTAGGATTTTTCTTGCAGCGAAAAGATTATAGTTACCCCTATTAATGGAAGTACTGGATTCATCATGGCCTTTGAATGCAAGTTCTTGCTTGCTTAGAAAACACACAGCATGAATAAATCTCTTAAGGAGTTCCCTGTTTTGCTCAACTTTCTTATTATGAAAAGTTATTTCATTTTTAAGCTGGTCACTTAGTTGCATGTCAACCCGAACTCTTCCAAAAGAGGCAATTAAATAGGATGCTTTGATGTGCCCAACAGATTGCTCATGAGAAACTGCTGCTTTTGTGAAGCTCCCTAAGTTAATGTAACCTGATTTTGTTCAGCTGATATTTCTATCTTGGCCAAATAACAGACAATTCCAACAAAATAGAGAGTTATATTTTCTGCTTCCAGCTAGCCATAAATATTTCTCATAAGAAGAAACTGTAAAATGTCTGGTACAATTTTTAGATTTATGTACCAAATCTGGCAACTCAGGGGTTGGCCTACCTTCCTGTATAATGCTCTTCTTTTCTTGAAAAGGCCTCGTTGAAAACGGTCGCTCATGTAGCTTCTCAATTATGCACTCCAATATACTCATTTTTCATATAAATTACAAATGTTCTTAATAAAATTAATATAACAACTATAATATTTCAATGACAATGCCACAAAGCGAATTGCATTAACTACCTTTAACTACTTCGCGACATGTGTAAATTCTAAGCGTAAACACAAATTAAAATTGTAGTTGGCCACGCTTACCAAGTTAACAAACTGAATGCAATAAAAGTCAGTCCAGAAATAACTACATTATAAAACACATTAAATAAATTAACTATGTAGGCCTACTGTTTATTAACAAGTTTACATTCCAGCTAAAAGGTAACTTCCAACTTGATACGAGTAAAATATGTTCAATAATATTATCATCAATATTTTTAAAACCTTCCGCCAATTCACCATTTATACCTCTATGGCTCCACGCGCTAAGAACAGTGAGCTCTCACTGGATGGATAAGAATTCTGACGTCACCTACCGCCAGCTTGCAGGATTTCTTACATTATACACGACTAACCCCCTCTCACTCTCTTACCCACAAAGCACACCCGAAATATAGAGAGCGCATGCGCTAACTCAGCAAATTCAGTATTGCTGGGTCTGGCGAGCTCTCATCTGACAGCACATCATAGTGGATTCGCGCGTGGGAAATTCAAACTAGATTTATGCAACAATGAATATAGTATAGTAAAACAACGGTGTATAGAAATTACTTACCCCAGCAGTGCTGGGGTTGCTGGGGTTGACTGCACGCCACTGCTACTAAGACATGCTGTGTAGTGCAGTGTTGTTCAGTTGTGCAATTGAAAGTTCTTCGGAGAAAATTTTGTCACTAACTCTTACGTCCACAATGTGTACCATGCGAAAATTACGGGGCACTTTACTGGAATGTGACGCTTTTTAGATTGTAATAATGATGAGGTATACTTTGCTCCAAAACATGACGGCCTTTCTTCTTGAAATTGATAAATTCCCATCTTCTCCTCAACCCTTAGGCACGTGGCACAAATGAAATATGACAATAACTTCAAGAATTGGTAACTAAGCTAAGTGTTTATCCCTTGTTCGTTCCTACAGTTAAGTGATGAAGAGTGTGAGGGAAGGCTGTCATATTTTGGAGCAAAGTAACTTTCGTTTCCTAAAGAATGTAAAGGTATTATCTTTACATGCAAAGAAGGTATTTGGGGGCCAAGGAGGTAGTACTCCAGGTCCGAGTTATCTCACATACCCAGTGAGAAGAACGTAACTAGAGGAATGTAAATAGACATAATAATTAAAGGAGCAGTCCGCGATAAAATTCCATATTTCGATTATATTATAGGATGTTTACCAAAGTAATCTTTGGATTAACGGTGTTTGTCGCATCGCTCTACGCCTTTCAGTTTGCGAAATATTAAAGGTCTTACTGCAAGCTCTGACGTCATAACCACTGATCGCTTCATAAGACTGCGTTGTATTTCCTTTTGACATACAGCGTAGAACGAGTAAATATATATTCATACATTACAGTCAGTTATTATTAACACACTTAGGACCTAACACATGCATATACTGTAATAATAATAATAATAATAATAATAATAATAATAATAATAATAACTTACCCATTTTGAATTTCGTACTCATAGTGATTAGAACAACTTGGGTCTGGTAAGGGTTCAAACTGAAAAGGTTTAATATGTCGATCCATTATAACCTAGGTCAACGCCTTCACTGAGTGAGTGAATGTATGTGAGACGTGAAATTTTCGTTATGAATGGACTGCAAATACGTGTTTATCTCAACAATAAATTAGTACATGGTTTATATTGTGACAGCGACGTGAGATTCGAACTCACGACCAGCGTCCCGCGAGAGAGCATATCGCGCGGGCTTCACGGGGAAAGGGGAAAGGGGCCTACACGCGAGGGGAGGCTGCGCGCGCAGCTGCTACTTAACGCAGTGAATGTGGAACGACCTTCCTGACTATTCCAGAAGTGCGTCGAAGTGGAGATATCGAGATAATTCTCTACACACCTGTAGAAATTTCTCGCAACTATGATTTTGCTATAAAAGAAGAAGCGCCAGCGAACTCGAGCAGAGTTTTCAGTTATTCAGTCCGTGAGTAAGCCAGAGCAAGCAAGCCAGTCAAGCCAACCGGAGTTCGACTCGAGTGTGCGTCCGCATCTGCGTCAGCATCCGAAGGCCTGAGTTCGAGTGCAGTGGATCGCAGTTGGAGGGACCTGAGTTCGAATGCAGTGGACCGCAGTTGGAGGGACCCGAGTTCGAGTACAGTGAACTGTCTCTGAAGGTCTGTGGTTCGAGATACTGTGGACTCGAGTGACTGAGATAGAAGAACTGTGAACTGAGAACTGATAGTTCTGATTTGTAAATAGTGCTTTGTAAATATTAGTTAAGATTAACAGTTCATTGTTGTTCGTACTAGTCCAAGTAAATTGTCATTGTCGTCGGTGGAGTGCTATAACGAATACTGTGTTGAGTGAAAATCCAATTGTTGATGAGGGCGTTTAAGGCGAATTGTAGAAAGGAATTATTGTTGTGACGAATAAATTACATTGTTGTTACTAATAAAAGTTACAATATTATTCTATTGCGTCATATTGTTGAGTCACATGGTTTAGGCACGAAGCTATGTTTGGGGGAACCTCTAAAACATGTGGAGCATCGAATTGTGGCAGTTGATAACCAGAACTACTTCCAAGACATTTTTCTGTATATCATCTTCTCTCCACGCATTTTTCTTCCAGCTGTATGTTTTGTCTTCTACCCATCGTTTAGTGGCTTTAGAGTACTGGAGTCTGGAGCCAGTTACATCTCTTTTCACGTTGTAATTACGGTCCATTATCGCAATCATAGTTCTTGTTACCATTCCACCATATGGAATGTGTTTTCTCTTAGGAGTGTAAAGCAATCTCTCGTTATGGTATGATTCAAATTTGCTGGTGTGACAAAATTGATTAGTCTGATTTAGGTCTTTCAAAAGGGCAGGGTTACATACAACTTTTTTCAGAGCATTGTAATCGCTGGATCCAGGTTCGATCCATTCCCTCTCACTATTGTATGGGTGAATGTGTGCGCATTTTTTATTATGTCTCTGTTTCTCCCCATTCGTGTATATTACAAACATGATTTAATACAGAAATGAATCTGTCTTCTAAGTCGTCAGAATCACCTTCACATGTAGCACAAGACCACATAGGTAATTTATGATGCTCTCTTTCCACATTTGTCCGGCAGCTTTAAGCTTTTTGCCATGTGCTAAATGTCAGATTGATAGCCCATCCATTCATATTTGGTCCTTATCAATTTCCTAATTCCTCTATGGTGGCCCGATAGAAAGAGGGTAATGTTCATTTTTTCTTTTAGGCGATCTAGAACTTTTTCGCATGCTGCTTCGCCTACAATTAGACCTTTTTTCAGAACTACGAAGTCTATAATCTTATCTGAATCGAAGTCCATTACACTGTAAGTCACATATTTTGCACTGTAACTAGGTGAGTCAAATTGGCCATCACCGTGATTTGCACGTTTTTATCTTTTAGGGAATTGATAAGTTGTTCATGAATCTGAAAATAAGTACATCTGACTGTTGGTTCTACGAATTTTGAAATTATTTTATAAAATGTTGTCTTGCCGATGTAAAGTTTTTGAAAATTTTTCAAACAATCTGTATCTTATATCGCACAAGTATAACGCAGAACTCACTCCTATTCTTCACCTCTGTTCGGATTTCCACTCCCAATTACGGGCATTCTGGTACACTGCATTAACTTTCAGCAATGGTCCTATTGTTTCTACCAAATATTTGTAAAATAGGAATGACAAATACATTCAGGGACAAAAAAACCGGACACTTTAATATTTGCTGGTATTTTGCAAAACATTATCTTCTCATACAATATTATGGTAGCCATCTCTTGTTATGGAGACGTGTATACATTGTTGATTGTTTTTGTTTTGTAAACAAGCCATTACAACCAATTATTCCAATTTTGCTTTCGGAGTCTCAGCTATAACAATTTTGTCTCCACCATCTTGTGCTTCATTATCGTTATCATTCGTTATTTCTTTATTTTTACATTTTCTGAGTTTAAGTGGGGTTGTAACATTTGTCTTAAAACAAGATGCGACCTGAAGATGTGGCTCGAGCTGTAGCCCTTTACGATGATGGACGCAGTGTACGTTACATTGCAAATGTTATGAATATGGCTAGAAGCACAACCCATGATGCCATAAAACGGTATAGAGAGACCCTAGAATATACTAGAAGACCAGGTTCGGGTCGTCCAAGAGCTACAAATCCAAATGAAGACAGGTATATGGTGTTGAGAGTTCTTAGGGAGTACAACCTGCCAGCTACTAGTGTAGCCCAGCATTTTGTTAACATGCATGGACGCCCAATTTCGGCCAAAACAGTTAGAAGGAGGTTGAAAGCAAGTGGACTGATATCAAGTAGACCAGCAACTGGTCCCAGACTTCTCAGGATGCATCGAGTTGAACGACTGCGTTTTGCAAATGATCACAGAGATTGGAGAAATGGACAGTGGAGCTGTGTTCTGTTCACCGATGAGTCCCGTTTCAATCTGTGCTCACCTGATGGACGTGAAGGAGTTTGGAGAAGGAGGGGAGAACGATTTTCACAGTGTTGCATTTCCGAAAATGTGCCGTATGGAGGTGGTGGAGTGATGGTTTGGACAGGAGTGTGTACGGATGCTCGTACAGAGTTGGTTTTTGTTGAAAATGGAAGACTAACAGCTGGTAGGTATATAAATGACTGCTTGGCTGATCATGTTGTGCCATTTGGCCAATTTGTAGGCGATAATTTTGTTTTAATGCATGATAATGCACAGCCGCATATTGCCCATGCGGTCAGAGATTATCTCCAAGAAGTGGGAATCCATGTTCTTCCATGGCCAGCAAGGAGTCCAGACATGAACCCAATTGAACACGTGTGGGACATGCTGGGATGGCATGTTAAGAATAGACGACCGAGACCAGAATCGTTACAAGAGTTAAAGGCGAGCACTTGACGAAGAATGGGAACTTATTCCTCAAGAAGACATTGCTAACCAAATTGAGAGCATGCCAAGACGTATGGATGCAGTTATTCAAGCCAGAGGGGGTAATACCCGTTACTAAAAAGAGTTTTTAATGTTTAAGGCACCATAAAATGAGAAAAACAGTTAGACCAAACGATGCCATAGTTATACACCCTTTGTAATTTTTTGCAAATTTTCTCATTAGAGATTTTTTTTTTTTCAAATGTTGTCGTATAAGGTGCTAAATGAAACATTATTTTGTTTAAATGGGTTTTGTTTCATTTTGAAATAATTGGCAACAAAATACAAGCAAATATAGAAGTGTCCGGTTTTTTTTGTCCCTGAGTGTATTACAGAAGAAAAACAAAATTTGTAACGCTGACAAAAAAAAAAAAAACACTTTTTGACTCCCTATTTACTTTCTGTTTCATGTGCAGCGTCCTCGGAACCTATGAATTAGAATTTTAAGTTTCTTCTTCTATTTGAAAAGATGTCTCTAAGTCAGTTTCTGCTCCCCCACATCTGATTGACCACACACATTTCTTAGCGTCTCGCACCCTATCTCACACTGCACAGCTTTGTTTATATTAGGTTCCTGTGAATTTTCAGCCTCATCGAGAACTACACACACGTCAATATTTTCAGCTTTAGGTGCATCACTGCAACTTGCTATTGCTTCTTCGACGACCTTCTTTCATTTATAAGCAGAGGAGTGCATAGATAAGAACTGTCTTGGGGAGATTCTCCTTTCGAAAATAAGGAAGGGACAGAAGTTTTCTTAATTTTCATAGGAGTTCTATTGTCTTTTATTAAACGTCTTTTTAGTAAAGACGATTCTTCAAAATCAGTTTCACGGAAATGACTGGAACACACAACAGTAGTTTTCGATAGTGTAAAACCTTTTCTGTTGATTTTCTTCACCCATGATTTAAATCTTTGGAGTAACTTTTCTCTGTTCGGAAATACATGAAATGAACCCCTTCTTCATGTTCTGTTTTTGTTGTTCCCTCTGAACACGAAAAATCACAACACCACGGCATTTTAAACTGTTTTACAATACATTTTCTTCTGTTTAGTCTAGTCTAGTCAAAATCATTCATATAAAAGAAAATACGTCTACATAAAACCACAACATTGGTATGTGTTGGTGTTATGATTAAATGAAAAGCAAAACATGACTTCACACAATCATAACTAAGTCCGAAATTCTGTTCACGTTTACTACGGCGAGAGAACAGGGGCGTATTTTGCGGACTACCGGGGCTACCGGTGGTAGCCCAAGGAAATTACAAAAGAAAAAGTTTATAATATAACATAATGTAATAATTTTGTATTATTAGTTTTACCATAGTAATTAAAATTAAAGTAATTGTTAGATTTATATGCGCTCTCTGCTCTCGAAAAGAAACAAGTTGTCAAGGCGGCATCGCTGGAGAAACCGCTTGCTACGTGAGGTAGCCTGTGACTGTTCCGCGCAAGCTGTCCTGTCGCACAACTGCCCGTCCCCCCCGCTCCCTTCTGTTTCCATCGTGCAGTGTAGGCGGGGCGAGTTGCCGCTCTCGTGATCGGTTTCTTCGCAGGCGCGAAGCAGCAATACGCTTAGTACGCTAGCAATTGAATGTGATTGTGTTCTTGCAGTGCATTATTTTAATTCTGTGATTTGTTCGAGTGTCTAAGAGTTATATTAATTGTGAATTATTAAGTTTTTAATTTCCCAATTAAGTGATATTGTGAAAAATATGGCAGAACCAGTTTCTGGAGAGGTTTGTGTTGAAAATGACTGTGTAATAGAAGGTTTATTAAAAGTGACTTTTAACCGTCGTACATAACAACGAGAAAGTTGAAATTGTGAAAATGGAAAGACCAACTCCTGAGTTAAATTTGTCCATGGACGTAAAAGAAAAACAGCGTGAGTACACACGCCATTTCACTTCAACATCATATGGTAAGTGGAATTGGTTGTGTGGTAGTTCTAAACTGTCTAAACTATTTTGCTGGCCATGTTTGTTATTTAGCCGCGAAACTAATGTGTGGTCAAAAGAGGGGTTTTCTAATATGGACTCCCTTCGAACGGCAGTCCTAGAATACGACAAATCAAAAGCTCATATTTGTAGTAGCATGAACTTTGCAAACTTTGGGAAGACAAGAATTGATTTACAGCTAGATAAGCAAAAAGCTCTACACATCAACCAACACAATGCTCTTGTGAAAAAAAAAATCGGGAGATTTTACTGCATCTTATTAACGCAGTCTGCTTTCTAGGAAAACAAGAATTGGCTTTTCGGGGACATAACGAGAGTGTGGAATCAGACAATATAGGAAATTATATTGAATATTTAAGTTCCTTAAGTGAATTTGACCATTTACTGGCCAATCATCTTGAGAGTTCAACAGTATTTCGTGGTACTTCTCTCGCAATTCAGAATGACTTAATATTTGCTATAAGTGGGGTTATGATAAAGAACATAAAACCTTTTGTGGCCATTGTTGTTGATGAAACAAGTTACTGCTCTAATCAGAGTCAATTGTCCACTGTTTTAAGATACGTCGACAGTACTGACAATGTTCAAGAACGGTTTATAGGATTCACAAATGTCAGTTCGGACAAAACTGCTGCTGCTTTCAATTTCATGTTGAAGTTTGCCGATAAGCTATTAATGTTTGACTATAATTATATGTGTACAAAACCGCCTTTGCTTATCATAAAATAAATAAATTTTCATTAAAGTTGCCTAATAGGCAAGGTTTTCATCATATTAATCTAACATTTCACATCTGAAGATGATACATACCGTATGTATCGAAAATGTTAATGAAAATTTATTTATTTTATGATAAGCAAAGGCGGTTTTGTACACAAATAATTATAGTGCTGCTGCTTTGTTTCAGCATGTGGAAGGTGTTATAGCAGAATACAATGTCGGCAATAAGTTAATTGCATAGATATATGATGGTGCTTCAGTTATGGCGGGAAATATTAATGGCTTAAAAACAAAAGTTCAAGAAAAGTATCCTCAAGCATTATTTGTCCATTGTTACAGCCATGTTCTCAATTTAGTTTTGCAACAAACTACTTCATCCATTCTAGAATGCCGCATTTTTTTCAAAACACTGTCGGGTTTAGCTGCATTTTTCTCATCATCTCCTAAAAGATCAGAAAACTCAAGGAATTTATGAACAAGAAACTCCCAAAAGTAGCACCAACTAGATTGAATTTTACATCTCGGCTTGTAAATACAGTAAAGGAATGCAGAGAAAAACGGACTGCTTTCTTTAAAAATATAATTTGTAATGACTCTGAAGAAAACTGGGATGATGCTGTAAATGTGCAGGCTCAAGGATATTTGAATTTTTTCACACAGTTTCAGAGTATATTTCTTCTTGAAATCTATGCTAGAGTGTTCGCACATACAGATGTGCTCTACAATATTCTTCAGACAAAAAGTCTAGACATAGCATACTACTTGCAAGAGGTATCAAAGTTAAAAAAAAATACTATATCCGAGTTCAGACGTAGTGGGTTTCCATCCATATGGAGTAATATGGAAAATGAAAAATTCTTCAGCCAATACAATGGAACCACCATTAAAGCGAAGAAAAGGAGATGATGAATTGAAATACAGGCAGCTGCACTACAGCATACTAGATCGTATGCACATGGAAATTACTGACAGATTTTCTGATTATGGAAAGCTTCAGTTCACACATCTTCTAGATTCTCAAAAATTTTCTGCTTATAGAGAAAACTTCCCGAATGGGGCACTAAACAAATTATTTCAGTCCTACAACAGTCACTTTGATGAAGTACGTTTGAAAAATGAATTAAGTGTAATATATTCAGCAGAAGTCTTTGATTTTTCGAACAAACCTATCCATGAAATATTATCTGCCATATATGAAAACCAGCTGAACCAAGTTGTTCCTGAAGTCCTTAAATTGGTAACATTAATTGTGACAATACCAGCTACGTCAGCATCGGTAGAAAGAACATTTTCTGCGTTGAAGAGAATAAAATCCTACTGTAGATCAACTCATACACAAGAATGTTTATCCAGCTTGGCACTAATATCCATTGAAAAGTCATTTCTACAGAAACTTTGCAAGTGGCCCAACTGTAATTTCAAGGACGAAGTCATCAACATATTTTGTCCCAATCAAGACGTCTGGAATTCACATAAATATGTAAGGAATTTTATTATAGGGATTTTAAAATATATTTTGTGTAATAATAGGGTCAGTGGTAGCCCAAACCCTTTAACCAGTATAAGCCACTGCGAGAGAAGATTATTTATTTTAATACAAAGCGCTACGCTGCACTCGCCAATGTTTTCGGTCTACTACGCAATCACACCAGTTCAGTGGCTGTGACGTCATAAGTATTTGTGTGGAGTCAGTAACTCAAGAACCATGCCTCGCATTGACATGCAGCAAATTACATTCTACTTAGTTGAAAAACTTGTTTGATTAAAGCCAACTTAATTTTATCGCGGACTGCTCCTTTAAATAACATCATTTCATGATATGAATAGGTTGTTCAACATTCATTTATCTACATAGACCTATTTGTAAGTGAAGTCAGCATTTCTCTCTTTCTGTGTTGCATAGTGACATGACTGTATAAAATTCCTAATAATAACTTATATATTATGGTAACTTGAAATTATAATATTAAAACTTTCGCTTATGGACATGCTTGTTCAACGGCTTCGTAGTCAACGTTGAAGTTTCTGGTTGTAAGGTTAAGACATTGAAACTCCAGTAATCGCACATACAGATCAGATGATATATCCAGTGGTGTCATTCTAATTTTTTAACAACTGGTTTTCTCCACTAATGACTACAAATTTAAAGATATTATATGACATAATAATAAACAGCTACAAATAAATAAAACTGCGATTCAACATGTTCTTGCATAACAAAATTATGTGCATAATTTAAAATGCAGACTCGCGTCATGAAGAAGGGAAGTAGACTTCCAACACTTCATCTGTGCACTCAGCGGCAGGGGGTTGTCTCGCTACAACTTACTACAGAAACATCATATCACATACATTATCCTACCTACAATACTATTATATGCACAAATACAGTACAATATATAACATTATAGGCTAAAATATATACAAATTAAATATAAACAACAGAAGCAGAAAATACACACTTTTATTTGTTTCTTACTCAGGAACAACTGATATATCCTGGAAATGCGGCAGCGTTGGTGGAGTGCTGTTCTATGCATGTGCAGAGTCTTATTTCCTTTCTCTCAATGTTCTTATCTCCAACACAATAGTGCTAAATAAAGTGTGAGAAGTCCACAGAACAACACCAGCTAACTAGCTTTGAATATTTACTCATATTGATATATTGTGTGAATTATCCCAAGGTGCCCCAGCCAGGAATAGGACAAAGTGGTACTTGCTTGTTGTAGCCCTGTGCTCCACATAAGGAGCTAAAGAAATACTATACTATCCAAAGATGCATCTGCACACACACTTACACCACATACTGTTACATCAAGTTAATTTAACATGTTCAGCATATCACCACCACTTCTAGTAATGCTGTATTGTATCTTTGGTCCAGGGAAAATACAATACATATTTGCAGAAAGAGGCAGGGGTGGGTCTTTCAATAAAAGACGAATAGACTATTTTCAGTGAACCAAAAATACAGTATGGGTCTCCTAAGAAGGGATAATGTACTAAGCATTTACCAATTTAACTTTTTCGAAACATCATCCAATGGAACCATGTTTACTTTTCTTAGACGTACCCCTACCACCACTACTACAGGCTTGGTTTTAAGAATCCACACATGTGAGGTGCAGGTCGGCATTGTGTACCATCTTCGCATAAAGTGCAAGGCTTGTGGTTTCTCACCCTGGGGGTTCACGTGGATCAGTTGCTGCATGCATGTTGTGTCCAATGAATCTCTCTGCCTGTTTACCACTTTTGGGAAAGGAAGCTAAGGGTGAAGAGGAAATCATCCTCCGTGCTTGAGTGGAGAAGACAGTACAGCTTGTCCAAGTCAAGTCTGCGAGTGGGGATATCAGGATGGAATGTAGAGGGAAAACACAGTTGCCACATAGGTCACTTGACGCTCAGATTTCAACGTGTGCACATCGTTTAAAATACACTACAGAGCGCACGCATTTTTTGTCCTTGTCTTCAGATAAAGGCAACAGTTACGCTGACTCCCAGCCTCCCCCCTCATGCAACTTTTTCTCCTATGCCCACGCTTGCCAATCAGAACGCCAAACCTCACTGTCAAGCAGAAGTAGAAGTACAGTCTATTTCAAAACGTCTTAAATTGTTACTGCTCTATGAACTGAAGAGCAGTAGGAAAACTTTGCTGTCATATGAGACTGTACTGGTCTTCTCTTGTTACCTCCTCCTTTCACTACAGAACTGCCTCCAACTTCCCCTCTCGGCTCGCAGACTTAACTTGGTCGAGCTGTAGATTGTCAATACTCCAAGTATCTGCTTTATTTTACATCTTGATTACACAACTTTTAACACTGTATCACTCCGGAATATGTATGGTAAGACTTTCCTGTGTTAAATTTCAACGTACCTCATTTACATGTTTTGACCTATTTATGGGTCATCTTCAGAACTGGTCGTTGTTAGTCTTGGCGCCACTTGTTCTGTTTCCTGTGAGGGTGTGTTCCTGTGTTATAGTGTAGAGTCAAAGAGAGTGTGTGTTTTGAAGTTGAGTTGTGTGTTGAGAAGACCAACAACGACCAGTTCTGAAGATGACCCATAAATAGATCGAAATATGTAAACGAGGTACGTTGAAATTTAACACAGGAAAGTCTTACCATACATATTTCGATGTTTTATTTTCCTATCTTAATATTAATTTTTATTACAGATTTGTTCCTTCAACTCGCATAATTATGAACTTACATCAATATCGAAATAAAACATTAAAAAGTCCTCCCACATAATTCATTTTTGGCAGTCTGAGACAAAAATAGGTAGAGTGACTCTAAAACAAGTTACAAATGCCAGTTTTTTTACAATATTTTCTACAGATTTACGGTTCCATGTCCAACAATATATGATATGATATGGCATGGTGTGATGTGGTGTGTTTAGTGTGTGGTATGGTGTGATGTGTCTAATGTAGTGTGTGTGTGATGTGTCAACATTTACATCCATGTAATGTGGATCTCACAATTTTTTTATCCATTGCCACAATTACATTCATTACAGGTATACCTTTTGTAGACGCTCTAATACTTTTGTTCCCATTTAAATTGATCAGTATTCCCACCTTTCAAACCTAACGACTTAATTTAGTAATTCAAAATTGACGCTTTTACAACTGCTTTCATGATTTCCAGTACACTTTTACCGAACATACACTGATTCTAATAATACTTGTTACTAAACCTTACCATTAACCAATATGTTTGTTATTATGTCTGTTTCTTGTGTACATTCCATTTTCTGAGCTCACTTATTTTCTACATATTATACTTCACTATCCTAACTAGCCTCCCCCACCATACTCCTCTCCTATTTTCATTGTCTCTATCGTCTCACTTAACTTCCTACTATACTCCTCTAATTTATTATTTATTTTACTTACTATGTCTGTAACCGTCTCTGAATCAGACATATCCACTTCACTCTTTTCTGTTATAAACTTGTCTTCCTTTTTCTTCTCTTCACTTATCCCCATTTCAGCCCTTGCACTTACAGGAACACTTTCACTTCCCCTCTCGGCACTGGCCTTCCTTCCCACGAAGCTATTTAGTTCATTCCCCGAATCACTTGAATTTTTACTCGTGTCACTAAACTTCACTTCACTTGTGGTACTTAAGCCGCTCTTATCTGATTTCTTCACATACGTTTTCTTCTTATGCATTCTTGATCTCAGCATTTCCTGGTTCTGTTTTGCTTCCTCCGGTACGAAGTGCTTGATGTGCAATTCAGCCAATTCTCCATAGTCAACGATTTTTTATGATAGTAACTTTCCACTGCAACTGCTGATTGAACAGACTGTCCGTCACCTGTCACATATTTTTTGTCCCAGTTCGAATTCTGATCTTCTCTTGACCTCTGTTTAGTTGGGCTGGTCAGTATTAATATAATATGCCAATTAGTTTCTTCATTTTCCATACTTTACAGTTTGTGCAATAACTGCAGTTGCTTCATTTTATTTCCCTGTTGACCATTCTTCTTCCTCACAATTGTAATTCAATCAGTTTGTCCATTAGTACCTTGCGACCCCGTATCCATTTCTTCAGATCTCCTCTGCTATTTTTCATGTTGATGTTCTTGCTTCTTCATACTTAATCCAAATGTTAGGTGATCTTCATTTGCCTTGCAGAATTCTACTTCATAGAATTTCCCAAAGATTTTTAATTTATCTTCATATAACTTTGCGAAATATCCATTCACTCTTTCCGCCTTTATGAAAGGGAGTAGCAGCTTCCTTTTACATCTCATCTCGTAGCTCAAGTCTTTTTCCACCCTCATTCCCATTCCTCGCACTTTGCATAAGTTTCTTAATATTTTTTCTTTGGTTACTATGTTTGAGATTCTTATCACAATAGGCCTATTACATTCTAATCCAGTTCTATAAGTCTCCTCGATGTCTTCTGCTCTTACCTCCAGTTTGAAGATCTTGTAGCATACTTTGCGTACTGCCTCACGAGTTTCTATTGCGAATTCACGTCCCTTTTCCTCTACTCCGAAGAATAATGATGCCCTTTTTCTTTGACTTATTTCGTATTGCTTAATTTTCCTCTTCATTTGTTCTAATCTTGTCTCAACAATTCAATTTTCTCACTGTGTTCCTCTATGTAACTCCTTCAATATCCTGTCTGTTATCACTTGATTCATTATTATTTGTCCTTTCTTCATTATTTACAGCTCCTATATTCTGATCTACTAATTATTTCCCCCTATTAATAATTCCTGTTGTACATTCCTATACATTATCACTTTCTTCGATTGAATCCCCTTCCGTAACATTTCCTGAGGGCAATGCCTCTCTACTTGCAACATCAGGGCCGTGCTCAACTTGTGTCCATTCACTACCAAGGCTTATTGACAACCCTATCCAACAACATAAAAGAAGATAAGCGTGGACTAGGGTGGTCTATGATACTATGGAAAAACTAAAGTTGTTCCAATCTTAGCTACATACATTTTGTTCTCTATGGCAGTCAAAACTGCTGTGTTAAATTTTAAGTTAATGAAGTGGTATCTAGAGGTCGCTCCATTCTAATAATTTGTGTCATTTTATCAGGTACGAGTAAATGAATATGTTTAGTAATTTGAGATCTTCTATGAAATCACTCCTTGGGAAGCCAGTCTCTGAATTGTCGATAGCAAGATTACCAAGTGGATTAGGCTTGTTTGAATGTGTACAGTTTCATCACTTGGAAGAAGACAAGCCTCGCCCACATAGTTACAGATTGGAGCATGCAAGGATTCCAACCTTCTGAAAAGATTCATGTGTTAGGAAACTTTCCAAAATATATGATAAATATCTGGACCTAAAAAGAACTTGACAGCGAGAAAGTTGTTTGATATTGCTATGACACATGTAATGAAAGAGATTAGAAATGAGGACTAGATATTTCTTGAAAAGCAAAGAAAAGACATTTTGAAGTAGCATGGATGGTGCTGCTCTAAAAACAGCTGCACAAAAAACCAAGAAGAGACAGCAAGAGGAAAAGGAATGAATGAAGAGAGCTCGGTACGAAGAAGTAAATTTACCCATGAAAGGTACAGCAACCGAACTTCCTTCTACCTCTTTATCATGTTCATCACCTAGTGAATCTCATAGCTAGAATGAATATCGACTGTCCAAATCATTATCTATATCTTCAACATTATCATCTGCTTCAGATGTTCTCTCCTCACACATAGAGTCCCTAAAAATATATTCGAGTCACCTAAAGTAGTCAGTGCCTTAGACAGAGTCAGCCTTTCAATTCGTGGACCAGTATTTGCAGTTGGAGCCATTGCTGAGACACTAGATAACATTAGAGAGTGGAACGAAGCACCCATTGGTATTCGAAGTCCTTATAAGATTCTTACTCTCCGTAAGAATTATCCCAACTAAACTGAAGCTAAGGCTGGTTGGAGTCCTCATGGGGAAAGAAATTGTTTCAAGAAATTTCGGCCAGTGTATGGGACTGTATCAACTGAATTTCGTATTACTAAAGGATTACGCCAGGGATGCTGCCTGTCTCCAACACTGTTTAAAATTTACCTGGAAGAAGCTATGAAAGGATGGAAGAAGAAATGTAGGCATATGGGTGTTTTGGTTAGTGACAAAAAAAAAAAAATATATATATATGTATTCTACAATTTGCTGATGACCAAATTATACTATAGTCGCGACGCTGTTATTCCCGGCATGACTCCTCCTCTTTGCTTACGTCTTAGGAAGTCTAGGTAGGTAGTATCATTTGCCATTTTTGTTCTTTCGTTGCCGAGCTACCAGACGAGGGATTTATTTGCGAAACCATTAAACATTATCATGTCGTAGCTCCTATGATAATAAATCAAACGTACTGTAATTCAGCAAATAATTGAGCGGCAAATAACGTCCTCATGTGCTTTCTGCGAATGCCAACAAAAGACCCAAAATGGCGGGCGATTATATTAAGTATTTATCAAGCCTTAGGAAATGTATGACGTCTTCATCAGCGAATTACAAGACGCACAAGTTTAAATGTAGTCGATCTGCAACGTGATTGGCTGCCGGAAATTAGAGCGACGGGACTATAGCAGAAGACTATGATGATATTGAATAGATGAGCAGAAAACTCATTGAAGAATATGAAAAATCTGGATTAAAATATAACTGTGAAAAAATCTCATTATATGGTTATTGGGGGAAAGAAACAAAATCTGATAATTGAAAATAAAGATATTATTAAATATAGTAATAAATACAAATATTTAGGTGTTACAATCACAGATGATGGAAGGAACCATGTAGAAATGAAAGAACGTTTGAAGAAAGGAAAATATGCAATATCCATTCTTAATCAAGTATTATGAGATAATAAAATCAGAACTGAAACTAAACATAAAATTTATAAATCAGCTGTGAGAAATACAACTTTATATGGAGCAGAAACTTGGCAATTGCAAAACGCATTCAAAACTAAATTTTTGGCCTTAGAAATGGATTATTGGAGATGATCAGCAGGCATTTCAAGAAGAGATAAAATTAGAAAGGACATAATCAGAGAGAAATGCAACTTAAGAATGATATTGTAGAGGATATTTTCACAAAACAACTAATATTGGAAATACAAAAGGACAGACACAACAAATCAGCATCTCATTAGAACGCCTCAATGAACACTTCACTACTCCGCCAACTAACAGTACTAACCATGACAAACAGAGACAGACAATGGCAGAACCTCAGGTGGTTGACCCACTCAGAGACAGATTTTCCTTTTCATTCGTTACACCTATTGACGTGAAGAAAGCTCTTAAATGCAACAAATCCAAAGCAAAAGGTTCTGACGATATTAGTATCGCAATGATAAACTTATTGACGTAATCTTACCAACACTGACACACATTTTCAACATTTCGCTGACGACATCCATTTTTCCAAAAGCTTGGAAAAATGCCTTTGTGCGCCCTATACCCAAAGTTAAAATGCCGACTACCCCCAATGACTATCAACCTATTAGTATTCTACCTATCTTATCGAAGGCGTTAGAGAGGATAGTACACAGACAACTCATTGACTACCTAAACAGATATGAACTCTTGGACACACATCACTCAGGTTTCAGGACTCGACACAGTACAGCGACTGCACTGCTGGAAGTAATGGAAGACATCCGAAAAGCTATGGACGAACGTAAAATTACAATACTGACACTACTAGACTTCAGTAAAGCGTTTGACACTGTAAATATCGACTTACTGACGAGAAAATTACGATCATTCCAACTATCAGAAAGTACAGTTTCTTGGTTCTCCTCTTATCTCAGTGAACGTCAGCAGTGTGTTTGCATTGGAAGTCGAACTTCCTCATGGCATATTGTTGATTCTGGAATCCCACAGGGATCTGTTCTATCACCACTACTATTCAATATTTACGTAAATGATATCCCCTCGACTCCACAGCACTGTAAGCTTCACCTCTACGCAGACGATTTACAAATCTATATCCATACAACCCCTGACTCACTCAATGACGCAATACAAAATCTTAACGAGGACCTTGAATGTATATCTGCATGGGCCAGAAAGTTTGGTTTGACTCTCAATACAAGAAAATCACAAGCAATTCTAGAGGGACATCAACGTCTATTATGCAATATTACTCCTGCTCTTCCAGTCAAGTTAAACGACACAATAATCCCTTTTGCTTCCTGTGTTAAAAACCTTGGAGTTTACTTTGACACGCATTTAAACTGGAATAACCAAGTAACCCATATTACCAAAAAAGTACTTTCCATACTACATTCCTTAAACAGCATTTGAAAATTCCTTCCGCTATCACTCAAGAAAATACTAGTGGAAACACTAGTAATGCCCCACTTCGATTATTGTGATTTTCTACTGACTGACCTCAATGTCAACCAGTCGCAAAAATTAAGTGTTCATAATTCTTGTGTTCACTTCTTCTGCGATGTCCATCACGCTGACCACATTACCCCATCCTTCCAAACTCTAAACTGGCTACAGCTTAACGAACGTAGAAATTTTCATTCTCTTGTTCTCCTTTTCCAAGTCCTTCACACTTCTACACCTACCTACCTTGCCTCCCGTTTCAGTTACCTGTCATCATATCATAATCTCTTCACACGCATGCAAAATAGCCGCATACTAGCCATACCAACACATAAGACATCATCGTATTCATCATCATACACAATCTCACTCTCGCGCTTGTGGAATACCCTACCCAGTGACATCAGAGACTGTCGGAATTTAGTAGCGTTCAAAAGCAAGCTTATTACCCATTTTCTTACTGCGTAGAGTAGGTTTAATTTGTACTTAATCAATAAAAGAAATGCTTCTCTCTTCTTAACTTTTACAATAAACTGTCTAGCTTTTATTAATCAGTTAATCCTTTAGTACTTTGATTTTTATTGTATCTGTAAATTTAATATTAATTGTAATTATAATTGTAATTGAATTCTTAATATTATAGTTGTAATCTCCTGGTAGAGGGGAAGAGAAGCCTGATGGGCTTATCTCTACCAGGTTAGATAGACAGACAGACAGACAGACAGATAGATAGATAGATAAATAAATAAATAAATATGGTATTGGCATATGATGCTAATGAATACGGAAAGATTACAAAGGTTGGCATATGATTGGACCCCATCAAGAAGAAGAAACACACTAAGACCTATGACAACATGGAAAAAGGGCATTCTGGAAGCTATGGAAAGAAGACAATTAGGATAAGACCTATGGAGAGATAGAGGGAAGTGGTATCTTGCAGTGCGATACATTTATCAGTGACTGTAAATTAATATTTGGCTGTCAGAAAATGTCAAAAGACATTATAAAATGACTAATATATATATGGGACTGGTGTCCACCCAGCATCGTGATGCACTTGGAGAGCTACGATAGGTAGTGAAATCCGGTTGCGAAAGCTAGCTATAATGGCTGGGGGGGATCATCGTGCTAACCACACAATACCTCCATTCTGGTTGGATGATCGTCCACCTCTGCTTCGACATGTGGACGTGAGACCAGCAGCTGGCTGGATGGTCTGGGCCCTTCATGGGCTTTAGCACCATGTATTATTATTATTATTATTATTATTATTATTATTATTATTATTATCATTATTATTATTATTATTATTATCATTATTATTATTATTATCATTATTATTATTATTATTATTATTATTATTATTATTATTATTATTACTTAATTATTTACAAATGGCTTTTATGGAACCTGCAGGTTCATTGCAGTCCTCACATAAGCCTGCCATCGGTCCCTATCCTGTGCAAGATTAATCCACTCTCTATCATCATATCCCACCTCCCTCAAATCTATTTTAATATTATCCTCTCATCTACGTCTCGGCCTCCCCAAAGATCTTTTTCCCCTCCGGTCTCCCAACTAACACTCTATATGTATTTCTGGATTTGCCTATACATGCTACATGCCCTGCCCATCTCAAACATCTGGATTTAATGTTATGCCAGATGAAGAATACAATGCATGCAGTTCTGTGTTATGTAACTTTCTCCATTCTCTTGTAACTTCATCCCTCTTAGTCCCAAATATTTTCCTAAGAACCTTATTCTCAAACACCCTTAATCTCTGTTCCTCTCTCAAAGTGAGAGTCCAAGTTTCACATCCATACAGAACAACCGATAATATTATAATAATAATAATAATAATAATAATAATAATAATAATAATAATAATGACCAATTGACCATAGAAAAAGAGAAAAATAACAATAATCATAATAATAATAATAATAATAATAATAATAATTATTATTATTATTATTATTATTATTATCATTATTACTTACTTACTGGCTTTTAAGGAACCCGGAGGTTCATTGCCGCCCTCACATAAGACCACCATTGGTCCCTATCCTGAGCAAGATTAATCCAGTCTCTACCATCATATTATTATTATTATTATTATTATTATTATTATTATTATTATTATTATTAAACTGTAACTAAGAAAGCACAATTATAGACTATCATGGCACCATCACTAGCATCTTTGGTTTCTGTCTGAGCATCTGGTTGCCTTAACACTTTTTTGATGACCAATTGACCATAGAAAAAGAGAAAAATAAAAATAAAAATAATAATAATAATAATAATAATAATAATAATAATAATAATAATAATAATAATAATAATAATAATCATTATTTATTAAATAGGCATTAGATAATGTGGTCTGTTGCGGACTCAATTCATTGTTTACCGATAAAAAAATGGAAAATATGTTGACAAACTTGCAGCGTTCACAGAAACCTGGTAGCTACTCTTCGACGACTACAGATAATGGATGAAATGGAAGACAGGAAATTGGAGAATCCTGTGACATTAAGAACCAGTTACTTATTTCAAGATTGAAAGAGGAAGAGTCAAATCTCAATCTTTCCTGCAGAAACCTCCTACACAGTGGTTTTCAAGGAATTACGTGATCACATCTCTTAGAGAAAGTAGTAAATGACATGGCATAATGCACTATCAACCTGACCCAAAAGTACAATGAAACAATGACGAAGATAAAGAACAGAAACAGTTTCTTCTTCAACTTTTACCCAAACACCGATAGGAGTTCCCTACTCCTTCAAAAGCTGCTCTGACTTTTTTCTTTTACTAGGTTAGAAATTATAAACCTCTCAGTCCTGGAGCGACCTGTAAATTGTGATACTTTTAGTGAATTTTTTGTGTTTGTTTTATACATTAATGCAAGATATTAGACTTGTGGGAATTTGAATTTCTGAAAGTTCAGTTTTTCGGATCACACTACCATGTCAAGGCACTGGAAGAACCTTGCTACCTATTAGCAAACGCATTTAATTTTTAAGTAAAGAGTTCTCCTTTTTAGATCTTTTATGTCAGATCCTAAAATCTTGACGTAACTAAGTACTTGACTGAGGGTATCGAATGTATTTTGTATGTTTAATCTTACTATTTCTAGTTGGACTGTAAGAGTTTCAGTATCATGTATCTCTGGTGTTTTCTCAAGAGACAAAATTTTATTGGTAGGCGATCTGTTGCAGACTGCATCTTGTGGTTCTCTCAGCAGGGATAGCTCGGTGAAATATGATGTGGACTGCCACGAACTTGTGTACTGTCACCCCTCGACAATCTTTCTGACGATAAATATTTCTTGCATGGAAAGATGAAGGATCCACCTGACGTAAAAGCCTAGCACTCTGCATCGGTGAATTAAATTCAAATTTTGAGACAGTCAAGGTGAAAACGTAAGCCACAGGGGCTCAGTGCACTTCAGAACGCGCACCTCTTAGCTTTATAAACACTCACTATTGTTCGTGTAGTGTGGATTTGTAGGAAACTACCTCTCACCTTGCATGCATCGGATCTTAAAAAACAAGCCTTTTGGAGACTTGATGAAATACTTTCACGTTTCATTGCACTACACTGATTGCTGTGTGGGATTTAGATTCAAACATAAGTGCAGTTAAATGATACTGACTACTAACGACCCAGCAACCATAAAGCACTCTGAATTTTATTGGCAATACTTTCAATGAAAAAATAATATATTTCATTCAAATGGAATAAAAAATTGTAGGAGGAATATTAAAAGAGGAAAAAGAAGTAGGGTAAAAGTTGGTAATACTTTAATACGAGTAATATCGTGATACAGTGTTTAATAGCTTATCACGGTTTTACAGAGCGAGAAAAGGACCAATTTTATGCAGCAATTTGTCCTCAAACTTATCCTTAATACATTGTCGTAAAAACTGATTTTTGTCTCTATAAGTAAAATTGTAATAAATTCTCAAACAATCACGATATTACAAGCGTTTACCCTATCTTATTAATGTGCGTAATAATGTATTTTGTAGTTAAAATCTACTGTATTTATTATAAATTGAAAAGCATTTTTTCAAAAGTCGCTAAACACCAAAATTTTCAAAATTGAGTTTTTGGTGGCTTTATGTAAACATTTATGTTATGCATATTCCTGTAAAATCAGTTTTAGCAAAAGTCGACAAACGCTGTTGTTATATAAGGCATTGAAAACTGCGATCTTTTGCAAAACTCGATATTCACCTCTTCATTAGTTCAAGCAGAAGTCGATAAACATCAACCACATTAAAAAAGGACAGAATACTTTTGTAAAATTCATACTTGGATTAAAAAATGTTTTATTTTATGCAACAGACCATAATTTCAAAGCAATCCATAGTTAGAACAACAATGTACATGTAGGCCTAAAAGATAATTAACTCAATTTATTTAAATCTATTTAAATTTGTTTGGATCCAAATTACATTAGAACACCCAAGAAATGGATTCGGAACACCTCAAAATCTTTGCTTCATTGGCTGGTCATGATAATATCTTTGAAAAATATTGGAGTGCAAGAGGTCAAATGACTTTATTGTCAAACGCCTGGGATTAGAAAATAACAACAACAACATTAGAACACCAATATGAAACAGAATATTAATATTATGTGCCAGGTGTGTAGAAAGATCTTGGCTCATGATATGATTCCTTTTGAACTCAACCAATCAGCTTTTGTCTTGCTCTGCAGGATTAATTTTATTATCGCTGATTGTCAGGTCATTCTGAACAGCTGTGTCTCCGCTTCTAAACTATTATATTGAAAGCATAGTATTGTAAACTATCATAATATGGAGTCTGTTTCTAGTGATTAGGAAAACTGTACAAGTGTTGTCGAAAGTGTAGGCAGTAGGAAGTCTAGATCAAAGGTAAATGCACCTAGAAAGACTACAAAGAAAAGCAAGCGCCCTCATATTGTGTGTTCATATGAGCTTCCGGGTATACCCATCAATCCAAAAGCTTTGGGGAAAAAGGAGTGCAGAGTAGCTGAGTCTTCGGTAGAATAGAACAAGTCTACAGAAAAAAAAGAAGAAATTCTGTCTCCTGCAGAGTACTATGAAATTCTGGGTCAACATGATACTGTCAAAATATTGAATAAAGACTGAGAAGGATATAAAATCTAATATACAAAAAAAATGTCTTGAAGCCTAAGATGTCCTTCAAAATTACAGCCCAACGAGTGATGACATACAGAAAATCAAACAAGAAAGTACTCTTGTCAGTGGCGGACACCTACACTGTAGATCCCATTGAAGTTTAAGTATTGAAAAAGAAGACCTGTAGCCAGGAAATAAGGAATGCAGCTACTTTGGCTAAGAAGAATATGGTCAGTCAGAAGAAAAAGAAGGTCGTCCTCAACCTGATGAAGTATTTTAGAATACCTGAATCTTCTAAAAATTTCTATAGAGACTGACTGGGAATTCATGTTAAATTTTGTGCACAAATTTAATTTTGTTTTAGTGTGGGTATTTCAGACTGGAAATAGTACATTTCAGGTTATTTCGGCAAATTTGGACTTATCCTTTTTCCATATTAGTGATTCAATATTTTTATCATTAATGAATGATAAAGTCTCATTTTACAAACCTATGGATCAACAATTGGCTCTCTTCTGACAAAGGAAAAATTTTACAGTCTGTACAAAAGAAACCAAATGACCTGGAAATGTACAAAAACTTGCCCAGACATGTTCAAACATTTTTAACAAGAGCCAAAACAGGTCACATTGTCACTCAATTGTACCTACACCGATTTCACATTTCTGATAATCCTACTTGTCTGTGGTGTAATAATCATGATGAAGATCTGGAACACATTCTTCTATACTGTCCATCCATAAACCACAAAAGAAATAAATTAAAATCATCAGTACCAGTTGCAGAAGACACAGCCCTGCAGTATATATTGACTATACCCCACCTCTGGCTACTAGCAACAGGCATCTATAATGAACACCGATCAAAATACCCCTCATTTCTCGTGAATAGACTGCAGTGGACTATAGTGGACTTTATGTTGTCAGCAAACAGCTGGATACATTAAGAAGATTGATTGATCATTAATGAATGAATAGAGATTTTGTGTTTTCCCCCCAAAAAATGTAATATTATTGTATTTTCTTGTTTGTTGAAAATAAAATGTAACAATCGCAAGTTAATACAATATAAATGCATTTAAAATATGATAAACTCACATATAAACAAAAAATAAAATATCAGAAAAATTAACTTAAAAAAGATACAAAAAAGTCAGGTTTAAATGTTAACAAAATATGTGTTATGTTTTCATCTCTTGGCGTTAAGTAATTTTTGGGGGGGGGGGGGGGAACTGTGAACTTTACATTTAATTTTTTTTTCATTTTATAATCTAAATTTGAAAACATTAATATATAATATAATTACAATTAAAATGTTGCGGTAACTACTTTTTAATCATTTAAGAAAACATTTCCTGAAATATATATATCATTATTCTATATTCCCAATAACCATTTCTAAAACAAGTGTGAATAAGGCCCTGGAATACATTAATAAGTTTAGTGAATTCTCTGAAGCTTGTATTTTTAAAAAATTAATTTAAATTATTATAAAATTATTACTATTTTTATAATTATGTATATAAATAGATATTAACTTCTTTCAGATGTTATTGTTTTTTATAGATCACTGAAATGATCACATCAGATTAAAAAATTTTATTTTGGACTTTAAAGACTAATATAAACAAGATGATGGTGTAAATACACGAATGATGAGCAGGCTTTGTTTAATTTAAATTAGTTTTGTAGAAAAAATATTTTCTATAGTTGTTATTTCACTATATTTTGATCATATGGATTGATAATTTAACATAGTCTCATTTAGGAGAGAAATATATAAATTAGGTGTCAATATGTAAGAAAATACTCTGTATATATAACAGAAAATTTGCAACATTTGTGCAACTTTTATCATCTACGCATACTACTTGTAGGCTAACATTGACTATAAATATACAATCTGCGAATAATGGAAGCTAGGGCAAAACCAGGGTATGACCAGACCTCGGTAGTCTACGTGTGGCAGTATTGGACGAGTCCGCGGGTGGCCGTAGTTCGCTCTTGAAGGGTTAGCTTCTAACCAGTGACATGGAGTGGGTTTGAAACCCCCATTGATTGGTAAGCATGACTAGTCGCGCCTGGAGCAGACAACAGTCAAGATGGGACCTGTACCTTGGAATGGCACAGGCTCTGGATTAGGACGGGGTTCATCTGTACACCCACAGGGAGCATTTTGCAACAATTGAACTTCTTTTTTTCTCTATTACAGTATACAATATATGAAACTAAAAGGTTTAATATTTTGAATTATTTGAACGTTTCTAGAAGTTTTTTTTTCTTACAAAATGAAGCTTTTCTCAGCCTCTATTACACATAGGACTTTCAAAATTTTCAGAGCACGTTCCCACAAGCCCTGTCCTTAATTTAACATGAGATTTTCAAGAAATCTAAATTATGAAAATAATTATGTACTCATATATATTGAAAAATTGTAGTTAAATTTTGGACCGGAACAAAAAAAAATATATTTAATATACTATGCACTTTTCCTTCAAAAGGCTATGTTAAGTTCAAGTCAGTATATGTAACAATAACGTGTAAAAAAATCAAGTCTCTACTACTAGCAGTTTCTGAGAAAAGCTTTATGAAAAATAATTATTTTAACATAGCCGAGATAGGATGTACCAGGTCCCCTTAAGCATTTAGGGACTTTTGAAAAAACGCTCCTCAATTATTTTATTTAATAATAAACTATGGCTCAATGTTGTGTATGCAGTATTAACACTCAAAGGGAAAGGGGTATTGGGAGACGATTGCCTAAGTAATAACAGATCGATTTCAAGCCTGCAAGCATAATATCGACAGGCCAGTTCAAAAGGGAAACAACTCAAAATGTAAAGTTTTGAGAAAACTGAAGTTCAAAGCTTCAACTACATATAAAACAGGATTTGAATTTGGATTAAGTTAAACAATCCTTTGATTTTTCACAGCAACATAAAGCTTCAAAATGCAGGTTTCTCAAAACTTTAAATTTTTAGTTGTTTTCCTTTCAAGCTGGGCCGTCGATATTGTATTCCTGTTCTGACTACCTACACACTTGGATAAGAAACAACGGTTTAATAATATGATATGATTATATTTACTGTCATATTAAAGCCGGAGAATTTCGTGTTAAAATGTTAAATTCATGTTCTTCCTTTCTGTCAAGAACCTAATTTGTTTTAACTTCAAACATTTAAGAACAGGTTCTACAAACTACGACAAATTCAACAAGTGAATTGGGCGACTGGTGTGAGCTGGCTAAATGACACCACTGGATAAATGCTCTATTTTCTACCAATAAGAATTCAAGTCCCCTGAACTTGTTCATAGAGTCCGTGGATATCCAGAGTACCACAATCCTTTCAAGTTGAAATACCGACAAATCAGCCATTTTTATTACAGCTCACGCTATTTATGTATACATTTGCAAAGGGAATGAATGTAGCCTAAATCACAATCAAATATGATTAATTTTAAGGGCCATGGACACTGGCCTAAATTGAATTTTACTTTAAATGTTCCTACCCCAAGCATGTTGAAATAGAATAACAATGGCAGTCAACTAGCTGATTGTGCTACTCTGGGATTCTGCTTGTGCATAGCTGAAAGAGCCTCTACTTCAGGACGTAAACAATTACTGTACCTTCCCAGGTATTGTATTGGTAGAGATCATTTTCCATCATCCGCATTGTCTGCTGCCCCTCTTTCCAGACCTTCTTCTCCCACTCGGTGTACTGGCTGCTGGGTTTAAACAACTAGTCGCTGCGCGAGGTCTGGGGGGCAGCATGTACCATCATCGGCTTTGCCAGCTTGCCAGTTGTATCGTGTCCAGCTAAAAGGTTGTGTAATTCTGTGTTAAAATCTTCATAATACACTGATTGCTAACTATGAAGAGGATAAAAAGGTACTGTCCAGCCAAATGGTTATGTCGCATCCTGGTTTGTCCCACTCATTTCCCCTGTCCTCTCTGTAAGGGCTAGTAGCTGAGGTGTTAGGCTCTGCAAATATTTGCTGTACGGAATTTGAAGTTTACGTAATATTACACAACTGTTTAAAATAATTTAAAGAAAAACACCTCGTTAAATAAGTAACTGTCATGTGATTTCTCCTGTTTTGACGACCATGTGACATAACCAATCAGACGGACAGTAGCATGACAGCATGTACGTCACCAAACTATTAACAATAAAACTGAATCATAAAAGTAAAGTCTGAAAAGGAAGCAAAAGATGAAGGACGTAGTAACAGTTACTTCTAATATAGGTATAACCTCAAAGAAAAATAAATTCAGGGAACTGAAATAAAGAAGTTTAGACTTATATTAAAAAATGAAATTAATTTGGTTCTGGAATGTAGACTATGATTATATCGTAAAAAAGTTCGTTAAAAAGAAGAAAAGGACAATAATGCAACAAAAAGTAGAACATTTCTTAAAAATGATCAGTACACAATAAAAGACCAAAAAATGCATATAAACGCAAGTAAAAGTAGAATATATTGGTTCGTGTTGACGTGAAACGAGTTTATATTGTATCCTGCATTGTCTGTGATGTCTAAGAAAAAATATGATATTTCAGAACTCCCGAGCCCTATTCATCATTCATCAACTCACCACTATTTTCCCATCTCATTTATGATATTTTCATCACATCCACTCTGTTTCTTCTCATTGTTTCCTTCATGTTTTCTAACTTACCTGGTAACTGTGGAGTCTTCACATCCCGCGCTATACTCTTCAATCTTCTTTTCTTCTCTCCATTGCTGCATTGCGTCATGATGTGTCCCTCCCCAGTATCCCCCACCCGGACATCCGATTGGGGGGATAGTTTATGTCCGGAATTTTTTACCAGGGAAAGACTCATCATGGCATTTTTATCATATCATCTTCTTGGGATATATAAATGTGGTAGCCTCCCATTGCTATCCGCATACCACTCTCTCTTTCGCATCTTAAAAGATCCCAGGGGGCCCCAGCGTGAAGGTGAGGAGAGTGGATTTGACCAATTAGGCCCTCCGGACTTCACCGAAATATACCACAAGGGTTAAATATCAGTTCCATCAGGGTTTTTGACCCAATCAGAGATCAGGAAATCCCAATTAGCCTTTGCCCCCCATATTGAGTTTAAAGCGTTATAAAGGTCATCCATGTGAAAGAATAACTAAGATACTTATCAAACATGACACCAAGAAAGTTAGTCTTCCAAGATGATTTAAGATTAAAGTTATGTCATTGAAATGTAAAATTAACATTATTACTAAGAAATAAATCTTAAATCCAAAATCTCTCCACAGTGCATATTAAGAGAAGGCATATATCACTGTTGATAGTGATTCGTCCATTGGACAGGGACGTTAAGTTTGGCAGCTCCCTTAGTGCTATTTGACAGGAGTAGGCTATGTACCGGCACCAGGATTCCCCTTCTCTCATTCTCATCTTCATCATCATCATCACTCATTCCATACACTACACTACACTTACACATATACTAGTACACGAATAATTCTCCACAGATAGGCTACACACCATGTACAGCGTGACCTGCCGAAGTGGTGTGTATCTAGAAAATGGGTCACAGTCCTGCCATCTATGCACAATATGCGGAAACCGAATCACGTGAAGTGAAGTGGGTAGGGATTGGATACATACATACTAAGAAATAAACGTGAAGTTCTGTCTATATTAGTAATAAGATTATTAGTACGACATCATTTTTCAGTTCACAAATATTACTAATTAATTTTTAGTTTGCACAGTACCTAGATGTGAAAAGAGGAACAAGATGAAGTCAATCTATCAAGATTAAGCAAACTAACACTTCAATATTACTAATTTATGCAGTGGTAAGAGAAGTTGTGAAACAAATACAAAAGAAAAATCGTGAACTGAATATAATTTATTAAAGTAATAACTATAGGATTGATAGAATTCTGAAGAAAAAAAAAAGTTTTAACTTCAATTTTTAAATTCGTGTGGAGTGGGGGGCACACAAGTATGCATGGGATAATTTTGATTGTGTTACTAAAGCCCCTTGAGTTTTGGTGTTGCCTAAACCCCAAAAGACACAAAATCCTATAAGGAAGAACATACTGTTTTATCATCGTTAAAATCGACATATTTTCACATATTTGAACATAGAAGCTATCAAAAAATCTCTACAAACTAATTTCAAGAATTAAGAAGAATTGGCCATTGAAGATGTTATGCACATGCAATAATTTAACATGAATATTTCTCAAAGCAAAAGCCTTATATTTCTAGAGGTAACTAATCTTAGACCCTCAGTTTCTTGCTACTGCAATGTAGATAGGAATATTTCTGGAGTAATTGTTCATGCTAATTCAATTATTTGACTTAATTAAGAAGGTGAAAGCCGCAAGATCTCACCTTGTTGGTGAAACGTTTAGTCCACCATCATTAATTCCATTGTCTGTTATCCTGATGTTCGACTGGGTTAGCTAAAGGGTCCCACTCCATGGGCCGCATGTCATTGTCGGCATCAATGCCTTCCCACTGCATGGGCTCCTCTTGTTCCTAGAAAAATTCGTAAATATGGAATAATAAATGGTAAAATTTTAATCGACGATGGTGAAGTTTTAAAGGCTATAAATGCCGTAATTTGTTTCACTTTAGAACGAAAATAAAGTGAGTTGTCCCATGATACAGAATTACGTAATTAAATTAGTCTTATTCTAGAATGAATGGATTCTATGAAAGATTTAGAGTTCACTTTCTCTGAAAACGCTCTCTGTCGCAAGCAGATGTCTCTGTAAACCTACAATACTCCAAGAAACTTCGATTATCGAAGCAGTGAATTACTTGAAGTTCCTGGAATTGTTTCGAAAGTTCCAAAAGACTTGTAAAAGCCGCCTAAAATTTTAAATTTAATTTAACACAGCTACTGACCTGGCATAGATGGAGTAGGGAAAGGGACTCATGTTCTGGGATGTGAGTTTGATTACACTCTGGCTGATTGGTTATAATTATGTGAATATATATATATATATATATATATATATATATATATATATATATATATATATATATTTTTTTTTTTTTCCACGCACTCAGAGGCAATGCCGAAAATGCAGTACATACAGTGCAACTTTCCACATTCGAACGTGGAAAGATAAAATGTACACACTTTTTTTTTTCTTTCTGGAAGCTTGTAAGTTTGTTATTTAATGAGGTCACTCAGCGTCGAATGAATTGGTGGAATGGAGGTGATATTAAGGCAAAATGAATCCATGATGAGCTACAACAACTGTTCCGACCAAGTGGGATGCAAGTAGTTATGGGATTCAATATATTTCAATTTCTGTCAATGTTGAGACCGCTTCAATAATAATAGGAGCACCAAAGAAGAAAGATGAGTTCATGTCAATTTAGCCATTATTTGAGGGACCTAAGATCAGTTCGTGGCCACGTGTAAGACCTCTGATATTGTGAGTTCGTAACATGGGTGAAAAATTAGTGACATTTCGAAGCAATTGTTCATTCGTACAATATATTCCTGTTAAATTAGAGACAGATGAAGATTTTCGTAACAGTTACTTGAATCTGAATTAGATTTAACAATAACAACGAGTATAAACATATTGCAATACATTATGCTAGTCTTTCTCAAACCTTTTCCATTTCAGATCACTTTTAACGTATTGTACAAACTTGGAACTCTTGTAGTCCATTTTTATTTTGCTTACCAGTATTATTATTATTATTATTATTATTATTATTATTATTATTATTATTATTATTATTCAAAGAAAGATGGGAAGCAAGTTGTAAACTTAGGAATCAAAGGAGTGATTATTTGATGGAAAAAGTGATTGAGTTAGAAACAGATAATAAGAATAAAAACGTAAGAGATTTATATGAAGGTATAAAGGAATTTAAGGAAGAATATCAGGAAAGAGTAAATGCGATCAAGAATGAAAATGGTGACTTGCTTACAAACTCTCATTCCATCCTGAACAAATAGAAAAAGACTATTTTGGGCAACTACTAAATAGACCTCCATGTATTGTGGGTCCCTATCACCACGGCATGGCGCGTCCTCAGGTTGCGGATAGAGGAGACGGCCTCCAGATATGGAGGGTAGCTGCGAATATATTGAATAAGCAGTCGTGGACAACCGATAAGGGGTGGTCCTCCAGCTTGGGGGTTGGGCGAAGGGCTAACAACCCATCACCGTAAAAAACAGCTTGTTACGTATCCCTATAATAAGCCTCGGAATAGGACTGATTCTCTGGCACGACCACAGCAAAGGAATAAGGTTTTGAGATTTGGCACTTGGAACGTAACTAGTCTTTACAGAACAGGAGGGGTAACATTAGTAGCCAAAGAACTAGCTAGATATAGAATAGACTTCGTAGGAGTACAAGAGGTTAGGTTAGATGGGAATGGCATATCACAAATAGGAGATTACTTGTTGTATTATGGGGAAGGAAACAATAATCACCAATTAGGAACAGGATTCTTTGTTTATAAAAGAATAAAATCAGCAGTAAAAAAGGTCGAATTTATCAGTGACAGGTTATCATATTTAGTACTTAAGGGTAGATGGTGCGACATCATAGTTATAAATGCTCACGCCCCTACAGAAGAGAAAGAAGACCATATAAAGAATAGCTTCTATGAGGAATTGGAACATACTTTTGATCAGTTCCCTAGATATCACATGAAAATTTTATTGGGGGATTTCAATGCTAAAGTAGGACGGGAGGATATTTTTAGACCAACTATTGGAAAAGAGAGCCTACACGCAATTAGAAGTGACAATGGGGTTAGATTAGTCAACTTTGCCACATCGAAAAATTTAATTGTCAAAAGTACAACATTCCCCCATAAGGATATACATAAATATACTTGGACTTCTCCAGATGGATTGACACACAACCAAATAGATCACATCTTGATAGATAAACGGAGACATACTAGTATAATAGATATTCGAACTTTCAGGGGTGCAGACTGTAATTCTGACCATTATTTGGTGATTGGAGAATTAAGAGAAAGATTATCAGTAGCCAAGCGAGTAGAGCAGCAAGTTAATATTACTAAATTCAATATTTTGAAATTAAAGGACGAGGAAGCTAAGCAAAATTATCAGGTCGAAATTTCGAATAGGTTTGCCACTTTAGAAAGTTCCGACGAAGTTGAGAAAGAATTAGATGTTAATAGCGTGTGGGAAAATATCAGAGATAGTATCAAAATTGCAGCTGAGCAGAGCATAGGTTATTATGAAACTAAGAAAAAGAAACCGTGGTTTGATGAAGATTGTTGCATGGTAGTAGAAAGAAGGAAACAGGCAAGATTGAAATTCTTACAGGATCCAGTTGAGGAGAAGAGAGATAATTATTTCAATGAAAGACGGGAAGCAAGTCGTACACTTAGGAATAAAAAGAGAGGTTACTTGAAGGAAAAACTGAATGAGGTAGAAACAAATAGTAAGAATAAAAAACATTCGAGATTTATATAAGGGTATAAAGGAATTTAAGAACGGATATCAGCCAAGGGTAAACGTGATCAAGGATGAGAATGGTGACTTGCTTGCAGACTCTCCATCAATCCTAAACAGATGGAAAAACTATTTTGCGCAACTACTAAATGTACATAGGCCAAATAGAAATGATCGGGACGAAATTGAAATACAAACTGCTGAGCCATTTATACCCGAACCCACACTTTCAGAAGTCAAAATTGCGATAGAAAATCTGAAAAAGTACAAGTCTCCAGGTATCGATCAAATTCCAGCAGAATTAATACAAGAGGGTGGAAGTGCATTATATAGCGAAATTTATAAACTTGTACTTGCTATTTGGGAAAAGGAAATTGTACCAGAACAATGGAAGGAGTCCATAATTGTGCCTATTTTTAAAAAGGGGGACAAAACCAACTGTGGTAACTTTCGAGGAATATCACTTTTGTTGACGTCTTACAAAATTTTGTCCAATATTCTTTTGAGAAGATTAACTCCATACGTAGATGAGATTATTGGGGATCATCAGTGCGGTTTTCGGCGTAATAGATCGACTACTGATCAGATTTTTTGTATTCGACAGATAATGGAGAAAAAATGGGAGTATAAGGGTACAGTACATCAGTTATTCATAGATTTCAAAAAGGCATATGACTCGGTTAAGAGGGAAGTATTATATGATATTCTTATTGAATTTGGTATTCCCAAGAAACTAGTTCGATTAATTAAAATGTGTTTCAGTGAAACATACAGCAGAGTCCGTATAGGTCAGTTTCTATCTGATGCTTTTCCAATTCACTGCGGGCTAAAGCAGGGAGATGCACTATCACCTTTACTTTTTAACTTCGCGCTTGAATATGCCATTAGGAAAGTTCAGAATAACAGGCAGGGTTTGGAATTGAACGGGTTACATCAGCTTCTTGTCTATGCGGATGACGTGAATATGTTAGGAGAAAATACACAAACGATTAGGGAAAACACAGAAATTTTACTTGAAGCAAGTAGAGCGATCGGTTTGGAAGTAAATCCCGAAAAGACAAAGTATATGATTATGTCTCGTGACCAGAATATTTTACGAAATGGAAATATAAAAATTGGAGATTTATCCTTCGAAGGGGTGGAAAAATTCAAATATCTTGGAGCAACAGTAACAAATATAAATGACACTTGGGAGGAAATTAAACGCAAAATAAATATGGGAAATGCGTGTTATTATTCGGTTGAGAAGCTCTTATCATCCAGTCTGCTGTCCAAAAATCTGAAAGTTAGAATTTATAAAACAGTTATATTACCGGTTCTTCTGTATGGTTATGAAACTTGGACTCTCACTCTGAGAGAGGAACATAGGTTCAGGGTGTTTGAGAATAAGGTGCTTAGGAAAATATTTGGGTCTAAGCGGGATGAAGTTACAGGAGAATGGAGAAAGTTACACAACACAGAACTGCACGCATTGTATTCTTCACCTGACATAATTAGGAACATTAAATCCAGACGTTTGAGATGGGCAGGGCATGTAGCACGTATGGGCGAATCCAGAAATGCATATAGAGTGTTAGTTGGGAGACCGGAGGGAAAAAGACCTTTAGGGAGGCCGAGACGTAGATGGGAGGATAATATTAAAATGGATTTGAGGGAGGTTGGGTATGATGATAGAGACTGGATTAATCTTGCACAGGATAGGGACCGCTGGCGGGCTTATGTGAGGGCGGCAATGAACCTTCGGGTTCCTTAAAAGCCATTTGTAAGTAAGTACTAAATAGACCTATACATAGACCAAATATAAATGATAATCAAATACAAACTGCTGAGCCATTTATACCTGAACCCACACTTTCTGAAGCCGAAATTGCGATGAAAAAGTGCAAGTCTCCAGGTATCTATCAAATTAGTAGAAGAGGGTGTAACACATTATCTGGTGAAATAAGCTTGTACTTGCTATTGGGAAAAGAAAATTATACCAGAACAATTGAAGGGGTCCATAATTGAGGTGGTAGCTGGAAAAGGGGCTCATAGGTCTATAGGCCCTTTTTCGGGAGAATGTTTAATTCGATTCTCCGTTTCAAAATCTACTTGCTTACGTAGTTTCGTTTCAATATCTTGTAAACAGAGGGCAGGGTAGCTAATTGAATGAAGCCATGCACCCTTACGTAGTTGTGGAACGCAGCGAACATCAACACAGTCAGCTTGAGGCAGGCACTGCAAGCAGTATAATTGTGTTGTGTGTAGCAGTTGTGACCTGTGTGCGATTTGAGTTGCTTCAAAATGGAAACAAATGAACATAAACGAAAAAAACGGAGGCGAGAGGACCTAAAAATCAACTTAAAACGAGAAGACAGAAAAATGAAAAAGCAACGTCGTATTACATATGTAACTTCAAAAGGTGCTATTGTTGAAGGTAAGTCTTTTGACCCGTTACCTCCTGTTGCCAGAAGAAATGTTTCTCCAAGTTCACTGCTGATGAACAGGAAGACCTCTTCGAAATATTTTACAGTGGACAAACAAAGTTACTGCAGGATGCTACAGTGGCAGGCTGGTTATCAAGAAAAAAAATATATCTACTACTCGTAAAGTAACAGAAAATCCAAAAGTAAGTTGTGAAAATATATGGACATATTCTTTGCTTCGAAGTGATGTTCAGCAAGTGGTTTGTCGTCAAATGATTTTGGAATTGTTCATAATTTCTACCAAAAGACTGAGAGTAATACAAAGGAAAATATTAAATGGTAAAACATTTGAAGAAAAAAAGGGGTTCTCATGAAAACAGACCAAATAAACTAAACAACAATATGTGGGATTTACTGCAGTAATACCTACAATCGATTTCTCATACCAAGAGTCATTACTGCCAGCATAAGTCTAATTTTGAATATTTTGATAACTCAGACCTAAATATCAAAATTCTCTTTGAGTTATTCTGTGATTATTACAAAGAAAAGATTGGTGATAAACTGAACATGAAGTACAAAACATATTTCAAATATTTCAAACAGAACTGCAATTTCCATTTTCGTAAACCTAAAACCGATGTCTGTGATTTTTGCACGTCTTGTGAACGGAAAATTGCAGAAAAGCCTAATGATCCTTGCCAAGTGGAATATATTCAGCACAAACAAAAGGTAGACAAATATTTTGCGCTGAAATCCAAAATTATTACAAAGTGTAAATCAGACCCATCATGCCTTGTGGTAGAATTCGATTATGCCCAGAACTTTACTGTTCCAAAATTAAATGTGTGTGCTCAGTTCTATACACTCCTTTTATTGCTGTACGTGTTTAACATCCATTTACATAATGATGAATCATTATTTCTTTATAGTTTCATGGAAACTCAAGCAAATAAAGATCTGAATTCTGTTGCATCCTTTGTTCATGACAGGGGCGTATTTTGCGGACTACCGGGGCTACCGGCGGTAGCCCAAGGAAATTACAAATGAAAAAGTTTATAATATAACATAATGTAATAATTTTGTATTATTAGTTTTACCATAGTAATTAAAATTAAAGTAATTGTTAGATTTATATGCGCTCTCTGCTCTCGAAAAGAAACAAGTTGTCAAGGCGGCATCGCTGGAGAAACCGCTTGCTACGTGAGGTAGCCTGTGACTGTTCTGCGCACGCTGTCCTGTCGCACAACTGCCCGTCCCCCCCCGCTCCCTTCTGTTTCCATCGTGCAGTGTAGGCGGGGCGAGTTGCCGCTCTCGTGATCGGTTTCTTCGCAGGCGCGAAGCAGCAATACGCTTAGTACGCTAGCAATTGAATGTGATTGTGTTCTTGCAGTGCATTATTTTAATTCTGTGATTTGTTCGAGTGTCTAAGAGTTATATTAATTGTGAATTATTAAGTTTTTAATTTCCCAATTAAGTGATATTGTGAAAAATATGGCAGAACAAGTTTCTGGAGAGGTTTGTGTTGAAAATGACTGTGTAATAGAAGGTTTATTAAAAGTGACTTTTAACCGTCGTACATAACAACGAGAAAGTTGAAATTGTGAAAATGGAAAGACCAACTCCTGAGTTAAATTTGTCCATGGACGTAAAAGAAAAACAGCGTGAGTACACACGCCATTTCACTTCAACATCATATGGTAAGTGGAATTGGTTGTGTGGTAGTTCTAAACTGTCTAAACTATTTTGCTGGCCATGTTTGTTATTTAGCCGCGAAACTAATGTGTGGTCAAAAGAGGGGTTTTCTAATATGGACTCCCTTCGAACGGCAGTCCTAGAATACGACAAATCAAAAGCTCATATTTGTAGTAGCATGAACTTTGCAAACTTTGGGAAGACAAGAATTGATTTACAGCTAGATAAGCAAAAAGCTCTACACATCAACCAACACAATGCTCTTGTGAAAAAAAAAAATCGGGAGATTTTACTGCATCTTATTAACGCAGTCTGCTTTCTAGGAAAACAAGAATTGGCTTTTCGGGGACATAACGAGAGTGTGGAATCAGACAATATAGGAAATTATATTGAATATTTAAGTTCCTTAAGTGAATTTGACCATTTACTGGCCAATCATCTTGAGAGTTCAACAGTATTTCGTGGTACTTCTCTCGCAATTCAGAATGACTTAATATTTGCTATAAGTGGGGTTATGATAAAGAACATAAAACCTTTTGTGGCCATTGTTGTTGATGAAACAAGTTACTGCTCTAATCAGAGTCAATTGTCCACTGTTTTAAGATACGTCGACAGTACTGCCAATGTTCAAGAATGGTTTATAGGATTCACAAATGTCAGTTCGGACAAAACTACTGCTGCTTTGTTTCAGCATGTGGAAGGTGTTACAGCAGAATACAATGTCGGCAATAAGTTAATTGCACAGACATACGATGGTGCTTCAGTTATGGCGGGAAATATTAATGGCTTAAAAACAAAAGTTCAAGAAAAGTATCCTCAAGCACTATTTGTCCATTGTTACAGCCATGTTCTCAATTTAGTTTTGCAACAAACTACTTCATCCATTCCAGAATGCCGCATTTTTTTCAAAACACTGTCGGGTTTAGCTACATTTTTCTCATAATCTCCTAAAAGATCAGAAAACTCAAGGAATTTATGAACAAGAAACTCCCAAAACTAGCACCAACTAGATTGAATTATACATCTCGGCTTGTAAATACAGTAAAGGAATACAGAGAAAAACGGACTGTTTCTTTAAAAATATCATTTGTAATAACTCTGAAGAAAACTGGGATGATGCTGTAAATGTGCAGGCTCAAGGATATTTGAATTTTTTCACACAGTTTCAGAATATATTTCTTCTTGAAGTCTATGCTAGAGTGTTCGCACATACAGATGTGCTCTACAATATTCTTCAGACAAAACGTCTAGACATAGCATACTACTTGCAAGAGGTATCAAAGTTAAAAAAAATACTATATCCGAGTTCAGACGTAGTGGGTTTCCATCCATATGGAGTAATATGGAAAATGAAAAATTCTTCAGCCAATACAATGGAACCACCATTAAAGCGAAGAAAAGGAGATGATGAATTGAAATACAGGCAGCTGCACTACAGCATACTAGATCGTATGCACATGGAAATTACTGACAGATTTTCTGATTATGGAAAGCTTCAGTTCACACATCTTCTAGATTCTCAAAAATTTTCTGCTTATAGAGAAAACTTCCCGAATGGGGCACTAAACAAATTATTTCAGTCCTACAACAGTCACTTTGATGAAGTACGTTTGAAAAATGAATTAAGTGTAATATATTCAGCAGAAGTCTTTGATTTTTCGAACAAACCTATCCATGAAATATTATCTGCCATATATGAAAACCAGCTGAACCAAGTTATTCCTGAAGTCCTTAAATTGGCAACATTAATTGTGACAATACCAGCTACGTCAGCATCGGTAGAAAGAACATTTTCTGCGTTGAAGAGAATAAAATCCTACTGCAGATCAACTCATACACAAGAACGTTTATCCGGCTTGGCACTAATATCCATTGAAAAGTCATTTCTACAGAAACTTTGCAAGTGGCCCAACTGTAATTTCAAGGACGAGTCATCAACGTATTTTCGTCCCAATCAAGACGTCTGGAATTCACATAAATATGTAAGGAATTTTATTATAGGGATTTTAAAATATATTTTGTGTAATAATAGGGTCAGTGGTAGCCCAAACCCTTTAACCAGTATACGCCACTGGTTCATAACTGCCTCCTAAAGAAACTGCATGATCAATCACAGGTAAAGAATATTGTTTTGTTCTCCGATTCTTGTGGAGGATAAAACAAAAATATGGTTATAGTTTTCTTTTGTATGTGGTTCGCAAAAGTATTTAATGTTGACTTCCAGCAAATATTTCCAGTTCGTGGCCACTCATTCAGCCAGTGTGACCGTAATTTTGGACTTATTAAGAGCAAAACTAGGAATCTGGAGACTGTAACAACAGCGAAACCTTACCTAGAAAGAATGGTCATGTGCAGGAAAAACCCTTCTCCATTTGAGGTAGTTATGGATTCCACAATGATAAGAGACTGGAAAGAGGTACTCACCTCATTCTTTCTCAAATATCCCGTCACAAAAGGAAGTGTGTTCAGGATACGAAAGTACGTGCAACTCAAATGCTAGTCTCATGGGTCATTACTCTGCTCACCTGACTACACAGAAATATTCACATCATTTAATATTTGGAAACAAATATCAGATATCAGCGTTTTGGACATTACACCTCGCAATGTCCCAAACTCTCCACTTAATCCACAAAAAGAAAATTATGTACGTTCCCTCTTCAAATACATGGACACAGGAAGCTGCTGCTGGCTTGACAACATTGAAGAGAGCAAAGTTGGATTGGGAGAAAACGTCAATCAAGACGATTCTCAAAGTGAGTGTGAGTCCATCCAGGTTGTGCATTAAAGTGTAAACTGCACTCTGAAGGTAAACTGTGATTCCATTCTGGGTTAATACTAAATATCCTGTAATCTGTATTCAGTATCCAATAGATATTCCTTATTTTCACGCATATGGTACAATTTATGAAGTAACTATGAGATATATGTAATAAATATAATTTCTCTAAAATGATTATGAACTTATAAACCTCTGTCATGTGCGCTGTTCAATATTGATGTTTAATTTCTTCTAAAATATAATCATATTGAAAGCATTTTGATAAAATATACTTGTTCTATTGAAAAAGGGCCTATAAAATGCTTCACTAAAATATATTTTTTATTAACACTATTGAAGTCGGAATGCATATAAAATTTATTTCCAAGAAATAGTCTGCCCAGGCATCCTGGGTTGCCAAAAACACAGAATAACACACATATAAGATTAGTAACGATTACAGTAAAATAGAAGAATCAAATTGAAATGTGAACTAGGAGCTTAAATTTAAGAAATAATAAATCTGTACATATATTTGTAACAATCACACACTAACGAATAGAAATGGGGGTGGGGGAGGATTATGATATTCCGTATAAATGATTTTTCAGAATCGCCGCAGACCCTTTAATGGTTGAAGTAATTATTTTTGGAATGATGTCATGGATTCCAAATGTTTTGATAGTGTTTACAGTTGGTCGTGGGATGGTGCCCCTCACTCCGATCATTAAACCATGTACTTCCCAGGTGCCGTCCATCTGATATTTTTCTCGAAAATACGGAATAGTAGGCTCATAAATTTGTTGTTTCTCTTTGTTGACCTCGGATGGTTGAGTCTGGCTCATCTCAAATCTAACAGTTGGGTCCAGTATAAAGCCTTTACTATTAGTCTTGTCTAGAGCCACGATGTCCGCTCTTCTAATTCCGCTGCCTTCAGATGCAATGCAGTGCACCTCTTCATGGACCTCGAAGGATTTGTTTCTAAGGCCTTGTGCTATTAGTTTTCGGATGTTATGATGGCGTGAATTTCTCAGGAGTTCTCCATGCTGACAGGATTCTAGGACGTGTGCTAAGGTTTCAATCTCGTTGCAGTATCTGCAACGGAAACCGTCCAAGGATCTCCCATGAAGACTTCTCACTGGTGCTACGTTAGCATTCATCTTAATTGCGTCCCGCCATTCAGAGGAAGACAGACACTCCTTAGAAAAAATCCATTTATTTCCGGGAGTATATTCTTGAAATAAAATAACACCTTTTCCTTTATGTGGAAGCACACACCATTTGTCGTACTCTTGTTTCCTAAGATTTTGTCGTAGTTTATGGACATTGATGTTACTTATATCCAGATCTTCAGGTGGAATTTTTAACTTCCTTGAACAGACTTTCTTTTCTGCTGCTATGTTCCTCGTAGAAATGACAAGAGGATTCGAGGTTCTCAATAATGTGTTGCAAATATTGAGAGGATGTAAATATGCTTCCCATTGAGCTTTGAAAAGGCTGAGACCCTTATATTTACGTTCGGTGTACAACATCGCGTCGGGCGTGTCTCCTGGAAAACATAAAATTTCCTTCACCGAACTTTTAATTAACTTATCCACATCTTCGAGAAACCGGTCAGAAAGCTGGTGAAGGGGAGCATTTTGAAGAGGATAAACAAGTATAGGCCAAATATACATATTTAAAACATTGAGTTTTTGTTCTGGTTTCAGAAGATAAGTAGATGTTAAAGCTTGGATCTTATTATTTAAATTATTGATTATTTTGGCACTGTCAAACTTAATTTCATCGGAAAAATTAATCCCAAGGTATTTGATTCGTTCATCTCCATCAATACTATTAACAATTGATCCTCCAAGATTCAATGTAGTACTACTTAATTTTCCTTTCTCGATGACGATGGTTTGAGTTTCAGATTCATTTAGACTTAATCCGATCTGCTGTAATGACCGTTTTGTCATGGTAAATATTTCAGATGCAGCAATTGTAATTTTAGCAACAAGTGCAATATCATCCGCAAATCCTAATGTTACTACATTATTTAGATCCGATACAAGGTCATATCCAAATTCTTCAGCCACATTAGGCTCGGATAATTCATAAAAATGTGGTCTATGCTGAGATTAAAAAGCATTGGGGAAAGAGGAGTGCCTTGCATAACCCCTTGTTTAAACGGTATGGGTTTTGTTTTATGGATTCCAACTTCTATCTGGGTTTCATTTCCACACTGTAAATTTATAATTAAATCCTGTAATTTTTTGGGAAGGGCAGAATTGTGAATGACAGATTCCAAATGCCGATGTCCAACAGTATCATAAGCTTTATGCACATCAAGAAACAAGATGGTGACATCTTCTTTTTCGGTTTTAGCCTTACGAAGAACTGAATTTAACATAGAGGCATTAATCTGTGCACCAGCAGTAGATACAAATCCTCGTTGGTTTTCATTAAATTATACGTATTGTTGCATTCTTGAACAAAGACACCTCTCCAAAACTCTTCGAATTACTGAACAAATGGTTATAGGTCGATAATTATTTGGGTCCTTTTTTTCTCCACCTTTATATATAAGAACAGTTCTAGCTGTCCGAAAAAAAATTAGGTACCCAATTGTGTGATAACATTTTAGTTCCTATTAATGCTAAAATTACTGCAACTTTTTCACATTTAATAGTTTGCATCAATATTTTATCTGGTCCTGCAGAAGTGTCAATCGAAATACTTGCATAGCTTTAAGAATTTCTTCCTTACTAACAGTATCCGGAAATTTGTTGTTAATATCATCTTTGTCAACTTCAGTAATATGGTTCAGATAATGATCCAAGTGATGATGGTTTACATTATTAAATTTATTATTAAACGTAGTTTCAATCTCATTTACCGGAATAATTAAAGGACATTTATTAGGTTCAAATATTCGACGAATTGTGTCACCTGGTAATTGTATTTTCCTAGTCTGACTTGCTTTTCTCGTTTGGATTTCCTTTGCGGATTTGTGGTTTCAGTATAGTGTCTATTATTATTTTTGAAGTCACCACGTCTGCGTGCGAGATAATATCGCGTGGCGGGGTGTTTGGGGCCTGGGAGAAAATGATGAGCAGTACCAAGAAAATCTTTGAAATCTTCCGTATATTTTTGAAAGTTTTCCTCGTCCATATTACTCTGAAAAATTTGAATCCACTCATCCAAATTTTGTTGAAACCCGTGAACATCATTTTTGTCTGAAACATTATCACTCTCGAGATTAGGGAGTGGTATCTCCGGTATATCAAGGGAAACATTCTGATTATTAGAATTATAACTAGAACATAGATTAGTACGAAATTCTTCCGGATGAGCTTTAGCAATATGCTGCTTAACACCTTTGAAAAATTTATTACAATGAGGACAGATGTTAAGTGCAGTTGACCGTATACCACGAGCCACTTTCATGTGCTTATGAATACCCCTTTTATCATACAACTTTTTGCAATAAATACATTCAATTTTATTTTGTCGTAATGATGAATCATTATCATCAGCTTCATTGGTAGCACTAATATGTGTAGAAATATCGTAAGGATTTCCAGCTGCTGCTGGGGTAATATTCAACGAAGAATTTTCTGATGAGTAAAAGATTTATCACATAAAGTACAAGTGACAGAAGAAGTGTTAGTAGAATCAGAAGGAGCAGACAGAGGGATGTTGGTTGACATCACTGATAAATTAAACTAAAACGCGTAAATAAACTACACAAAAACGAAATAAAACGAATTAATGTTTGTAAGCACTGTTGATATGTAAAATCAACAAGTCACTAGAAAACACACTGAATTTCTTGAAGATTCACATGATGAAAAACTTTCCTAATATACACATGAAGAAACGAAATAAATAAGTCTTCAGATAATCAAGAATTAATCCAGTTAAGGATATTAATCACATAATAAACGTTTGAAATGAAAGAGCACACATTGATCAAATCATGGCCTTCTGTAGACAACAATACAAAAACATGTAGACAAATATTATTGTAACTGTATGCAAATTGTTATTTTGATAAAAGTGCATTCAAATCGCAATGACATACAAATAAATCTTTCAATCTTTGTTTTCTCGAAACATGACTTTTGCTTATGGGCACTTTTTCTGGCTACCACCTCAATTGTACCTTTCTTTAAGAAGGGGGAGAAGACTAACAGAAGTAGGTAACTTTTGAGGAATATCACTTTTGACGTCATACAAAATTTTGTCCAATATTCTTTTGAGAAGAGTAATTCCATATATAAATTAAATTATTGGGGATCATCAATGTGGTTTTAGGTAAATAGATGGACTGCTGATCAGATTTTTTTGTATCACTTAGATATTCAAGAAGAAATGGAAGCATAAGGGCACAGTACATAATTTATTTATGGATTTCAAAAAGAAATATGACTCCGTTAAGAGAGATGCTTTATATTATATTCTTATTGAATTTGGTATTCCCAAGAAATTAGTTCGATCAATTAAAATGTGTCTTAGTAAAACGCATGGCAGGATCCAAACAGGCCAATTTCTGCCTGAGGCTTTTTCAATTCAGTGCGAGCTAAAGCAAAGAGATGCACTATCACCTTCGCTTTTTAACTTAGCTCTAGAATATGCCATTAGGAAAGTCCAGGAAACACAGAAGGTTTGGAATTGAACAGATTACATTAGCTGCTTGTTTATACGAATGACGTGAATAAGTTAGGAGAAAATCCACCAACTGTTAGGGAAAACACGGGAATTTTACTTGAAGCAAGTAATTAGATAGGTTTGAAAGAAAATCCCGAGAAAATAAATTAAATGATTATGTATCGTGACGAGAACATAAATTAACACGAAATGGAAATATAAAAATTGGAAATTTATTCTTTGGGAAATTAAACATAAAATAAAGAAAGGAAATGCCTGCTATTATTTGGTTGTGAATCTTTTGTTATCAATGGTTATTAGATAAATGCTGTAGCACTAAAAATTAATGTTTACGTAGATTTTGTTTATCAAGTCTGCTTTCAAAAAACTGAAAGCTAGAATTTATAAAACAGCTATAATATATACTGTTTGTTTAGTATGGTTGTGAAAATTGGATTTTCACTTTGAGAAAGGAACAGAGGTTAAGTGTGTTCCAGAATAAGGTGCTTAGGAAAATATTTGGGGCTAAGAGGGATGAAGTTACAGGAGAATGGAGAAAGTTACACAACGCAGAACTGCACACACTGCATTCTTCACCTAACATAATTTGAACATTAAATCCAGACATTTGAGATGGGTAGGGCATGTAGCATGAATGAGTGAATCCAGAAATGCATATAAAGTGTTGGTTGGAAGAACTGAGGGGAGAGAAGCCGAGACGTGGATGGGAAGATAATATTAAAATGGATTTGAGTGAGGTGGACTATGATGGTAAGGATTGGATTAATCTTACTCAGGATAGGGACCAATGTTGGGCTTATGTGAATGCGGCAATGAACTTCCGGGTTCTCTAAAATCCATTTGTGATTAAATTTTATTATTATTATTATTATTATTATTATTATTATTATTATTATTATTATTATTATTATTACTATTATTATTATTACACATTTATTGAAGTGGGCGTAAGTGTAGAATTGAAATTATGTTAATAATGCACATATATACGCACTCAAAAACTTGCATTTTCAATTCAGTTTAAAATGCACATTTGTTATAATCAGTAGGCCTACTATGAACTTCTATAAGATCGTTAAAAGAATAAAAAAAAAAAATAATAATAATAATCCTTACTATACAAATGTTAGTATATTTTAGTAGTATTTAACAATTCACACATGTAATTATATAAAATCTAGTACTTAATTGTTCTGTCGAGTTAGGTGAATATGTCCCTTTTTAAAGGTATAATTATCTGATTTTAGGGCGGAAAGCTGTAGACTATTTCTGTAATTTGTTTTCATGGATAAATACGCAGAGAATCCAGATATGAACTGATAAATATTATATTTCTCTTTAGATATTTAATAGTAATGATAATGAAATATAATAATGATTAATATTTATTTTGTAATATAATAATAATAATAATAATAATAATAATAATAATAATAACAACAATAATAATAAAAATAATATTGGTGATGTTTAATGTTTTTATTGATTCATATTTTCGTGACTTTATATGCCTACATTTTGCAGTAAACTCCAAATTTGAAATACTATTTAAATACAATTTACAATTCACAGAATTCAAAACTTTCAGAAGTGCTTCATTATACGATTTATTTTGTTTATATTTATTGATAAGAAAGGATGGTCATAAAACAATGTAATGTATTAAAACCATAAAATCTCATTGTTCTCAGTAATTTCTAAATTGCGTAGCACAATCAGTAGTGTTTTTAAATGTGCCTGCCCAGTCGAGGCTTAATTATCAGCCCTTTATTTCGAATAAATTTTATTCAGCTTCCTCCAACTGAAGGCTGCCTAGGAGACAAAGCTTACCATAAAATTGTTGTTATAATGGGGAAAAAAAAATAAATAATACAATGGAGAAGAAAAAGAATAAGAAATAGCACAATTATAAATAATTGGAAAAGACTAAACAAAACATCATTAATTCCAGAAGAAACATAAAATTTCCTAGTATCTATTAGCTATTGGATGATCACAGTCGTCTATTTAGCACTGGTTGCAAGACCCAACTTAAGTAAGCAGATCGCCATAGCAAAGAGCTCAATCTATATAACTGTAGAGATGGTTTCTTAGGATTTTTATAGGTCCCTTCACTGCAGACATAGATACTTCAGTGACAAGAGTTTTTCCTAGACCAAACTGCTTGCAAAAATGCGCGAATCTTTTTGTGATGGTTCCTCTAGCCCCAATCAGTAATCCAATAACTTCGATCGACGTTAGATGATATTTTTCCTTATAATATGGTATATTGGGGTCGTATATGTCGCATTTTTCCTGATGTACCTCAGCAGGTTGATTTTCGTGTGTTTCCATCCTTACAGTTGGATCAATTATGAATCCGCTTGTTGATCTTGTCGGGATAGCGATGATGTCAATGCACCTTGTAGATCCATTTGTGGACAAACCATGGACCTCCTCCTCTACTTGGTAGTTTTTTCCTCGTAGGGCCGATGCTAGGAGGGATCGAATCTTGTGGTGACGACTATTCCTCAGTAGTTCTCCATGAGGACAGGCTCCCAGAATGTGAGCAAGTGTTTCTTTCTCACTCTGACAATGTCGGCAGTGGGTTCCATTCTGAGACCTATCTGGTAGAGCACGTACTGGACATACATTGGCAGTCATCTTAATAGCGTCCTTCCATTCGGTTTAGATAGCCATTTATTACCAGGCGTGTATTCTTTATATAGAATGACTCCCTTTCCTTTCTGAGGCAACGTACACCAGGAATCAAATTCTTTGTCTCGTAGGAGTTTTTGTAAAGATGATACGTTTATCTGATCAGAGGAGTCAATATTTGCCAATCCAAGTTTATCCAGACTTGCTTGTATTTCATTGGTCAAATCACGTGTATTTGAAACATATATGTTGTTTGTCTTTGCAAGCAATTTGCAGGCGTTGATAAACTGTAGAAAAGCTTCCCAGCTTGCTTTATAAAGACCAAGTCCTTTGTATTTCTTAGGTGAATAAAGCATATTGTCTGGAGTGTCGGATGGAAGATTTAAAATTTCTTTTACTGTAGTTCTAATCAGAATGTCAGCATCAAAGAGAAACTTTGAAGGAATTCTGTTCATCGGAGTTGTTTGAAAGGTGTAAATAAGTGAAGGACATATAAAGGTGGATATGAGAAACTTCTGGTATGGCTGTAAAAGAGATGATGTTGCTATAGCTTCCAGCTTTTGTTTCAGTTTGTCCATTGTTGCTCTAAGATCGAAGACCGTTGTAGAACTGTAATTGACACCAAGATATTTAATGGTTTCATCTGGAGTTATGGATGGTATTGAGTGACCCGAAGTTAAGGTTAAAGCACTATATTCAAGAGATCCATTTTTAATGGACAAGACTTTGGATTTGGTTAGGTTAAGTTGTAATCCAATTTCTTCAAACTTGGAAATAGCCTGGCAGGTGAGATTTTTAGCACATTCTACATCTTTACCCAAAATGACAATGTCATCAGCGAATGCAATTATATTTATATTTGGGAGATCAGGCATTAAAGAATATCCAAACTCTTCTAAATTCTCATTACATGACAAATCTGTCAATATATGATCTGTAGATAAATTATACATTGAAGGAGAGAGGGGCGAACCTTGTAAACCTCCTTTTTTGATAATGACAGGCTTCGTCTTCTGATGGTTGGTCTCGATTTGTGTGGAATTTCCATTTTGCAAGCCAATGATGAGGTTAGATAATTTGGGAGGTATGTTTAGGGAAGACAATGTCTGCTCCAGATGACTATATGGCCAATGCTATCGAAGGCCTTGCTTATATCAAGAAATACTAAGACAAGGTCTTTTTTTTTACGTTTTGCTGAGGACAGAATGGATTCTAGTATAGAAGTATTTATAAGACAGCCAGGAGAATTTGTGAATCCTCTCTGATGTTCTGAGAAATTAACAAAAGATCGCAATCGTCTATCCAATATTCGTTCCAGGACTCTTCTTAAAACTGAGCAGATCGTTATTGGTCTCCAATTATTTGGATCTGACTTATCATCGCCTTTAAAAATTAGTATTGTTCTTGCACGTTGGAGACATTTTGGGACTATAGTTTGGGACAGCATGAATGTCGCAATGCGAGCAATAATATCGTAACAAGTATCATCTTTAAGTGTACAAACAAGTACTCTATTGGGACCGGGAGCAGTATCAACAGCTATTCCTCTGATAGAATCAATTACTTCTTGTTTGGTTATTACAGTGTTCTCTAGTTCTTCAGATAACACTTGCGCGGTTTCTGTGGGGCAAGGATATTCGTGGCGCATATGGTTGTTAGGCATAGACAGCAAAGAAGAGAAATGATCATAGAGTGTATTTGTGTTGATTTCACATATCTCGTGTTTATCATTCAATACATTTCTCACAGCTTTCCGTCGTTGGTTGTAGAAAAGAAATTGCGTCTTTTGATATTCATAACGTTCTTTGCGTTTTTGTCGATCACGTTTTGATGATCTTTCGGGATTACTAGATGTCATATGACCTCTTTGAGTGAGTTGCAACTTCTTTTTCCTCCTTGCTTCATAATGCTTAACTGCGGGATGTTTTGGTCCTGGGAGAAGATGTATTGCTCTAGCCAAAAACTCTGCGAATTCTTCGACCTTGTTACTGAAAATATTACTGTCACTTATATTTGTAAATTCGGATTTCCACATTAACAACTCATGTTTGTAACTAGCCAAACCCGTATCTTCATTGGAACAGTCAAGAAAGCTGTTTTCTTCCACGGGCTTGGAGATGTTAGATTGTAAATCGTCTTTATTCCTGCTTTCCCTAGCCCTAATTCCATTGGTCTGTCTGGCAACGATAGTGTTTCTTTGCTCGGAAGGATGAACTTGACTTATATGTATATTAACTCCATGGTGTCCTTTATAAAATTTTCCACAGTGTGGGCAAGGTACATCTTGCGTGTTTCCTTGATTAATCGTATTTTCAATTACACTAATAGAATCTTCTTCATCGAATAGGATGGAATCTTTACTGTCGACTTCCATAGGAAGAGAAATGTCAGGACTGAAGAACTGTGCCATAGCACAGACATCAGATGTGCGCCCTGGCATACCGTAATATATGCAAAGCAAAAAACAGTACTTGAAATAACTTCACATGACACTAATGAATAATTTTGTGGGTTCTATGCACGCTAAATCCACTATAAAAATGTTATCTGTTAAGGTTGAAGGAATTTCAGAAACAGTGTCAGCCATAGTAGATGTAGCGGAAACAGATGTCATAACACAGAATATATAATTGTAGTGGGTTATGAAAACAGTTAAGAATAATATTCAGCGATACACAAGAAGTTAATATACGAAATAGAGAAAAAAAAATGTCCTTAACAACCACATAAACAAAGCCAGTTTCTTTGTATAGGATGAGATATTATAATTAAATCAGTTTGCATGGATTAAAAACACTCCTAGTAATTGTAGATGTTATAAATCTTCTAATAAACACACTGCACTAACTGTTAGGCAGAAAACGAATCACTAACATAGCTAAAACAGCGAAATACACACCACAAAACAAAGATACTGTTATTTATTCCTAGAATCGCTATTGACGCTACTTACTGTTGCAGTTTTCAAGCAGAAATCGTAATATAACTTAGAAAGCTTACCTCAATGGGAAGAGGTTCATCCTAGTTGTCCCATGGGAATCGAACCAAGCTCCTCAATACACACACTCTCCATAAAGTGCTATCTTTGCTTGCTTTAATTGAAATCAAAAATCATAATGGCAGTCCAATATGTCATTTGCATTGTTGAAGATTGAATTGTTACAAGTTGAGGGATGAATTCCATAGAGAATGAAAAAATGGAACTAGCATCAATGAGTAGAAGCTGTAGGAAAGAAAACTGATAGTACTTGGGTTGAGAACTTTCGACTTGATTTTAAATGTAGTCGACCAGCCACAAGGGAATTTAAATATTGTAGTTTTTTTTAAATTTATTTATTGGTCGACCAGCAAATACAGACCACTGTTAAATTATGGAATATCACATACAGAATATCATGCTGAGGTTAGCTGTAAAGGCTCCTCTAATTAATTTAAATTAATTAATTAATCATTTTTGTGAATTATGAGAATAAAAATATGATGATTTTCTGTCTTAAATTTATGAAGAGTCGTCAGTATCGCTAAGAAAGATGTCTTGAGGTAGTTTCCTTTTAAGTCTAGATGGCTGACAAGATCTTGCTCCAATGTTATATGTCACAGCTCCAGGAAGGCCAGGAAGTTTGTTGAAGAAAGATTTTGACATTGAATGAATGTACTGTTCTAGTGGAAGAATATTGTAGTTTTCATATTTTATATTTAAAACGAATAGTTTTAAGTTTCTGAAGAAATTGTTATAACATACATTTTATGATGCAGTTACGTATTTCATTCCCGTCAGTTGATTTTTATCAGTAAAAACCACACATTTTCACTTTTTCGAAAAATATTAATTTCAAAACTCTTTTTCTTAGAGATGTTCTTCCTCTTCTTTTATTAATTTTGTAGCTGAAACTTAATTCTACACTATGATGGCTCCGTTTTCATAATAGTTAGGAGATGAACCTAAATGTTGCAACTGTGCATTTAAGAAAATATAATTCTTCTCATGTGTTCATTTGCGTATTTGGATTTAAAAATTACATTTCTTCCATTCTCTCTGGAACAAGTGAAAGTAGACAGTTGAAATTTCACAGTTTTTTTATAATACTACATTATGTCAGTCATGTGGTAATTAACTTACTGATTGAATATAGATTAGAAACTTCTGTAGGAGTCAAAACTTTTTCAAATAATACAATAGAAATAGGTTAATTCGACATTGGATAATTGGAATAAATGTCTATTTCTCTGGTAATTACTTTGAAACTAATGTTGATAATTCATACTGCATTCCAATTTTCGAAACTTACTTTTAGAAAATTCATTAATTTCAATGAAAATAGTGTCCATTCTGAAATCCTAGAGGTTGTTGATGAAATCCCATTATTTTTTCTTCTAGCTATAAAACGTTGTACAGCCTGATTATTTAGTCCTGACAGTCGCTGGCGATCTGTGCCTGGGTCAGGCGAGTCCATTAAGTTACGCCAAGGGATGTTCAGGTTAGTCTGTTGCCTGCAGTCAAAGCGATTGGATGTCTCGCATGGGGTATAGCATTGTGTTTCCAGTACAGTTGAGCTGTACTGCATACTGACCGCTCGCCCTTATCTCTACTCTGGAACTCTCCCCACTACTCCTATTACTTCCCCTCTTTCGCGTCGCTGAGCTGTCAGGACTAAATAATCGGGCTGTAGTTTATTACAGTAATTCATTTTAATTTATAATAAAACAAAATAATGTAATTTTTATGTTATAGTAGCTGAAAGCACCTGGCATTGCCCGAATTATCCTTTCTGCTTCTATTTTTAATTAAACTGGTTGTTAGACTTTCCATAAGTCTCGGAAACTCGACTATAGACAACCAAAACGAATTTCTCGTCCATAAAGATGCATCTTCACTTAGCGTCATTTACATTAACTAATAAACTTCTTAGCCAAATGTCTGTCAGGGTTAACTCATTTTAAATCAGTTGTAGATCAGGCACCAAAAAGAAAACATTTCATTGTGTTCCCTACGTTCAACTGCTTTTTAATTTATTTATTTATTTATTTTTGTTTATTTATTTAATCTGGTATAGTTAATGCCATCAGAAATACTAATAAAATAATAGAGAAAGCTCAAACTATAAACAAAGTAAAACCAAGAAGTTCAGCAAAACAAAAACATACCCCTCAGTATATATATATGCCCACTAAGCGTTGACTCAATATTCTATAGATTTTACATTTTATCTCTGGCAGTCAGTGACCATTAAATTTCAAGTGGCTTATCTTATTAATGGGCATCAGTATATTAAAAACATTACAACCTTTCTGCTGTCTCCTTTTATCCCCACCACAAATTTGATACAGAGACAGATATAAAATAATTATAAGATCTGTACATTGATTTGAATAAGGTTAACATATGTCCTCTTTTCCCCGGACATGTCCTCTTTTTTCAGTCAAAAAAAGTGTCCCGGCGGATTTTACGAAAAAGGGTGTCCTCTTTTTTACTCAAGTAAAAAAAAATCTACTTTTAAGGGGAGATTGGTACTTCCATATCTTACAATGTTAAATTCCTCAATTTTGGGTGCACTTTTCTCAGAAGTTATAAAAGATACAAATGTAGACAAAATAGGGCATATATAGCATACCTCTATGTATACAACCGGTTCAATAAATTTAAAATTCCACTGAACAGTTGGCAAAAAAAAAAAATTAATTGATAACATTTTTGCATTAAGAATTACTACAATACTTTTGCTGAAGATAGGGCTAAAAGCTGATAATTAGAAGAAATAAAATCATATTATCATTTTACACATATTAAACTACCTACAAACGATAAAAACCACAATTTAATTTTTTGTTAAAATTCGATGTACAGACTCCACTTAAATGCAATCTCGCTGTGTTGCGTACAGACTATGAAGTATTCTGCCCTTTTGTTGGCAAATACAGTTCAAACAGAGTTACAAAACGTTATCAAAAACTGTTTCATACTTCAACAAAGCTAAAGCATAGTTTCTTAATCATTGTTGTTAGCCTAAAATATCAATATTCATTTTATTTTTAATTGTTGCCGGCTGGTTAACCTGATAGTAATATGACGTGCATAATTTAGTTTTGTCATTAAAAAAGATGATTATGTTAGAACTTTTGTCGATAGGAAGTGTTCTCTTTTTTTTATTAGAAATGCCCTCTTTTTCTGTTATGGATGTATGGTAACCCTAGATTTGAAGCTGTGCTGACACAAATTTCACGTAATTTCATATCTATGTTTTCTTTCACTTGAACTTCAGAGACAGCTACGATAAATAAGAAATTCCCTTGTTCCCAGTCTGAACCCATAGGGGTGTTATTGTGAGCCAGTATTTATCTCTCTATCGGTTGTACCCTGGCTTGCAAAACTTTTGTCCTATGAAATAATGTGGAAGTGAACTCTGTGAGATATGTTGGCAATGTGTCTACATAACCCACTCCACATGTTGGCCTGGGGAGGGAGGTATTTGAAATCTGAGTTGCAGCTAATCAAACCAAAAAGAACCTTTTAGAGCAATAACGGTATAAGTGAACTACAGAAATAAAACATTGAATTTATTTTGCACCGAAATGTTTAAAAACATGTTGTTTATTTCTCTTCAGTATTGTAGAACTTTCCAGGAAAATTTTTTTATCTTCCCTGCACTTATAAATACCATATTGGATCATAAACATAGAATAGATCGCACAGCGTTTTGACAAGAATATTTTTTTTTAGTTGGTTATTTAACGATGCTGTATCAACTACTAGGTTATTTAGCGTCGATGAGATTGGTGATAGTGAGATGATATTTGGCGAGATGAGGCCGAGGATTCACCATAGATTACCTTGCATTCACATTATGGTTGGGGAAAACCTCGGGAAAAATCCAACCAGGTAATCATCCCAAGTGGGGATCGAACCCACGCCCGAATGCAACTTCAAACCAACAGGCAAGCACCTTAACCGACTGAGCCACTCTGGTTGCTGACAAGAATATTATGAATATCCATAGGAAAATGTGATATTTTCAGTTTAAAAGATTTTCTCAAACACCAGTCATGGGCCTATTCAGGTATTTCGTCCTATTGGGTCTACAAGTTCCAGCCAGAATAAGTAACATCAAGACAATGCAGTGGACGTATTTCTGTCACTGTTTGGGGATGAATTTCCAGGCTATGTGGAGGAACTCTGTGTAAAATTGAAGAGAATTTGACTTCCCAGCAAAATATTCACATACTGGAAAATATAATGCTACCTAGCGTGTGCATGTTGCAACCTGATAGAATTATATTTTTTCAACAGGACAATTCTTCCATCCACACATCTTTGTTGTATCAGATCTGGTTCTAATAAGATGTTTGATGTTTAAAGCACAGACATTTGCTATTTCTATATGCTTTGTTTATTTTTTAGTTTGTTACATCCAGATTTTCGTTCCGTTACTATAATGAGAGTAATATGCAAACCTTTCTTTATGTGTGCAAAATATAAATTAAACTGCTGTATCCTACGGGATACAATTGACAATCAAGTTCTAAATTGTAGACATACCCATAACAATTTGTCTTAATAAAATTGTTTACCCGATTTTTTGGAATATTAATCTGTTGATTATTAGTGCCATCTTTAATCAATGTAATTAACGTAGTGTTATTACTCTATGACAATAGCCAAAGGAAAATATGTTATAGATGCATCATAACTAGGGAGCGGATTTTTATGTGATAAAAATTTTTAATATATTTATTTTTTATGTGCTAAAAAGTACGAAAATATTTGCTAAAAATATTTTTTTTAAATATGACAAAAATACCTTAGCCTACTTACCTTGAAAATAAAAAGTTATAGGCCTAGGTACTCACCAACCACACTTGAGTGCTAGTAGTTGGCCGAGAATTGCAGTGAACAACAAAGGTTATCTCCAAATTCTGCATCACAAATGCATACCGATTATCTCTGAACAACGACTTATACTGTGAAAACGATCTTTCCACATCACAGGACGTCAGATATGCATATTTAAAGAAAAGAATGTCACAAACACCGTCAATTTCACCTACAGGCGCATCCTCTAATACTTGAGGAACTTTACACATTTTTTTTATATCGACTGTTTTTCCCAAATACATTCTTGAATTTGTCCCTTAGTAATTGTGCTTCTGAACCTGGTAGCGAGTCTAGTTTAATTTCCACGGCACGCACCTCCTTCTTTCAGACAACAGGTTTTTGGATGTTTCGAGTTTTTTATGGTGTCACACAAAAAGCTTAAATTTGCTAATAGGAAAGCCAAATCGTTTTTTAAACAAACATCTTTCAATATACCTATCTTGAAGGATATCGATTGACGAAGCCCAATAACAGGGAATCACAAGAAGAGTGCATGACATGAGCGAGAGGCGAGAGATTTGTTTAAATTAAATAATGTTCATACCCGAGCTCTTATCTGTTGTGTTTCACAAACAAAGCGTGGAATGAAATCATCTTCAGCAACAATAAACATTCCTAATTATTGTTGCACGATCTCTCCTCCTTGTCCATGTTAATTTATCCTCTAATAATAACATTGATATGCTGCCTAGCAGTTCTCATAACTTGAGGCGATACTATTACAAAAATGGATCACGGATACACCACACAGCGCTTAGAAACATGAAGCAACCAAGAATTCTTAAAAAAAAGCTAACATACTTCTGAGTGATATAATTGATTTAGTTTTAAAATATTTAAAAGTGCTTGTAAAAAATTATTTAAGTAAAAAAACTCCAAGATTTATGTGTTTATGATAAATTTCCTGAAAATGTAGTTACATAATTTTTTTGTGAAAATATGCGTTTTTATGTGAAATAACATTCGGGTTTTAAACTTGAAACTTCATGTTCGGAATTTTTAACTTTGTTAATTGTGTTTTATCACACACGAAAAGAATATTTAATTACATAGGAATCCGCTCCTTAATCATAATGCAAAGAACCGTGGCATGAGGAGGAGCTACAAAATACAGGTTTATTAAATTTACCTATATCACTAGACCACTAAGTATACATAAAGGATTCTATTTGAGTTTAGAATCAACTAGCTTAGTTCAACCTTTCTGTTGTAAGGAAGGGTGGCTTGTTACCTGTGGAGAGGCTAATTGCCATCTACGCTACTATCTTTGGATGAGTACAAATACCAACTTAAGAACGAGGAAAACTGTACAGTATATCAGACAAAAGTTTTGCGAGCCCATGTACGAAGAATCAATATATACATATATAATTTAATTTATATTGGAACATATTTTACCCCTTGACCACTGTATGCTCGCTTATATCATATCTGGTTTTTTTAAATAATATGACTTGAGTTAATTATAATTATCTTACAAATTCAAATCACATTAATTACTGTACATTATTTTTTATTTTATATATACAATACAGAAAGGTACAGTGTAATTTTACGAGAAGTCATTGTTTAACAAGAAGAATAGGCCTAATATTCTGAGAGACATATATTTTTGAAATTAAGAGATTGTTCTTTCTACAATGCTTAGCATACTACATTAGCAACATGATTACACAGATAGAATTTCGCAATAACACATTTTTAGACATAAACAACAATATTTTGAGAGACATACATTTTAGAATTAATACAGTGTTATTTTCAGTGGCTTTCATATATTCACATACCGCATTAGGAGCATGACAAAAGTATCAATGAATTGCTTTTTGATGTTCGTACAATTCTTTGTTTTCCCCTCTATTGTATAACTATATAAATATAAAAGTTTAGGTATGCTCACTCGAAAGCAATTACTGAATTGGTCTTTTTGAGAAACCTCTTAAGTCACGAAAGACAATGTTCTGGGGAATGACAAAAAAATGTTTAAAAGAAATGCATGAGTTAAGAATTGGAATATTTTAAATGAAAAATGTTGGTAAAATATAACGAATATTTCCGTATGAAAAATTATTTCTTAAATAGAATATGACTCTAGATTCATGTTGGGAAATGTTTGAATTGTGGGGTTTTTCAAAATGTGGTAAAGATTTAACAAAACAATCTATTTCATGAATTAATTGACAATTTGGTTAAAAATAATAAGAATTTGATCTCAAAACCAGTATTTAGAAGCTGACTTCATAATTTTTACTTCATGTGAACAAATTTTACTAACCTGTATGAACTGTCACTAACAAGAGAAGGGTTTCGGCTCAAACAAGAATTTTGTATCCAAAATTTGTATACAGGCCCATCTTTACATTTCTGTAAAGCTCTCAAAAGCATTCATTTGTGTAATATGTGGTTTGTCTGTTAGAGTACTGTACAAGTTGAGGGAGTGGGGAGAGCACTGCACAAGTTAAGGGGGTGGGGGACCTTGCCTGTAAGCCTACCCTGCTCACAACAGCTAGAGACAGCAGTTTATATCTCGCTGGTGTTTGTACCGTGTCTCTTGTTGCTTGGAAGGAAAGTTAAAATGGATGAAAGGAAAACTCTAACATATGGAATGTTTTAAATGTATTGACATCTAAACTGAGGAGATGTATCCTAAAACAGACACTGTCGGTAATGAAGACCATATGTTTGGTAACAAGCTCATCACTTTCTGGAAGTGGTATCTACCACCAATGTACAGCATGGCATCTGCAAACAAGTGAAAGGAAAATTTGCATTAAAGAAAAATACATGTCAACAGATACTGTGTACAACGAAATATATGAAAAAGGCGAATGAACTGAAGATTTTACGGAGACAGTGTTGCTTCCAATACCGAAGAAAAATAATGCTAAGAAATGTAATGAGTTTAAGACTATCAATCTGATATCGCACTCGGCGAAGATTCTTCTGAGAATACAGAATCGACATTTATATTCTAAGATGGAAGAACAGTTGGAAGAAGAGCAGTTTGGCTTCAGGAAGGGAAAAGGCACGAGATTTGCAATTGGACTGCTAAGAACAATCAGCAAAAGATACCTAGAGAAGAATAAAGGAGTGTATGTAGTGTTGGTGGACTTAGAAAAGGTTTTTGACAGAGTGGATTGGAATAAACTGATGCAGATTCTAAAGAAAATAGGAGTGGATTGGAAAGAGAGAAGACTATTCAGTATTGGTAATTTTTATATGAAACAAGTCAAAGTCAGGATAGGAGAAGAAATGTCAGAAAGAAGTTAAATTAAGAGAGGAGTACAACAAGAATGCCCTTTATTACCTATACTGTTCAACATCTACTTAGAGGATTTAGTAAAGAACTGTTTTCAGAACATGGGAGGAATGATAATAAGAGGGAGAAGAATAAAGTGCATAATATTTTACTGATGATATGGCTTTGTTATTAGAAGAGAAGATGATACTAAGGGATATGCTACAGGAGCTAAATGACAAGTGTGAACAGTATGGGATGAAGATAAATGCAAATAAGACGAAGATCATGGTCATAGGGAGAAAAATAAAGAAGGTAAACTTGCAAATTCTAAATGAGGCGGTAGAGCAAGTGGACAGCTTCAAATACTTGGGGGGTGCTATAAGCAGTAATATGAGCTGCTGCCAGGAAGTCAAAAGCAAGACAGCAATCGCCAAGGAAGCTTTTAATAGAAAAAGGAGCATCTTCTGCGGAAAAAGAACTAAGGAAGAGACCAGTGAAGTGCTTTGTATGGAGTGTGGCATTGTATGGGGCAGAAACGTGGACATTACAATGAAGTGAAGAAAAGTGAATAGAAGCATTTGAAATGTGGATATGGAGAAGAATGGAACATGTGAAGTGGATAGACAGAATAAGAAATGAAGCTGTGTTGGAAAGAGTGGGTGAAGAAAGAATAATGTTGAAACTGATCAGGAAGAGAAAAAGGAATTGGTTGGATCACTGGCTGAAAAGAAACTGCCTACTGAAGAATGCACTGGAAGGAATGTGAACAGAAGAGTTCGGGGCAGAAGAAGATATCAGAAAATAGGAAAGATTGGAGAAAGCTGGGTTTGCAGTGAAAGACCTGCTCTTGTGCAGAACAGTGAATGAAAAAATAAATGAATAGTGTAATGTTCTACATGCCGACTCATGAATGAATGAATGAATTAATTAATTAATTAATTAATTAATGTCTATAACAGGGCAAAGCCCCAATTACAATAGACAGTACAGATTTGTTTAAAAAAACACAGAATTGCATATAACATGAAAAAGGAGATAAAACAGAAACAAATGCATGCAAGATACAAGTGTAATTAGAAAAAAAAAAAAAAAAACAAACAAATGTTATAAGTATTTGTATTGGTAAACTAGGTTGGTTTCTAATGCTGAGCACTAGACAACTAAACTGGTAGTTTTTCTCAGTGTAGTTGATAACCATTATCAACTGATCAAATTCCTGCACATAAGTTGATAGGATCTTTACACAGATCCCTATATAACTATTGCGTCTATCTTTCCTGATAGATCACCTGGGGACTATGCCATATTAAGTATGAAGTAATAATTTACAATTTCTGAGTTTCGAAATATAGTAAATTACACATGAACTTCGAAAAATGATAGCAAACTTTTGTTAAAACTGAACATTTTTAATCATGTCCTCAAAACATTAATAAAATGAACTATATACAGGAGGGTGCATAAGTAGGTTTACAGTAATACAATATATAGTGAAACCCCGATAATACACGCTCATTTGTTATGCTATCCCGCATTACCGGTATACACTCTTTTCGTTCAGTCCCTTGACATTCCTATACAAACCATGTAAAATCCACAACTTAATATGCTCATCATCCCATTTAATACACTCTTTCATCTGCTGAAAATTCTAAAATATCGTACTGTAAAGGATACTGAGAAAATTTTCCCAGTCTTCTACATTTACCACTGGCACCTGCATATTCAAGAATTTATAGGAGCCTTTTTTCGGTGAATACAATAGAATGGAATGCGACCCTTGAGTACTACTGTATTCAGCTGTATTCAGTACAGTACTGACTACTGTATTCAGAGTCTGTCCTTCTTGCTAGCAGTTTTAAATCGCATTGTCAGTGGAGATTTGACGGAAAAGAAGTGGAAGCAGTAGACATTCCAAATCCTTCTCGCAACAAAGTCCTTGCCGTGGTGTCTGTGATTTGTAGATTCATTAATATTTCTAGTAGTCAAATTACTGATGTCACTTCCAATTTAAATCATGTGGAAAATGCAATTATTCATAGTACTGGATCAAGTGCAAGACAGAAAAATATTTTTGGCTTTTTTAATAAAGGGGCACTTTAATTGATAAGACATTGTATTTGTTCTGACATTTCCTGAAAGGACAGAAAATAAAATAACCTTCTATCCTGTATGATTACAGTATTTAATCCTTAAATTTCTTCAACAAATGTTTATGATGATTCATATTTTTGTGGTAAAATTTAAAAAATCCAAAAATGACTCACTTTTGCTAATATGTAGTCCCGTTTAATATGCTATTTTATACGGTCCCTTGAAGAGTGTTTTCCCAAGGTTTCACTGTAGTTTTATTAAGTACAAATGAGGATTACATACCAACAACAACAATCACATAACATCAATCGACAATCAACATCAATTTAACAACCTGATAATCATCAGTGTGCAAGTATTGGGCCTCACTGTCCCATTAGCCACTTTAGCCATCTTTTCTTAGGTACCAAAGGAGAGAAGTTTACAAACCTTGCAATTTGACTTAACCCCCTTTACACGAGCACCCGCGACTTCATCCCTGAAGAAGATGGCAGAGCTAGCCGTCGAAAGCTTGGAAGCTAATCTCCAACTCACCTGGCTGAGAACCCGAGAAGAGTTATTCTATATCAAACGCCGGGAAAGCCTCAAGTCATACATGTGTATGGTTTTTCATACATGTCACTAGAGTGTTTTTGCTTTGTTTTGGCTTGTTTACTTCACTATTGGATGTATAAATTAGCACAATGTATCACACAAAAAATTACACCACTTGCTTCTTAGTTGAGGCCCAATACTTGCACACTGATGAGAAAGTCCTCCTGCTCCTCTTTCTTTTATTTTTTGTCTTCAGGTATTTTACGCTTTAACATCCAACAATAATGAGGATGCATACTGATGCTTCATCGTCCCTGGTATCTCCTTTTGAACTCCTGCAGATCCTTGTGAAATCGTTCACCTTGCTCTTCGCTCAAAAATCCTAGATTTTCGGGGAAATAATCTAGGTGAGAAAACAGAAAATGAATTTTGATACTCATGTAACAACCAAGTTCCTTGTATGCTTCAAGCATGTTAGCCACAGTGTTTCGGTAATTAGGACCCTTGTTGTTACCAAGAAATTTTAAAACAAATTCACAGAAAGATATCCATGCTGCTTTCCCCTTTTCATCCAAAGTGTTCTTAAATGCTGCATCAGACATCTGTTTTATTTTGTCAGGACCATTAAATATATTTTCTTTTAATTTGCTTCAGATAGTAGTGGAAATTTCTCACATATGTATTTGAAACAGTGTCTTTCCTTATTTAAAGCCACATTCTGCAGCACCCGACTCTGTCACTCGTCACAATTTCCCTCACCACTACAACAGACTCAGATGAAAACTATTCAAGATTTTCTAGTCGCACAGTGATTGGTACATCAGCCCCATGGGGTACAGGTAAAATGGCTGACTGAATAACTGGATACACGATATGCTTTTTATTTTTAGAATCGTACCCCTTCACATCACACGAACAGAAGTAGCAGTCATTACTATGGTTCGACTGCTCTCTCCAAACCATAGGTACTCCAAAAGATAGCAACAGTCTTCTGCCATTGATCCAATGATGAAGTTCTTCAATGTATACTCTACATACTCTGTGTGGTGTCCAAGCTTTACTTTGGTCTCCAAGTTTGATTCCAAAATAGGCATGATATGACTTTTTCACAAAATCTGTAAAATTACGCCTCTGCTTAGGCAATGTGTATATCCTACATAAATTATATAATAAAAGTGGTCTGGATTATTTAGACATCCTCGATGCAACATGGTAAATACTTTCTTACTGAACTAAAAACTCTCAACTTTCTACTCCACAATAAAGCTTCAAAAACTGATTTCGTTTCGTTTCCAGGTGAAACACAGACTATTGAAATGTGAGAGGAACTAGACAAGTTGAGTTGAGTCTCTCACCAAGGTATGGCTGACATTTCTATCTCCCACAAATAAAGATAATGGCAAAGCTGCACGTTATTTCACCTTAACTTCCTTATACGCTTGCACCCTCTATCTGCTAAGAAACATCTGTTATCCTTGATTTTCAATATAAACATCTTAAACATATGTTGAATATATTTGGTTTTCATATCTTAACATACTAAAACTACAGTTGTTAAAGTGTTATAGTTTAAATAATTACGCTATAAATTGTCGTAATATATTATAAGAAAATTAAAATAACAAAAAAATGGTACGTGACAGGAACTTTCTGGCTTCCAATTTTACTTCAGCATGCTAAAAATACCCTAAAAACATTCAAACTTTGGAGGCAGTAATTTCATCGCAGACTAGTGTAATTATATAATTGAATCATTTAAACCCATGTTACAGTTACAATTCAATCTGAAAATAAGACCTAGCCTATATAAGCATCTTTCTTTTAAAACTGAACCAAACTACGTATTACAAGAAATATAATTCCTTTGCATAATTACTCGTACACTGATTTAATTTAATAAAAAATTATTAAACCTATTGCATTGTGTTCCTTGTAAGACTTCAACAGAAAAGCCTAATAAATGCTGTAAAATTCAGTAAACACCAAATCGGATCTTTTTTTATGGACACCAGATTTCTTTACCAACATTCATTCATTTATAGTTTTCTGTCCAAGGGCAGGTACTTCACTGCAAACCCAGCATTCTCCAGTCATTTACCATGGAGTATACCGTATTAAAAACTTTAGGTATTCACCTCCAAACTGTGGAAAAAATTATCACAGGCATCATCAAAGATTGCTAGAGCATTTTGGATTATCACCTCTATTTTAAATCTTTATATACAGAGTGTTCCGCTTATAAGTATAACAAAAGAAATAGCTATAACTTCTGAATTAATACAAGTATATAGTTGAAACCAACTGCTACAAAGAATGAAAACTGGGAATTTTTGTTACCTTATGTTCCATAAACCTCAACATGGCTTCCATTGGTTGCACGGGAAATATCCAACCGGTATTCAACCTCGACCCAAGTGTTATGAAGCATCTGTGGTGTAACATTGTTGACAGCAGCATAAATTCTTTCTTGTAAGTCTGCCAAATCACGTACTGGCGTCCTGTAGACCTGGTCCTTAACAAACCCCCACAGGAAAAAATCAGGTGGTGTTAGATCTGGTGATCTGGCAGGCCATGTGATGTACGGTGATCCTCTTCCGATCCATCTTGCAGGGAATTGTTCGTCTAAGAATGTGCGAACCATGTTGGCAAAGTGTGGTGGAGCCCCATCTTGCTGGAAAATTGCTCCATCTGGGAGTTGTGGCACAGCATACAGTTGCAACATATCCAGGTACGTGTTTGCAGTGACTGTCTTTTCAGCAAAGAAATAGGGACCAATGATTCTGTCACGCATGATCCCACACCAAACATTCCATTTAGGGGAATCCCGTTGGTGTTCAATTACGACACTTGGATTTTCCGACCCCCAGATGCGACAATTGTGTTGGTTTACTTTTCCACTGACGTGGAAGGTTGCCTCATCTGAGAAACAGACTCGAGTTAGAAATGTGTCGTCATCGTCCACTTTATCCAACATTGTTTCTGCAAAGCGTTTTTGTTCCAGTTTATCATTCGGCGTAATCATCTGATGAAGTTGCAGCTTGTACGCTCGCAAACGCAATCTTTTATGGAGCACTGTATGCACTGTTGTTGGTGGAATGTTCAACTGCACACTAGCCTGTCGAATGGATTTCCGCGGGCTTCTCTGAAATGCCTCGCGAATGCGTTCGACATTTTCGTCAGACACTTTACGCTTGGAATGTTTACCTGCATTAGACAACAAACTTCCTGTTTCTCTGAGCTGCCTATCCCATTTCATTATTGAGACGTACGTCGGTACAGCTTCCCTCGGTCTAAGATTGTACTGACGGCGAAACAAGCGCTGTACACGAATTATGGATCTATGTTCTGCTAATGACAGCACACAAAAGGCTTTCTGCTGTGGCGTCCACATGCTGACTGACTAAAGATACGATACGAATTCTCTTATTTAATGATCTGCGCATGCGTGAGTCTTCTAAAAATAAGTAACAAAAATGGATTAAAACTTCCCAATTTCCTCTTTACAATGGTACCAATCTTAACCCATTTGCATGCATTGTTATGAAATTATAACTATTTCTTTTATTATACTTATAAGCGGAACACGGTGTATATAATATATATAAAGGTCGTCGACTTTCTGAAAACCTATGTATATTATGTAATTATAGGGGATTATTCCTGCGTTCGTCCATGGTCTGGAATTTAGGTTAAGTTTAGATTTAAGACCTCTCCTGGCACCACATTATCATAATCATCCTATCACATCATCGGGGTAATGTAACTCCGCCTTCCAGGCGCCCCAACCTCAGAAGTGGGTTACAATTAAGCCACGGCCAGGAGTGAAGACCAGAAATGTCGAAAAGACAACCTGGTGGCATTGGATAAAAAAAAATATATATTATGTAATTATTGTTTAATTTTTCAGTGGTGTACCTTGATAAAACGACTATGCTTTACGAGAAAATATTATGACAAGATGCATTTAATAGCTTTTAGATTTCATGTTCTGAGTTTCATCCATCTCAGTGAAATTTGAAAACTTCTTTTTCTTTCAGTGACAATGTCGAGACTGTATTCTATTTGTTTCCTAGTAGTCCAGTAAAGGGCAATGATGTTTTTATTCTTCTGTTTTAGTCTTTTCTCATTAAATTTCGGCCAATGTATGAAACTGGTTCCTATCCAATATTATGAATCTGGGGAACTACATTGAGCATTGAAATATGGTTTCGCAAGTTATAATAGCTGGGAAGTTCATTGTACTAACTACAGATTACCCTGTACTGGTTGGATAATCTTTCACTCTGCTGAGGCATGTGAAAGTGAGGCTACTAGTTGGCTGGTAGGCCTTGGTCCTCCACTGGCTGTCACGCAATGGATTTGTTTGTTCTTAAATTATTAAGGTTTAGATTTTTGTTGTTGGGTGGGCTGTATATTCCATAGATGTTATACTTTTGTTGGGTTTTACATGTTGTGGTCTAATGTGTCCATATGGCTTGCTGATTTTGAAGTGAGATTTCAGATTGTTCTCCGAGAACTTTGCAGACCTAATAATTTGGTTGTTTCTCAACACACCTACAATGCTTTCACTAGGATCCCACAACTACAGTAAAACTTCATTTGTTCTTATTTTGTTGGAGTCTAAAGGAAAAATGCATAAGTGAGAAAAACGTATAACTGAAACAACATTTAATAATATCTGAATTATCATTTGAAGACTATATGGGAAAGACGTGTTAAGTATATTTAGTAAAATTTTGCAAGAGAAAATTAGAACTTCATAGTTAAGTCATCTTTGAGTTCATAATACAGTAGGCTACTGGTACTCAAATTTATAACACATATTCTTGAAGAATATAAGATTATAATCTGTATTATTTACACTGCAAGTGGGCAAGCACCCGGTGGCAGTGGTATATACAATATTAACATTATTAACAATACACAATAAAATGTAGGAAATCTTAGCTTCTTAGAGCCAAAGCTGGCTGATATATTACATTTCGAACACCAATCCAGAAAATTTTACGAAATTGACTTACCTTGTTCTTATCATGTGATCTTCATCATTTACAACATGTTATTGCTTTACAATATATATATCTGTGTGTGTGTGTGAGAGAGAGGGGGAGAGAGAGGGAGGGAGGAAGGGGGAGAGAGAGGGAGGGAGGGGGAAGGAGAGAGAGAGGGGGGAGAGAGGGAGAGAGAGAGGGGAAGAGAGAGGGAGAGAGGGGGGAGAGAGGGGGAGAAAGAGAGGGGGAGAGAGAGGGAGGGAGAGAGAGGGAGGGAGGGAGAGAGAGGGGGAGAGAGGGGGAGAGAGGGAGGGGGAGAGAGAGGGGGAGGGAGGGAGAGAGGGGAGGGAGAGAGGGGAGGGAGGGAGAGAGGGGGAGAAGGGGAGGGAGAGAGGGGGAGGGAGGGAGAGGGAGGGAGGGAGAGAGAGGGATGGAGAGAGGGGGAGAGAGAGGGGAGAGAGAGGAGGGAGAGAGAGGGAGAGAGAGGGGGGAGAGAGGGAGAGAGAGAGGGAGAGAGAGAGGGGGAGGAGAGAGAGAGAGTGAGAGAGAGAGTGTGTGTGTGTGTGTTTTTTTTTTGGATTGCTTCTGCTTGCTCCTAAGGAATAAACTAAGTCCTCAAATTGTTGTGACAACTGTTTCCTAATTTATTCAGTTACATCATGGTGTGTTATGGGAACATTTCACTGTTTCTAAAGCAGTAACAACGCCATTAAAGGACACAAGATTGTTGGAGGCAAGCATATGCATGCATCTTCTGATTTCCACGAATTTCGAAGTGGCCCACAACTTAACAATGAACATGTACTGTATATTCGCGTTCGTACATTTTCACAGCAAACCTAATTTCGAATAAAAGTTTATTTGGAACATAAAAATGACGTTTCATATCTCTTAGAGACTTAAAATACGATCATATAAGTTTAACAAATAACGAAAAACGTATAACCGAAATAAATTGATATGGAAAGTATAGAAATTTTGCTGGGAACTCAGAAAAAAAAACGCATAAGTGTGAAATGTATAAAAGAATTTTTACTATAATAACTATAGGGGAATAAGTATTCTAAATACGTGTTATAAACTATATGCAACAATATTAAAGAACCGATTGAAGATAATAATGGAGAATATTATCTCGGAAGCTCAAAATGGGTTTCGTGAAGGAAGAGCTTGTGTAGATGGCATATTTAGTATAAACCAAATAATAGAAAAACATAGTGAATATAACATACCAACATATATGGCATTCATAGACTACGAAAAAGCCTTTGATAAGGTTAATAGAAATAAATTATGGTGTATTTTAGAACAAAAAGGTATACCGAATCATTTAATAACAATATAAGAAGTTTATATGTAGACAACAAAATAATGATAGAAACAAGAACAAAGAACGAGGATAAAATAGCAACAATTAACAAAGGAGTGAGACAGGGCTGTCCTCTCTCACCACTGCTTTTTAATATATATATATATATATATATATATATATATTGACAATGTCATAGTAGAATGGCAGATACATTTAGAGACACATTTTAAAATTAAGAATAGGTTTTTAGACACAATTTTATTTGCAGATGACCAAGTTCTCATCTGTAGCTCAGAGGATAAATTTACAAAAAGCCATATACCAATTAAATAATGTAAGTAAAAAGTATGCATTAAACATCTCCACAGCCAAAACAAAAGTACTAGCATTTCAAGGGTCCAATACAATCAGGGCTAAAATCATTTTAGAAGGAAAAATGATAGAACAAGTAAACAATTTTAATTATTTAGGCTGCAGTGTATCATACGTTAAAAATGATGATGTAATAAAAAAGATTAATAAATTTAACTATATATGTGGAACAATAAAAAGAAACCTCAAACAAACTAGGAAAGAAACTAAATTAAAATTTTATAAAGTAATGGCAGTGCCCATGTTCCTATATAGCTCGGAATGTTGGACATTAAGAAAAAGTGAAGAGAGAAAAATAGAGGCCGCCAAAATGCGATTCCTAAGGAGTATGGCTGGCTAAACTTAGTTAGACAAAAGGAGAAATGATGACATAAGAAAGGAATTAGGCATCTTTAAACTAACAGAGAAGATACACCAATATAGAACTAAGTGGAGGGAACATGTGGAAAGAATGGAAGAATACCGCATTCCAAAACTGCTATTAGATTACAGACCAACAGGCAAAAGAAACATTGGCAGACCAAAGAAAAGATGTACTCAACAAATGTTTAATGCATGAGACTGGAACAAGCCATTAGAGGCTTAAACCTTGACGATGATGATGATGATGATGATGATGATGATGATGACGATGATGATGATTTTTTTAAGGGGAGACTCCATTGAAAAATTCAACTTTTTTTCTTTGGTACCGATTGAAACCAAATTTTGACACCATGTTTAGTATATAAAAAGATAAAAAAAACCCAAAGTTTAAAGCCCCAATCTTAACTGGTTCCCTTTTTATTTATTTATTTTTTTATAATTTTTACCGGTATCAAAGAATCCAATTTTCTAGTAGGCTTATAAAATCGTAATTTTCAGCCTTCAATTTTTTAAGTTTCGTGCACAAGGCATGAACAGAGCTGTTGAACTAAGCTCTATGCATTTATTTAATGAAAAATGTTATTTATTTACTTTGTGATATTTTTTAAAGTTTTGAAATAATTTTTTGTTCTATAATTCATGTATAAAAATTATTAAAAAATAAACAACATATTTTACAATATTGATATACGGAAGCGTGTAAATATCCCATAACTACTTGCTGTAAAAATTTAATTTAATTTGGTTAATATTTAGTATGAAAAAATTTGGTACTGAAATGGGGGGGGGGGGAAACTTGCGGAAAAATGGATTTTTTGTAAAATGAATATTTCTTTGAGACACATACCCATTAAAATTCTCCTGCATCATATGTTTTTCCTTCCTGCTCCAATAAAGTTTTCTCTTCATCCAATTTCATCTCCAAGGTTGCCTTTCTCTTCAATTTTTCCTTGTGAAGACTGCAATCGTACATTCTGCTTCACTGGATAAGCAGATCTTCTTCTGGGAAGATGACAAAGGAGTGGTGAGTTCCCTGCTCTGTTCAGTCTTCAAACATCCCTTGTTAAATTGAGACACAGCTTTTACAAGACCCTAAAGTATATTCTTTTGTGAAACAAAAGTTTCTTTGGGACACAGACCAAATGACACTGTGTAAGCTCTCACTTGCGTTTTGAGTCATGCCATTAGTACATCTTCCTAATAGTATGTCTGATGCAAGCCTCTGATACAATGGAATTATTTTAGTCACAGTAGATATACTAAGTGGAGCATGAATATTGTCTCTATGACGTCCTGGAACTTCATCTAGTGCAATACATTTATTGTAAAAGCACCATGATAATTTACTTTTGGGACACTTTTGATGTGGTTTTTTATCGGTGCTCATGCAATGATACAGTGTGGCATATACAGCTGTTTTCATTTTGTAGATATCAGGGACATTATTGACAATTGCTGCCCTGTAATAATTTGTCACTTTCTTCATTGTCGACTCCTTGAAACTGCCATGCAGCCATTCCATGCGGACAGGTGTGACATTTGCATAAGATTTTTAACTAGTTTACTGACCCCTGATTTTTTGCAGTTCATGCTAAAACTCTCATACCTGGATCACAGTGTAGTACATTAAACCTTGCACCTGCTGTGTAATTATTGTCGCAGAATTCTAACTATACTTAAGATAGCAGCATCGTAAATGATGGAGGACGGGTGTGACAAAAATTTGCCCTTGCAGTGAACACCTCTAATGAAAACAAGAAAACTCTATGAACTTAATAAAACAAATATCTTGAGAATTTTTGTACTAAAAGTTATTTAATGTTATAAATGTTTCCTGTAATAATTGCACATTTATACCTGTATCACAACATTTTAAAAATAATTATGCACAGAACGGGTGGACGGGTGTGACACATTGAAGTTATATTTGGCCTATGTGTTGTGTATCAAAATGATTAAAATTTAAAACTAAAAATGATCCATCCATATGATTTTAGGGAGCATTAAATTAAATAGTAGTAATTGTAATAAAATATTTTAACAACAAACATAAACACAGAAATCAACTGAAATAGTACTTAGTTCTAAGATTGTTCAAGAACATCAATACTTCTACAAAATACATAATAGAGTCTTGTTTCCTGTAACCTTTATAGTTGGTTCTGGAAGAATACCTGTCAGTCGTTCATATGAGACATGATGCATAATTATCATCCATTCTGAAAATCTGAGCGATTTCTCTGTCACACTCTCTCAAGCACAGAATTTTAATTTCACTATCTTCTTCAGCTGCCAGAACCTCGTTCCAAGATTTCTTCCTTTTCTTGAACACTCTACTTGGAACATATGATTCCAAACGGTTTTCAATAACTGCTTATTTTTTACTCGGGCTTGTCCTGACATCCCTCTAAGTCCGTGTACTATTCAACCCCAACAGCCTCCCACATTCCCCCCTCAAACGGCCTGAGGTGTACGCCACCCCTCCCGTCTGGCCAATGGTCTGAGGTGTATGCTACCCCTCTCATCGGGAGGTGAGTGGGTTCTGCTGCTGTGTCATCAACTACAATCTTTCGCATATCCATGGAGGCCGGCCGAGAGTGTCAGGAGCTTTGGAGGGCTGCCACAGGCACGATCTGAAAACCAAGGAAGACAACCAGAATGATAAGGAAAGGATAATGAGGGGGGGAAGGAAGTGGCGAGAATGAGTGGAGTTCCAGACACCTGATAAAGTTACCTGATATTCAACCATAGGAGTGATGGGAAAACCCCGAAAGAAACCTCACAGAGGCGACTCGTCCAAGCGAGGAATCGAACCCCGGCTCGCTGGATTCGGGAGCGAACACACTACCACGAGACCACAGCAGTGAACGCCTCCAGCTTTCGAGATATTTTCTGATGATAGTATTTTTTAAATTATCGTAGACTATACTAATAAAAAGGCACAGGCTTTTCATTAAGAATGGAATACAAAGAATCCAGAAAAAACAGAGACAATGGCTGCCAACAGATGTCGATGAAATGTATGCATGTTTAGGAGTCTTGATAACCACGAGTGTTTTGGAAGCTAAACGGGAATCCATAGAGCTCTTGTGAACTACAGATTCCATGTATTAAATAGACATTTCTTGCTGCGATGTCTCAAACTCAATTTCAGCAGTTATCGACATTCATCAGATTTGATAACACTAGTACAAGAGATGAAAGAAGACGAAATGATAAACTGGCTGCTATCAGAGATGTCTTCAGTTTATTTGTCGACCACTGTAAGTCCAGCTACAACCCTAATTCCCATTTTACATTAGATGAACAACTTGTTTCTTTCCGAGGACTCTGCCCTTTCATTATTTATGAAGTCAAAAGCTGCTAAGTATGAAATGAAATTTGGACCCTGGTTGATGTGGAATCAAGTTACGCAATAGTTACAGGTGTACACTGCAAAAGAATGGGTAATAAAATGAAGGTCAAAGAGCAGTGTTGGATCTAACCAGCTGCCTACAAGGAGAATATGGCATTACGACAGATATTCTTTTTTACATCTATTCCACTTGCAAGTGAACTTTACAAGAAATATTTGACACTTTGTGGAACAATGAGAAAGAATAGGCAAGGAATACCTAAGAAATTGCTGTCTATCCCTAAAAGGGGGGGGGGGAGTCGATGACAAAATGGTAAATGAATAATCTGTGAAAAGAACCACAAGAAGATGGCCTTATGTTTTATTCCTGAACATTGTCGACATTGGGTGTCTCAATGCTTATATACTATGGAAGAAGAATTCACATCTTCAGTCAAGTACTACGCAAGGAAGAAGGAACTTTCTGCTCCAACTTGGGAAGGAGTTGATCATTCCGCAAGTGAAATGACGACTTCAGCATCCCACAGGACTTCACAAACCAGTAATAACTGCAATGAGATAACTTGTTCCTGAGCCAGAGCTATGGGAAGAGAAGATGGTGAACCTCCAATCAAGCTATAAAAAAACTGATGTCAGCTATGCTCTAGAAAAATTGACAGGAAGGCTAATGTATTCTGTGAAATGTGTAAAAAAAATGCATGTGTGAAAGCCATTTAAAGAAAATTACCAAAACAGTGCGTCTTCCAAGCAGTGCAACTGTGAAGTAGATTTCAGATGCGAAATTTGTTACATAATTTTCTTCTGTTCAGCTGTACACCCTACTTATTTTTTGTGAATATTTTTGCTCTCGTTGTCTTTAGTATATCTGCCCTAAAATAGTTTGAACTTTAAATTTGAACTCACAGAAGAAATTGTGGAAAACTTGAATAAATGTATTCGAAATATGAAAAAGTGTACTAGAGAAGGAAATTTCAGTTAGGTTAGAGTAAAATTGGACTTGTATTGTTTCCGAACTCATTGATTAAATATTCTGTATTTTCAAAATACACTATATTCATAATTTTCTTTTAAGTATCTGTCGGATACAGGGGGGAGAGCCATTAATCCTTCCCATTGAAGGCTTTAAGGAACCAACCTGGACAAATACCCAATGTCCCATCCCTACCTTCCCGTGGTGCAGCTGTTAGTAAGCATAATTTTATGAGCTGAACTAAAGGGTGGGGCTACTCATCCATTAGCACTGGTCAGTTTGATGAGTTAATGACTGAATTTGGTATAATTTTCCTCTCTCCAATACCTAATTCCCTCTTTACCCTTTCCTATCCAGCCCTCTGACTGAACTCTTACTTTCTTCGACCCCAACGGCATTAGAGCATTCGAGGCCTAGGGGTTCATTTCCCTTTCCTTCCTCCTCTTTCTACTTTTCTGTTCCTAGTGCTGACCTGCTATGGCACTAAAATCGTCCTCCAGTGGCTTAAGCAGGGAAAGCTGGTGATCAACAAGATCTCCCAGCTAGGTCCAATGGACCCGTCGACCAACAGCAGGTGTGGTACTCCAGACATTCTGGGGGTTGTGTGTGAATGAAGTAGCCACCAAAACGTTAAAATATGGTGTTCACTTAAATCGGCTACAACTTGCCATTTAACCATTCCAATATGAAATGAGTACCATTAAGGTAAAATTATCCAGAGGTAAAATAGTCCCCCAATCGGATCTCCGGGCGGGGACTACTTTAATGGTACAGAATCAACTAAACATCTTACAGCTGGCGGTATAACATCAGCCAAGAAGACTGAACTAGCCAATATACTGTCAGATAATAATATAGATATCTTCCTTATCCAAGAAGCAAATCTTAATGCTGATCAATTAAAACATTTTAATTTATATGAAACTGTTACCCAAAGGTAGACAGATTAGTAGTGGAATTCTCGCAGATACATCAAAGAAATTAATTACAAATTTTCAAATCATAAAAGAAATGGATAATCAAGACAAATTAGAACTAATAAAAATTGAAGTATGGAAAAATCAACAACATTTCAAAATCTACAGTGCCTATAACCCACCTAATAATCCCCTTGATCTATCTTTGTTTGATATACAACCTAAAACTATCATAATTGGTGACTTTAACGCCCACTCCCAATTTTGGGGCTACGATAATGTAAACCAACCTGGAAAAATGATCATGGACCTCCTAAATACTACAAACGCAGAACTTGTCTACAGAAAAGAAGATCCCCCTACTTTCATTCATTATTCTGGTTCTGGTACAAATCCAGACTTATTACTAGTAACATCAGATATCCATCACGAAACCAAGAAAAAAATAATTGAAGACCCTGGATCTGGCCATAGAGTCATCATTGCTTCTATCCATCTCCACCAAAACCGAAGACAGGCACCCTACAATAACAAAACAACATGGAACTTTAAGAAAGCGAATTGGAAACTATTTACAACAGAACTCGACGAACACCTCAAGGTCAACACACCACTAATGGAAAATACAAACTCAGATAGATTGAACAAATATTTCTGTGAATCTGTTTTTAAAATTGCAAAAAAGCACATTCCACGAGGCAAACCAAAAAAATACACCCCATTCTGGACAGAAAACCTGAATTTATTGAAACAAGATAGAGATAAAGCAAGAACCAAAGCAGAACATAGCAGAACACCAGAAGATACTCAAGATTGGAGGAAGAAGCCTGCCATTCTTAAAAAAGCAATCATAACAGCAAAAAAGAACAGTTTCAATAAATTTATTGAAAATATTAATTACAGAACCGATAGCGCTAAACCATATAAATTTCTGAAGAATATTTCCAATACACAGGAAAATACTATCCAACCTATCATTCATAATAACAAAACACTAACAGATAGTAGAGATATAGCAAACGCATTTAATAAACACTTCTCAAACTCTCACAGATTACATCCCAATATCAAAAAAACTGACAAATTTATCAAAAGAGAATTACATAAAAATAATAAAAACAATATTACTAATACAAAACCTGAAATATTTCATAAAAATTTTACTTCCAAAGAATTAACTCTAGCTATACAAAATTTAAAAACCAAGAAATCTCCTGGCCCCGACAACATTCATTCCGAATTTTTGAAACATCTGGGGGAAAAAGCCAAGTCTGTACTCTTATCCATTTTCAATTTATCATGGAACACCTCAATTCCTGCAGCTTGGAAAAAAGCGATCATTGTACCAATTCCCAAAAAAGGGAAACCTGCTCATGATGTTAATAGTTATCGACCAATAGCACTATTAAGCATGATAGCAAAAACCATGGAGTCCATGGTCTCCAACAGATTAACTTGGTATTTAGAATCCCAAAATCTTTTATCACCAAGACAAGCCGGTTTTCGACAACTACACTCTACAAATGAACAAGTCATACGCCTCGGCCAAGAAATAAAAGACAGTTTTAACAAGAAAGAAGATACCTTGGCAATATTTATTGACTTTCAGTTAGCATATGACTCTGTTTGGAGAAATAAATTATTACTAAAACTCCAGAAATTAGGTATCTCCAGCAATATGTTCAGATGGATATCAGAATTCCTTAGTTAAAGATTCATTGCCACTAAATTCAATAACTCACTTTCTAGTTACAGACAAACATATCGAGGTCTACCTCAGAGCGCTGTCCTCAGCACAACTTTATTCAATATTTATATAAATGACTTACCCTCCCTATTAGAGGAATCAAACATGAAAACAGCACTATTTGCAGATGATATAGTTTTGTGGACTTCCGGATCTTACAGACATAAAGACAAAATTCAAAATTCTGCTCTTAAAGCTCTAAATAAACTACATGAATGGAATACATCAAATTTGATGACACTCAATTTAAGCAAACGTAACTACCAAATATTTTCACTCGGTAAAAACGAAAGAGAATTCAATATCCAATACAATGGCCAACACCTTCCTAGGACTTATGAATCCAAATATCTTGGGAGTTATTTTCGATAGTAAGTTAACATGGAGCAACCATTTGAAATACATTTCTGAAAAAGCTCGTAAAAGATTCTCCCTTCTAAAAAGACTAGCAGGAAAGAAATGGGGATGCTCTAGGAATACTTTGAACACTACATACAAAATGTTTATACAGCCAGTGCTGACATACTGCGGAGAAATTTTAATTACTTCACCTTTCATAAACGACATAGAATATGTTCAAAACCAAGCTCTCAGACTCATTACTGGTGGAATCAAAACAACGCCAATAGATTCTATGAGATTCCTCACTAATATTAAAAGCATCAAAATGACAATAGAAGAAAAAGCACTGATTCAATATGAAAAACTTATCAGATTACCAGGTAACAATTGGCATTCATACAGTCCTCTTTGTAGACTGAAAACTCAAAAAAGTTTCATATCCATTGTTCAAGAATTAAAACAGAAAATCAATATCCCGAATTTAAAAGAAAACTTACAAATTAAACCAAACCCTTTAACTCTATTAAATATAGAATGTTGTTGTTTTCTAATGCCAGGCGTTTGACAGTAAAGTCATTTGACCTCTTGCACTCCAATATTTTTCAAAGATATTATCATGACCAGCCAATGAAGCACAGATTTTGAGGTGCTCAGAATCCATTTCTTGATTAAATATAGAATATAATCTAAATGTAACAGAAGAAATACTGAAATCAGAAGTAAACACTGAAATGCTGAAACAATTGTCTTTAGAGACAATTAATATTAGGTACCCTCCACAAAACTGGCTTCATTTATACACCGACGGATCCTTGATCTCCAGAGAACAAGGTGCCGGTGCAGGTGTTAAGTGCTGTCTCTTCTCACTTTATAGATCTCTTGGATATGGAACAACAAGTTTTGATGGTGAAATCATTGCAATAAGTGAATGTCTCAGGAATCTTCTATGCCACATCAATAAATTTAGGAATGCAGTTATATTGTCGGACTCCAAAGCAGCTATTCTATCAATCATCTCTAAACACACACCTTCATCTCAAACAGCAGAAATAACTAAAATGCTCTCTCAATTATTATCACTCAATAAAAGAGTTGTGTTCCAATGGATACCATCCCATTGTGGAATCCTGGGAAACGAGAATGCGGATGCTTTAGCAAAGAAGGGCAGCACTGCTACTTACAGACCTGTTACTAAATCTACGTATTACTCTGTGAAGAGATTTATTAAATCTACATACTTAGACTTCAACAAACAAAATTTGATAACTCAATCCCAAGGGAAAAAATGGAACTCTCTGCATCAAAATCCACAGTTAATTCCCGATTTACCACGAAAATCTTCTGTAGCTGCATTTAGATTGGCAACAGGCCATGATTGTTTGGCCAAACACCTGCATAGAATTGGAATATATCAGTCCTCTAACTGCCCATTGTGCAACTCAAACCAAGAAATGGATTCGGAACACCTCAAAATCTGTGCTTCAGTGGCTAGTCATGATAATATCTTTGAAAAATATTGGAGTGCAAGAGGTCAAATGACTTTATTGTCAAATGCCTGGCATTAGAAAACAACAACAACATATTGTTTTCATTGTTCTTTATAAAGCAATTTCTCCTCGGGGTTTAGGTTGACCCCGCTTGGTAGTTTGTGTTGGTCATAGAGCTTGGTAGTCTAAAGGTTAAATGCAACAGACTTATGTCAGTAGATTTACTGGCATGTAAAAGAACTCCTATGGAACAAAAATTCCGACACACTGGCAACGCTGATATAACCTCTGCAGTTGCGCCCAGGTTTCTGAAGCATATGTCAATACTGGCTTGAAATATGTTTTATACATTGCCATTATACTCTTTATGGGTACATCTTTATTCCAAATTAAATGTTTTATTAAATTGTATACATTTGAACTTTTCTGTATTCTTTTGCTAATTTCATGCTGTATTTTTCCATTTGAAGAAATTTCTGTTCCTAAATAATTAAACTTCTCTACCTTTTGCAAATTTGTGCCTGATAACTTACTATTTCAGTCTTCACTCTGTGTTCTTGATATTTTCATAACTATTGTTTTCTCAATGTTCATTTTTAAGTTAAACTCTTCTGCTACTGTCTTCCAATACACAAATATTTGTTCTAAGTAATTTACAATTCGAGGTATGTATATAAAAATTTTCTTGATGAGAGAATGTAAATAAACAGTGATTTTATTAGTAAGTTTGGGGACTCTAGCTAGTGAATCACTGCGTAGAATATAGAATATTGTACAGACTGTCATCTGTCTCTTACTGACAGGGATTGTCCTGGAATGGAATACTGTCGGGACATTGATAGCAATGTTCCACAATTTTCTGTCGAATTCTACCAAAATCACCTAAATATGGAAAATTCCAGAAAAAAATTATCAAGCAGTACTGTGTACATAAAAATGTTTAAACTCTGCTTAGGAAAGTGAATAATACCAAAAGCATAATTTATCCTTGAATACAGAGTTGAATTTAACCTGGGTGGTTAAACAATTTTCAGCTACAACATAAACACGCCTACTTAATACAATAATACGTTCATTTCATTCATCCATTTTGGAATGAAATGTCCTTTCTTTCTTCTATTGTTTTACCTCTTCTTTTCAATATTGACTTACAATCTAATGTAGTGTAAGGGAAGATATATCTCTGAACCAGCACTGAAGAAAAACTCACACTGTGGCCCTTCCTGATACGTGGTTCGCACGGTATGGGGCCACCACTAAGACAACACGAGATAGTACATGTCAAAGAACAAACACCCACTCCCATGGATGGACTGCCATGCCAGGAATCAAACCACAGATTGCTTGGATGGTAAGTGCATACATTATCCATACATTCTTGTGTTGTAACAGGACAGGAAGGAAAACCAAGACTAGTGAGTAAGCACAATCAAGTATGTTTGATTTCTTATAATCACGTATCTATGTGATGCCGAGGTTCAGAACTGTATCTCTCTTGTTTTAGAATGCAATATGTAAATATAAAAATATTAGTCTTTATTAAACACAATGTGTACAACTTTTTAGCCATTATTTTTTTGTTTTGGAGGCCTGGCTCAGGACCACGCAAAGTGAGGGTGATTGTGGAGTATGGTGGAATGATGATGATAATGGTGAGAGGAAATGAGAGAACCCCGAGAAAAACCCGTGCCTGCTTTGTCTATCACAAATTCCTTCGCGACTCAGGTGATCCCAGGCAACCACAGTGGAAAGCAGAGAGGCTAGCCACTCTGCCACAGGCAATAATATATAAGTATAAGCAACCTAGGCCTACTCAAGGATATGAATAAAAATTCATGACACTGTGTTTAAGGTACTATGGCAATAACAATACTCATAGTATCTACAAGCATTAGAAAACAATAAGATTCTTCCTGTTGCAAGCTCATTTCTCTCACTCTGTTGTGTGTGGCAGAAGTAGTTACAATAATTGTACAGAGTAAACAGTTTGAGCTAAAATTATTATTATTTTATTTATTTTTTTATGAGTCTAAGAAACTTGTTCCCCCTAAAGCTGGTAATTCTTATGCCCAAGCACCAACTGTTTGCCTCAACAGTAGGAGGCATGAGAATCTCTAAGCAATGTCGAATGTCTAGGTTCACTGCCTTTGAAGGTCATATGCAGGAGATTTGCAGTCAAATATAGCATATCAAATGCTGAGTATATGACTCGTCACAGCACTGAAGATTATTTTTCCCGTTACTAGTCTAAATAAAGGCATTATAATCATGCACTTTAAACAAAATAAATATTTTACTCAACATAAGAATGAGGGTGCTATAAACTCAATAGCATATAAGAGTTGTTGCCAATATTGTAAATGTGTCAGGTTTCCTGTTCGTCATTTTCTATACTTACACACATTTTCCGAACTGGTAATTCATCCTGTGATTCTGGAAGTAATTCCTTCAGGGGCCTGTACCTGCGATCCAGGCCCATGTATAGAGATGCATATTTTTTCACTGTTGATATGAAAGTTCTGTTTTATTACAAACTTCTCGCTCAGTTAATGACATATTATATTAGCTAAAATTACAAACAAAAAATTGTACAGTAATCAGTACACTGATGGAAAAATGAATTCAATGGTCATAACTGACTGATCAAGTGATTATTTCATCGAACTCGACTAAACTTTGATAGGTCTGTATCAATCTTCAATCCAAATACCCACTTGAATATGATAACATTATTATCAAATATGTGAAAAATTCTAGCAACTATTTAATTAGTATAAAGAGAGACATTATTCTTCTATATTTTTCAATTTTGTAGTAAATGTTATATGAAAAACAAGTTTCTATTCTTCTATATTGTTTCAAAGTAAATAAAAGAAGGTCAACACGAAAAGTTCATCATCAACATAGTGCATCCACGGTAAAGAACACTTTCCTGGTCATTGTCCCAGTCACTACTTCTGTGCTCTATCGCAATCTCTCGGCAGATGGGGACACATGTTGGCTGTATTTTGATAACATACAACAGGAGTACATACCATACCTCAGTTCTTTCGTCAGAAGACAAAAGTGCCAAAACACAGACTTTTATAATGAAGAATCGGTAGAACAAAGAAAAATTATCTCCAGCTGGGACTCGAACCCAGGTTTCCAGCTTTACGTGCTGGTGCTTTACCCACTAAGCCACACTGGATTCAAGTCCCAATTCTGGATTGAATCCCTCTCATTTTTAAGTTTAACCTACTGTGTTCTCCTTTGTTGGCCTACCCTCATGTACCATGTCACAATATGTGTGACAGTAGACACAATATCCAACCATAAGTACAGAGGTTCACTCATTACGAGTGATTAAGTGGCTGGGGTCCGACAACATGGTGCCATCTTGAATCACAAAGTGATTACTTATGCTTTATCATATTACTATTATGTAATGAAGTACATACTGAGTTTCAGTGCAGTAATTCTGCGTTTCCATATGATGAAGAATTGGTAGAACAGAGAATTATCTCCGGCACCAGGACTCGAACTTGGGTTTCCAGTTTTACATGCTGGTGTTTTATCCACTAAGCCACACTGGATTCAAGTCCCGATGCCAGATTTAATCCCTCTCATTTTTAAGTTCTACCTACTATGTTCCCTTTGTTGGCCTGCCCTCATGTACTGTGTCACAGTATGTGTAACAGTAGACACAATGTCCAACCACAAGTACAGAGATGCACTCATTATGAGTGCCTGGCATCCAACGGAACATAGTCCTGTCTTGAATCACAAAGTAATTACTTACGCTTTATCATCTATTATCTACCAACGGGGTGAGGGGGTAGAGAGAGACAACACATAGTAGATAGAGAGAGCAGCTGCCATGCGAGAAGCTGTGAGAGTAGGGATGTTCCCCTACCGCTGTTCTGTTCTTTCAGAACCAGCCATTAAAACTTAACATGTTATGCTTATTACTGAGACAACCTGCTATCAAACAGAAGGATAATGGGCCAACATTGAGGATAAGTTTAGGTACCGGTAGGTTTTTATGAAGAGACAGCTTAGTGACATGTAGCCACATTTCAGTGACAAGGTTAGACAAGGTCTGATGAGGACTTATGTGCTTCGAGTAAAAATGATACAAATGAATGTCAGGCCAATCATCCCTCTGCTCCTTGATACTTCTTAATATCAACTATGATTTTGAAATCCAGTTCTTCCCTTAACATACTTCATTCACTTCATTTATTTCTTTTACAAGATATCTCACTCACAATTACAGCATTTAAATGGAACCTGTAATTGCAATATTTAAAAATACGGCCTCTATGGCTATAGGCCTATAATTCCTTATTAATTAATTATTCTAAACTTTACCATATACATACAACTTAGAACAATACAAACAAGAGTGATTCCTAAATAAATTTACTTCATACAAAACTTACTTTCTGATATAGTTATGTCATTTGCACTTAAAAAACTAGCTGATGTAAATACAATAATTAGTCTCTTTTCCTGTGGTATCAGCTGCTGTAGAAGAGCTCATTGTAATGATCTTGCTACTACATGTTCTAAGAGCACATCTAGAGACGTAAAAGCCATAGAATTACATGTATGCATTTGTTCAGCTCATGTAAAATATTTAAAAACAAAATTTATAAGTAGGCCTATGGTATGACAATAGCAGCCACATATGCACTTTTTCAATCGTGAAACAAGTGTGCAGGTATAGGGTACTCCTAATTATTATTTAGAAAAGGCAGTGTGCATGTAGAATAAATTAAAACGTACTATATTTCTACCATTGATATGAAATGCAGCACCTGAAATGTGTCTATAGCTTAATTGGAATTTTTTTTTTTATACTGGTACTGGTACTTACAGCTTCATTTTACTTGTATTCCTTCACAGTATTAAATTCCTAATTATGTGTTTGCCTATAACAAAAGGCATATTGTAATTTTATTAACGTGATTACAACTGATTACAGAAAACAAATATAATAACTGATTTGCAAAATGAAAAGAATGTTTATATTTTCTAACTAAAAATGCAAGATGAGTGCAGCCATTGCAATTTTATTTTTAATGTGACAAATTTACTGCATTTATGTACCGGTATTACTTATTTTGTTAGCATTGATAGACATATATATTTACAAACTATTTGATACACCCAACATTGCACATGTGGGCATAGTCCAGGATCTACCATGGTTACTAGTCAAAACAAAATAACAAATGAAGAACCATGATTAGACCCAGATCACACACGCACGCACACACATAATCCAGTCCCTACCATCATAGCCCACCTCCATCAAATCTATTTTAATATTATCCTCCCACCTACGTATATATATATATATATATATATATATATATATATATATAGAGAGAGAGAGGGAACCCAAGAGTTGGAACTTAAACTGAGACGATTCTTCTGACGCCGGGGTGGGTATCTGGTGTGGCTTAGTGGATAAAGCATCAGCACGTAGAGCTGAAAACCCGGGTTCAAATCCCGGCGCTGGAGAGAATTTTTCTCCGTTCCATTACTCTTTCATCTTATGATGACGCAGAATATCTGCATGGAAATATCATATGTACTTCGGTAGATTAAAATAATATATATTATATGCGTAAATCACTTCGTGATTTAAGACGGCGCTTATTCCGTCGGATCCCGGCCAACTAGTCACTCATAACGAGTGCACCTCAGCACATGTGTGGACTTCAGTCCTGCGTTCATAGACATCTATGACGTAGTGCAGAGGACGGCCACTAGAGGGAACCCAAGAGTTGGAACTTAAACTGAGACGATTCTTCCGACGCCGTGGTGGGTATCCGGTGTGGCTTAGTGGATAAAGCATCAGCACGTAGAGCTGAAAACCCGGGTTCAAATCCCGGCGCCGGAGAGAATTTTTCTCCGTTCCATTATTCTTTCATCTTATTTCTTTTGAAGGTTATGCCACAAATTATTAATTGGATTAAGATCCAGGGACTGAGCAGGCCACCCTAGAACTTGAATATTGTGTCTTCCCAACAACTGTGTTGTTGTTCTGGTAACATGTGCAGTGGCACTGTCGTGCATTAGAAGGAATTCAGGACCAATTTCTTCAGCGATGGGAAAGACTACAGGCTGCAATATCTCTTGAATGTAACAATTTGCTCCTAGTGTTCCTTCAACTAAAACGAGGTGCCATTATTCTTCCCCATAACATGATAGAACCTTCTTGGAATCTATGAACCTCCTGTACATATCTTAGTCTTTCTGCTTGACCTGGTTGTCTCCATATGCGTATTCTTCTGGAATCTGGATGTAGACCGAAGCGTGATTTATCAGTAAAGAGAACCTGACCCCATTGATCATCTGTGCAATCTTCATGTTGCTGACACCACAAAACACGAGGTTTTCAATTTCCACGTCGAATAGCTGGAAACCTCAATGGGCAACGGGCATTAAGACCTCTCTTGTGCAATTTGTTCCTAATGGTCTGGGTTGATACAACCACATTCCCAACATTCTGCAAAGCACTTCTTAACATGCTTGCAGTTGAAGTCCTTTCTCTCAAGGCTCTTAGACACAGAAATCTGTCTTGTGCGGCAGTTGTAACTCTTGGTTTATCTGGATGTTGTTCTTCTGGACTACCAAATTCACGATATCAACTCCACATTCTGAATATTACGCCTCTTGCAGTTTTCAGAGCCATTGCTGAGTCAGCTTGTGTTCCACCGTTTTCAATTATATCAATTGCTCTAAACATGTCATCGCAGCTTAAATAACGATGCTGAACATTCATTTCTACTATTTTTTAATGTTTTACACTGTTGAAGTTACCCGAATTCTCCGTTACAAATGAACTAACCACCCTATCTAATGCACTAAAATCAAATACCTTACTATAATAATACCGGACAGCTATATACTAGCAGCATTGACATGAGTGCGAAATATTGCGGACTTGACATCTAGTGGAGCAGCATGGAATTACATCCACAAATACAAATATTAACATAGTGGAAATTGGACTATTGTTTAAAACGTGAGGTACTAATGTAGAATAATATACGAGACACTTAAGAAATGTTGAATAGTACCATATTTAATGTAACGTTATTTTATATCAAAGCTGCATATTATGAGAAATATTGCATGCTTCATATTATTTTCCGTAATTAATTGTTACATATTTTTTCTTTGCTTTAGTGAGACAAAATTAATTCTGAATTAAGAATGAATTTACAATAACGCTTTATATACCCATTGCTGACAACTGCAAAGATAAAAATAGTAATAATCTGATGCTTGTAATAATTAGTAAAGGTATGTGGACAACAATATAAATTATAAATTAATTTGCTAAAACTTTACAATTTCCAATATATTTTTCTATCCATTTATTAGGCTTAAATGAAAAAGCCAATTTTTATTGTCCTATCAACACAGAGACAAAGGCCTACTAAAGAATTTTGTTGACTCGCGTTTTATGAACTCTCGGAAATCGAAAGTACGATTTGGAGCAATTTGTAATGCTGTAATTGTAGCAATTATAAACAGCACATATACACCCTGACATTTTAACACAGCACTAATTAATAAAATTATTAACCAGCCCAGCAACAATATACAGTTGATTACAGCTTGTTTCGCGAGTATCTCCACACTGGCAGCCTAGGTAGCAGCACCAGCGTCGTTTGCGCGCAGAACTGCTAGCTGCCCGGTATTACGAGGGGGATCCAGGAAATAACGACCGTTTTGTTGTAATAATTAAAAAAATATATTTATTTGAAAAAACAAAGTCTGTTACATAACTGAAGCTTCCTTTACTTCTCTACATAATCACCACCTACATTTAAACATTTGTCATTCGTATCTGTTCACTAGCTTTAGAATTCCCGTGTTATACTCCTCTGCCGCCAGTTCATTAAGCCAGGTGTTCACTGACTTCTTCAACTCTTCATCACTTCCAAAACGCGTACCACCCAGAAAGTCTTTCAGCTTAGTGAAAAGGTGAAAATTGCTAGGAGCAAGGTCTGGACTATAGGGCGGATGATCAAAGATTTCCCAACCGAATTGATCCAGCAATTCTCGAGTTGAAGCAGCAGTGTGCGGGTGGGCGTTGTCATGAAGAAGCACAACTCCTCTCGAAAGCATTCCTCGCCTCTTGTTTTGGATGGCTCGCCGTAGTTTTCGTAAAGTCTCACAATAACGATTTGCATTGATCGTAGTGCCTTTTGGCATGAAATCCAGCAAAAGAACACCTTTGCGATCCCAAAAGACAGTAGCCATGACTTTTTGTGTTGAGAGAGTCTGTTTGAATTTTCTCGGTTTCTTGGGTGATGAGGGATAATGTCACTGACGTGATTGGCGCTTGGTCTCTGGGGTGTTGTGAGACACCCAGGTCTCATCACCAGTCACAATTTGATCAAGAAAGGCATCTCCATCTGTGTCATATCGCATCAAGAATGTCAATGCTGAGGCCATTCTCTGAGCTTTGTGTTGGTCACTCAGTTGCTGTGGAACCCATCGTGCACAGATTTTGTGGTAGCCAAGATGTTGCGACATAATTTCACCAAGCAAAGAACGAGAAATGTCAGGAAAGGCAATATGCAATTCGTCGAGTGATGTGCGCCTGTCTTGCAAGATTCTGTCGTTCACTTTAGTCTTCAGGTCTTCTGTGATGAGTGATGGGCGTCCGGGTCGAGTTTCATCGTGGACATTTGTTCGCCCATTGTTGAACATTTCGAACCATTTTCTCACATTTCTTTAATTCAATACAGTATCACCATACACTTCTTTCAATTGCCGGTAAATCTCTGCAGGTTTCAAATATCGGGCATTCAAAAATCGAATCACACTCCTCACCTCACAGTCGGCGGGATTATCAATCACGTCGTTCATTTTGAAGTAACACAAAATGCACAATGGCGACTTGTTGCAACCAGTACTCGCAACATTATGAGAACACATGTTAAGGAAGCCAGTTGACCTTCAAACAAGGAAGGGGAGTCAGCTGCGCGGCGGGTATGCGCGAACGGTCGTTATTTCCTGGATCCCCCTTGTATTATAGTAAGGTATTTGCTAAAATAAGAAATTCCAATTGATATTTGATAGCTGTCTCAACCAGGGTTTAATAATCGACCTCCTAATCAATTCTAAATGAATATTTATATTTAATTCAATTTTTTCTTTAATAAAAACCATAGTTAGGTAGGCTATCATTGAAAAATTTATTGGAAATGCAACAAACAATTTAGGCTACAAAACAAATTACATTTTATAAAGAATATAAATGATGATTAATTATGCAAATCGATGACTTCAGTGCAGTGGAGGATATCATGTCCAGGGTGCTGTCAGGAACTTTTAATTTTCGGAAGACTTCTAAGGACTCCCATGGGATTGTGCCTCTAGCCCCAATCATAATTCCTGTAACGTCCCATGTCTTGATGTTATATTTGATCCCCAAATCGCTGCAGCATGGCAGATAAATTGCTTGTTTTTCTTTCCAGACTTCTCTAGGTTGTTCCTCGCTGTTCTCAAAACGGACTGTGGGATTGAGAATGAGTGCACAATTTTTTTTTTTTTTGGTCTATAACAATGATTATGCTGTTCGAGTTGAACCATCAGCAGAAAGACACCCAATTTCCTCGTACACCTCATACTTATCAGCCCGGCAAAGTTTATTGGCAATCATGGAGGGAATTTTATTATGACAGTCAATTCTCAGTAATACTCCCTTCCGGCAAAAACCCAGTACATGGGCTAAGGTTTCTTGCTCATCGCATCTTCTGCAATGGGTAGTACCAAGGCTTCTGCGTGGGAGGGTTCTGACTGGAAAAACGTTGCAGCTCATTTTGATCGCTTCAGTCCATTGGCTGCAGGAGAGACCCTTCTTGTTGGAAACCATTTCTCTTTCTTCCAGTGGGAATAAAATGTGACACCTTTCCCTTTTCCAGTAAGTTCACTCCATTTCTTAAAGGAGTCTTCACGAAGTGTTCTCCTCGAACATTTTTGACGAAATCATGAACTTGGTCTGGCTGAAGGGGTAAATGACTAATACTCAGATCAATTTCGTCTTGAAGGTTTTGGGTAGCAGCAATATAAGGATTGCTTTCATCCAGAAGCAGCCAACATACATTTATGTGTTGAAGAAATGCTTCCCACTGAGCTCTGAAAACTCCTAGACCTCTTAACTTTCGCGGTGCATATATCATGGCATCAGGATTTCTTTAACAGAACTACGGATAATTTTATCGACGTCAGCTAGAAACTTTGCAGTTAGATCTTTCAATGGTGCACACTGCAGGGTATATATGATCTGCGGCCAGGTATACTGATTAATGATGTTTAACTTTTGTTCAGGAATCTGCATGGCGGATGATACAAGTTGGTTCAGGTTTGTAGCGCGTTGAGCAATAACTTCAGAAGCGTTAAATTTTATTTCATCATTGAAGTTAATCTCTAGATATTTAATCGTTTCGTGAGGGGTAATGCAATGGAATTCATTGCCATCAGCAGTAGTAAGAGGATGGGAACTAAGCTAACCCCTGTGAAGCGAAATTACGTTACTTTTACTAGTATTTATGTCCAGACCTATTTTTGCTAGAGAGCCCATGACTAGCATTATAAGATGTTTAGCTGCATCTTCATCTTTACATACAAGGATCAAATCATCCGCAAAAGTGAGGATCAATATGTTTTCCATTTGAGGAATTACATTATATCCATATTCTTCTGTGATCTGACTCTCACTTAATTCATTTAATAGGAAATCTAAGGCCAGATTAAAAAGGATAGGGGAGAGGAGGGCTCCTTGGATCACTACTTTTTTCATTGGAATTTGTTGACTTTTTGTGGTTCTATTTATATATATGCTAGTTGAATTTTCCTGAAGAAGGGTGGTGACAAGAGCCTTCAGTTTGGGAGGAAATGGAAACTTGTAAAGGCTTTTTTCAATATGAGCATGAGAGACATCTTTAGAAATATCAAGCATAATGATACAGCAGTTTTTCTTGTTCGGTTTAGAGTCCTTCAGACAACCATTCAAAATTGATGAATTGATAAACATTCCAGGACTGGACATGAACCCGTGCTGATTCATTGTGAGTTCAAGGTATGATTGGAGTTTTTTATCAATTATCCTTTCGATTATTCTGCGAAGTAATGAAAAGATAGTTATAGGCCCCCAGTTATTGATATTATCAGGATTACCATTCTTGTAAATGAGAATGGTTTTACCACATCTTAAACAGGGTGGAACATGCCCCATCGAAGCATATAGGAAGCAATATATGAGATGGTTTTGTAAGCTCTAAGATCTTTTATAACTTTCATCCGTATACCGTCTTCGCCAGGAGCAGTGTCAATTTTGATACCCTTGCAAGCGTTAATTACTTCAATATCTTTCACTATTACATTCTCTGATTCAAATAGGAACGGAATCATGGCTTTCCAGCGAAGTAACAGACTCAGAAGTATTTAGAAACGATTATATAACATACAGACGCGACCGTATAGGAACAGGGGGAGGAGTTTTTATATGTGTGAAAGAGTGCCTGCAGAGCGCTGAAAATTTTAAAGACTCAGAGTTGGAAATGTTGGGTGTAGACATAGCGGATGATTATTCACGAAACATACTCGTATTACACATCATCGGTTTATACAGGGCTCCGAAATAAGGCTTGAACATAGTGTGTAAAATAAGAGATATGTTGGAAAATAGAAACATTCGCAGCCAATATGTTATCGTCGTGGGAGACCTAAACTTGCCCCAGGTAAACTGGCAGGGTACAATAGACGGAGGGATGGGTCAAACCCAGTCATTAGTAAACTCACTCATCTGGAAACACAACTTAATACAAGTAACAGATAGGGCAACACAGGGAGATTCCTTACTAGACATATTTCTTTTAAGACCCTCAGAAATAGTAACAGGTATTGAAGTAATTGCAGGTATTAGTGACCACGACGCGGTAATTCTTGAAATATTATGGAATGCTAAGTATAAGCAAGTGGAACAAAGAACAAAAATATCTTGCAATATAACAAAGCAGACAGAGAAGGCTTCCAAAATTATCTTAGAGAAAAGTACTCAACATGGGTAGTAAAGGGCAGTAGTGTAGAAGAATGCTGGGCGGAGTTCAAGCAGATTATACTAACAGGAATATTCATTCATTCATTCATTCATTTTATTCCATAAATCTTACATGAGCAATGAAGCTTTAAGATGTGGAACAAGTCAAAATTTTACAATATTACAATTATAATTTTTACAAATTTTTATAGTTTTACAATTTAGTAATTTTCTACAATTTTTACAATTTTGTGCAATTTTTTACATTTTGGCGAGATGTAGTGAGATGAGGTGAGGTCCGAGGATTCGCCAAAATATTACCCGGCATTTCATCATTTAAATACTTGTCTACAAAATGAATCTTGGGAAAAATGTATATAGTGCTGATACCATTGATATTAATATTAAATTTAATGCATTTTTCACTTCATTTACGAATTATTTCAATGAATGTTTTCCAGTCAAGGTGGTGAAAAAATGTAAAAGTAAAAACATGTGGATAACTCAGGGAATTAAAATATCATGTGCTACAAAAAGAAATCTATATTTAATGAGTAGGAATAGTGATGATCCTCATGATCTTAATTACTACAAGAATTACTGTAAAACTTTGACAAAAGTTATAAAAGATGCAAAGAAAATATATCTGAATGAAAAAATACAAAATTCAGATAATAAGATTAAAACTATTTGGGATATTATTAAAAATGAAACTAATCGATATTCAAAGAATGAAAATATTACTTGCATTAAAATCAATGATAGTAAAATAGATAACCCAAAATCAATTGCAAATCATTTTAACGACTTCTATATAAATATTATTCAGAACTTAAACATTCAAGATTGTGCAGAAGATGCTGCACTTGGTTACCTAACTGATGCATTTAACACTGAGTTTTTAGGTCTCAAATTTATTCCCACTACCGCAGCAGAAATCATGCATGTGATAAAACAACTAAAAACAAAATATTCCTCTGGATATGATGAAATTCCAAGTAAAGTTCTGAAAGCTTGTTCTGAAATATTATCCCCTCCGTTAAGCTATCTATGCAATTTGTCAATGCAATGTGGTATTTTTCCAGAAAGACTAAAAAAAGGGAGATAAATGTACCATTGCTAATTATAGACCCATATCATTATTAACAACATTCCCAAAAGTGTTTGAGAAAGTTATGTATAATAGATTATATTATTACCTGGAGTCCAACAATATATTAGTTTTGGAACAGTTTGGATTTAGAAAACAAAAATCGAAGGAGAATGCTGCTTTTAGTTTGGTGGATGAAATACTAAATTCATTAAATTCGAAACTACATGTAGATGGGATTTTTTGTGACTTGGCTAAAGCATTTGACTGTGTAGACCATAGTATATTAGTAAAAAAATTGAAGTTTTATGGTATTAAAGATGAGACGTTGGGTTGGTTTACATCGTACTTATCAAATAGAAAACAAAAAGTAGAAATAAGTGTACCAAATAGTCATAAAGTTACTTATTCAGAATTTAGAAATATTAAACATGGTGTTCCGCAGGGGTCAATTATCCCGGTTAAACGTTTATCAAACAATCCTGACCCCGAATATTATAATAATTACATACAGAAACTTAAAAGAAAACTAAGGAAATCCTACAGCCAGTGCAAGGAAAGCATTGTAAAACAAACAAGATTCAAACAACTATCGAAAGAACTGCTTAATGCGAAGAAGATAGCGCAGGAAAATTACTTAAATAAACTTTTCAAAGGTGAACAAAACGGGTGGGGGGAATTTCATAAATATGTGAAGAGATGACGCAAGGAAAACTATTCGAGCCTCCTTCTAAAGAACAACCTCAATGAATTTATTGTACAGGACAGAGAAAAAGCAGAAAAACTAAATTCCTTTTATGCCACTGTTTTTTGGGATGAAGGCAATAATACCTAACTTAGCTTCTGTGGAAAATACGGATCAGTTTTCTATCAAGTCTAGGGACATAAGGAGAAGGATCTCTAATTTGAAAACTCATAAATCAGTAGGACCTGATGGTATCGCCGGAGACATGTTAAAATTGGGAGGGGAAGCCATGATTCCCTATCTAGTTCGTATATTTGAAATATCAATAAATAATGGTACTGTCCCGCGAGATTGGAAAGATACAATAATGGTGCCAATTTATAAGTCAGGGTCTCGCTCAGAAACAAAAAATTACAGACAAGTCAGCCTCACCTCTATGGTTTACAAACAGATGGAACACTTGATTTCAGCATACCTAAGGCAGCATTGGAATGATTTAAATTGGTTACATAATTGTCAGCGTGGGTTTTGGAGGGGGCTACTCATGTCAGAGTCAATTAGTAACTGTATGTCAGGATTTAGCAGACGGAATAGATTCAAATAGCCAAATAGATGCAGTGATTATTGACTTTAAACACGCATTCGATGTAGTCCCATTTGACATACTGTTGGTTAAACTACAATCAATGGGGGTTGACTTCAAAGTACTCCAATGGATCAAGAAATTTTTAACTTGTCGGAGGAATTATCGAGCCCAATAGAAATTACTTCCGGGGTCCCGCAGGGGAGTGTCTTGGGGCCCCTTCTATTCCTTGCTTTTGTAAATGATCTGCCAGTTAACATCTTGTCCAGGGTTCGCTTATTCGCGGATGATTGTATCGTATATAGGGAAATAAAAAGTCATGAGGATACTACTCTCCTTCAGAATGACCTCAATAGAATAAACGATTGGGCAATGGCCAACAAAATGAAAATAAATAAATTCTCTAAAGAGAAAAGCCATTAGCTTTACAAGAAAAAGAAATAAAATAATCGCATCGTATATGTTAGGGGGTGAAACCATTCCGGAAGTTAAAAAATGTAAATACCTAGGAATAACATTTAGCAGCAATCTCGGCTGGGGGGAACACGTTACTGACACAGGGGGAAAGGCATGGAGGGCGTTACGCTTTGTGATGAGGGTACTAAGAAAAGGCTCTGATAAATCCAAAGAGATTGCATATAAATCACTAGTTCGTCCAGTAACAGAATATGGTGCTGCATGTTGGGATCCTTACAGATTAGAACATATTAAGACACTGGAAAAGATTCAAAAATGGGCTCTCAAGTGTTGTCGTAATAATTTACCATTAAAATGGGACACACTCACAGACCGGAGAATGCGAATTCGATTATGAGCAATGTTCAAAACATACAGAGGTGAGCCTGCCTGGAGAGAAATAAAAAATAGGTTGCAGCCGCCAAATTACTCTTCAAGGAACGACCACTCATATAAATTGAGGGAAAGAAGACAGAGGACGGACACTGGAAAGTTTTCTTTTCTCAATTGTACTGGAATGCTTTACCCGCAGACTTACTAAAGGCTTTACCAATAACCAAAAATGTATTTAAAAATAGGCTTAAAGACTTTATTAATAGACGGTAGTACATTATACACATGATTTAAAGGGTGTAATTGATATCTTGTTATTTGAAGTGTTCTATCAGTGAGGAAGTGTGTTGTGTCAGTGAAGTGTGTAGTATCAGTGAAGTCTATTGTGTAAGTGAAGTGTGTTTATGTCAGTGAAGTGGCTGTGCAAAGTATTTGAACAGTGCAATGGTTTTGAAGTGTTAGTTAATTCAGGATACAGTCAGTGCAGTGAGTGAGTTGACAGCGAAATAAGTGTAGTGCCGAAAGGTACTTGTGCAGGTATAAACCTGTCACACTCGTGGGTCTTAGTTCGAACTTAGGGTTAAGATATAAATTAGATTTACTTTAAATGTTATTTTAAGTGATCATGCTTCATTTAATATAGTAATTTAGGATGCTCCTTGTTATTATCATTATTATTATTAATTGAAAAATGAGTTCTATTCAGTCAATACTTAACATAAAACACAATAAAACATGTTATAACAACATTTAAACATGTTGTTATAACATGTTTTATTGTGTTTTATGTTAAGTATTGACTGAATAGAACTCATTTTTCAACTAACATTGAACTTAATGGAACCAATATGCCTTTGAAATTATTATTATTATTATTATTATTATTATTATTATTATTATTATTATTATTTATCATTATTATTAATTATTGTTTTTTTATTAGTTGTGTTTATTAGTAATTGTCATTACTGAGTGTAATTAGTTACCACTGCCACCGGTGTATACCCATTTGCAGTGTGAATAAATACATACACATACACAAAATTTTCTTCTTTAGTAGCATATTCATAGTCTTCGAGCGAGCAGTTATTACTGACTCCAAACAGATTGTTAAAATGGTCAGAGACAATTTGTTCAACTATCTTGCATTCAACCGAAGTATAAGACATTATGTGCTGAACAACTTTCCTACGCTGAAAATGATAATAGAACTGAGCTAATTCAAAGTTAAATTTATTTTTCCTCCGCTCGACATTTTTACGACTAGTTTTCTTGGGATTATTTGATCCTTTATAAGTCATTCCTCGGGATTATTTTTCCATTTTTGTCGATGTTTGTAATATTTAATGGATGGATGTTCAGGCCCTTTACATTACTAATAGCATCCTTTAAAAAGGCGCAATAACTATATACAGTATCATCAAATACGTTATTATAAGGGAGGTCCAAAAGCGCTAGTGATTCAAATTTGTGTTCCCATACCTGAAGGTCAAGAGTCTTCATGTGTGTCTGCTGATGGGCAAGTCTCTTGGACGACACAAAGCTGTGAGAGAGATGCTCCTTTTTGGTAGGACTGAGTTATTTTATTCCTGTGTTCTTGAGGATGGGAACGCACTAAATGGTGGTTAATACTCTTAAAGAAACGACCACATAATCACATTTTGTTAACTGCTTAGGCGAATCGTCCTCCTGGTGCAATGACGTCTCTGACATTAGATGTACTGAATGTAAGTTTGGAGCAGAGTCACTTATTTTGTCTGTGTTAGATGTATGCTGAGGCAATATATCAGCATCATCATTATTATTATTATGACTACGAGCTATATGAAGGTGCAGACCTCGGGCAGTAAATTGCTTATGACATAATTTACATTTAACAGAAGTTGATTTCTTTATCGGATTTATTTCCATTCACTGAAATTTCGGATTATCTTGTCAAATAAAATATGTGATTTCTAACAACAACTCCAACAATAAAATAAATGAAATTTAACTTAAAAGTTTGTAAATCTTGATGAAAATTGTATCACTAAAAGAGAAATCAATATAACTGTCCAATTACAGTAAGGCACACTTTACTAATATTTGTAACAAATCATCAGCCAATGAACTTCACTTTAGCACAACACATATAATGATATTCATTATTATACCTAGAAAATATCCATCAATATGCCACATGAATTATCAAGGCAAGGCCTCCTTGAATGCTTCATAAAACAAAATAATGGTTGCTATGGTGTCTGGTGCATAGATAAATGAATAAAGTCACTTACGTGTGCCCAATGCTTAGTACTTATTAGGATTTGGAAAGAATTCTATTAATAAAATCATCTGTTCCTTAGACAATTTTGATGTGTGTATTTACACAGTCTATAGTAAAACGTTAATTAGAATATAATTCATGAAGTTATTAGACTGAAAGGAGGACATAACAGGTACCTAATGATAAACATTGGAAATGAGAAAGCAATATCGATCTGTGGGTACTGTAACTAAATTATCTTAATTTAGATTTTCTACTGAACTTGGAGCCTACTGGTATATCGTGTACTTTACAAGAGCAAATTACTTGCCAGCTACACATACACATAAATGATTTAACTATCCTAATAAAGAAATAAAAAAAAAAAATAATAATAATAATAATAATAAAGAATGGACATTTGCAGCCAAACAGGCTTATGTGCACTCAAAACTCTGACAGACCATGAAGCCATTCTAAAAGTTATAACTTGATGAAAAATGTGGCTTAAACCAGTCTAGCCCTACTGACAGATAAACAAGTCGGTTACTATAAACCACTGCTCTGAAGAAAGTAGATATCTTTCCTCACCTGTACAGGGTTGCTGTGTGATGTGACAATGACAGGGCTTGCCTCATAATTAAGCCTTCAAACACTTTGTTGTGCAAGTTCCGATCCTAGAGGAGGAAAAAAAAAGTACTGTACATGTTTTATATGACATCTGATTGATAGTGCCTGTTGTCGTAAGTGTAAGCCAAGCAGTGCTTACTTGTATAAAAAATCAATCGCAATGTTTGCAATATGAATATAAAATTTACAACACATTATACATACCGGTACTGTATAATATGACTCGTCAGTTCACGACAAATCTGACTTTTGACTAAGACTAGCACAATATGAAGAAAATTTTGCCAATATATGAAAATATTTATTTAATATTTCAATGCTACAATATCTTTGTTCCTAAACTATTTGGAGCAGGTTTAACTCATAATTTACAAAATAATTAATACTGTAGTTACCTGAATGTAAGAAAGAGGCAACTCAATTTTTTACAGCAAAGAAAACAAAAAAAAAAAAAAAAACTTCTTAACATTGGCTGCACTTAACACAAGTCACAACATAAGTAACTTTTCTATATTTTCTGACAAAGATTACACCTTCTGTTAAATATTATTTTGTACAATGAAAAGATTACTCCATATCACATGAAGTAATAGGAGCATATTTGTAATGTGCTACAGTTGGTAGGTTAATATTTGTGGTATTTCACTACTCTTACCTTCAAGCACCTTATTAACTTGAGAGTAGAATGGGTGGTTTGAGTTTTTCAAGTTATTTCTGCAAAACATGTCTGTTGTATCCTTATAATATCAGGAAAGTTCGGTTCAGTGTTAGTTATAGAAATATTAATGGAAGGGGGGTAATAGCATAAATAAATGACAAATATTTTTATGAAGGAAAGTATGAAAATTTTGCTAAAACATAATGAAATATGACATTTTTTGGGTTAACTGCATTCTACACATCGTGAATCATGAAAATTCTTATTCCCATACTGGTAGTAAGCATGTTTTAGAATATGAAATTTCATTACTGTCACTACTTATGAGACACTTGTTGGTTAAGTTCGGGCCCCTCGTGCGTAAAAAAAAAAAAAGAAAAAGATATCACGGTCAAGTGATAAACCAACATCATAAAAAAAAAAAACAAATTCCTAGAAAAGTAACAGTAAGGAATATTTATTGACTGGTGTTCGCAAATTCTTTTACCTAATGTATATGGATTTTGTCAGCTGGTACGTAATTCATTGTCAATCCTAACTGAAGCCATCATATACTTTGACCTAAGGGGAAGATATTTTTGTGCGTGTTTGCATTTTTTGTGAGATTTTTAGTGTACCTGAAAGATTTTCAGATAAATTCGTTGCCAGTGCTATTGATATTGTATATCGTTGTAATTCTATAGAAATAGGAACCTGTTCATAAAGTTCCTTAGAATGCTTATTAAATCATGTCACTGTTAAATGAGGAAAGCAACTAAGACTAGTAAATGGGAATAACCAAGTAATGCAGATTACTACATACCGGTACTAAAGATTAAGATTACTAAATACTTTTATTGATGTCTCTATCTGATATATGATTACTGTACTCCCTAATACTAACAAGATCTGCACACAGCACTTGCACAGGTGAAAGAGCATCGTCACATTCATGGTCATTTAATTTCCTGTGTTGGCTCAGTACCAGCCAATTTTCGTGCTGGTAGATTCATTGTCATTGTTTTATCGAGCGCATTTACGAATAAATAACAGTACTATACAAATATGGCTTTCAGGTATAGCTCCCTGTAAAGTGGACTTGAATAATTTCAAGGGAAAAATTGTTTTGGGGTCAGGCATCAAACCTGGGACCTTTGGCCAAGTGCACCATCACTCTACCGACTGAGCTACCCAGAAACTCTACCAGACCCCAGCTCAATTATTCCCTTTTTATCCACATACCTCAAGTGGCTTGACAACACGTCAGAAACCCAACACTGAGTACACACTTTCTGTGTGATTCAAACTTGTGGTTTTCTGTTAATAATTGAGACAGAGTCTGATGGAGTTCCAGGGTAGCTCAGTCGGTAGAGCATTGGCGCGCTCAGCCAAAAGTCCCAGGTTCGATGCCCGTACCAGATACAATTTTTCCTTTGAAATTATTCGAGTCACCTTTACATGAAAGCTGGATTTGTATAATACATGTTACCATTTGTTAACAGAAAACCACAAATTTAAGTCACACACAAAGTGTGCACTCAATGTTAGGTCTCTGACATCTTGTCAACCCACTTGAGGTATGTGGATAAAAAGGGAATAACAGCCAGGGTCTGATAGAGCTCAGTCGGTAGAGCACTGGCGTGCTCAGCCAAAGGTCCCAGGTTCGGTGTCCGTCCCCGGAACAATTTTTCCCTTAAAATTATTCAAATAACAGTACTGTATATCACATCATTTTTCGAAGTTCGAAGTGTGATTCTGACTCATAAGCTGTACATGCTCAGTAGTCATGCTATTCCTTCATTTAAAATCTTACGGACTAGGATATATGAACGTATACCCCTCCACTATACTGGGTGTAAAAAAATATATGCTACAAGGCTCGGTGATAGGTAGATGAGTACTACGTGATCATATTTTGTTAATAAACCCATGTCCGGAAACACTTTGTTTACATGCTAGCATCTCTGAAATGTGGAGGAGAATATGGGCAGTACGGATCACAAAAGCTAGGAAAGAAGTACAGTAAAAAAGACAATTGAAACTGAAATTGCACCCATGTCCAGAGACCCATGCCCAATAGTCTGGCCCCCTCGCTCACCTGACCTGACACCATTGGATTTCTTTGTACATGAAAACTCTGGTGTACGAGACTCCCATGGAGACACAACAAGATCTTGTGGCACGAATTCAAATAGCAGCTGGAGTCGTCCCAGATATGCCAAGAATATTTCCAAGAGTTCGACATGACATATCCAAGCAATGCACAAAATGTATCGAAGTTGGTGGCAGCCATTTGGAGCATCTTCTGTAGTTAATTAAAATAACGTTTACTTACAGTATTTCAATTGTCTTTTCAACTTCTTTCCTAGTTTTTGTGATCCGTACTGCCTATGTCTTCCTCCACATTTCAGAGATGCTAGCATGTAAACAAAGTGTTTCTGGACATGAGTTTATTTAACAAAATATGATCACATGGTACTCATCTACCTACCACCAAGGCTTGTAACTTTTTTTTTACACCCTGTATATGTTGTTAAAAACTTGCTACACTACATTCATTTAATACAGTTGGTATTAGCATTGTGCATTACAGGCGCTATGTTTGGTTCAAGTTTGTCAAGTACAACGAAGTTCGATATTTGCCAATGTTCGCTCTGCAGGAGGAGGCTGTCGTGTTTGTTCCATCTCGTTAAAAAAATATTCTCTGTTCTCCCCTCCCACCCATTCATATTTTGACCAGTTAAGCATTTTAGCACAGATCTTGCGATTAGTTTTTCATATGAAATAAGGCGAAATTTTTAATGTCTTATTGTCTCTCTCATGTTCGAACATAGCAGACACTAACTGGTACAACTTCCACAAACTGAAGCACCACAAAAGCAGTATGATTGTCGCACGTGATTTGAGAACAATGCTCAACTACAATATGATTCCAATTTTAAATCTTGTTCACATTTTTGTAAATAATTCATAAATAACACCTGAACCACATTACTGCGAATGAGTATCTAGCATTCAAACACTAAAACAAAAATTATATCAACACATTAATTGTTCATATATGATTAATTAAACAGTGACTATATATACACAATTCTCCCACCATTCAGATGTAACAAATATTTAAATATATTAATTTTAAAAAGTCAAATATTCCTAACTTAAATATATTAAGCTCTTCATCAAACTATTCCCTTATTTACCTATCACAGCAGGCCATAATATATCTTCAGAAATTTGTCTTGTATTTCTTTAGCTCCACCTTGATGTGATGAATATTCGTCAACTGTGAATATACTTGGACTTCTCCAGATGGATTGACACACAACCAAATAGATCACATCTTGATAGATAAACGGAGACATACTAGTATAGTAGATATTCGAACTTTCAGGGGTGCAGACTGTAATTCTGACCATTATTTGGTGATTGGAGAATTAAGAGAAAGATTATCAGTAGCCAAGCGAGTAGAGCAGCAAGTTAATATTACTAAATTCAATATTTTGAAATTAAAGGACGAGGAAGCTAAGCAAAATTATCAGGTCGAAATTTCGAATAGGTTTGCCACTTTAGAAAGTTCCGACGAAGTTGAGAAAGAATTAGATGTTAATAGCGTGTGGGAAAATATCAGAGATAGTATCAAAATTGCAGCTGAGCAGAGCATAGGTTATTATGAAACTAAGAAAAAGAAACCGTGGTTTGATGAAGATTGTTGCATGGTAGTAGAAAGAAGGAAACAGGCAAAATTGAAATTCTTACAGGATCCAGTTGAGGAGAAGAGAGATAATTATTTCAATGAAAGACGGGAAGCAAGTCGTACACTTAGGAATAAAAAGAGAGGTTACTTGAAGGAAAAACTGAATGAGGTAGAAACAAATAGTAAGAATAAAAACATTCGAGATTTATATAAGGGTATAAAGGAATTTAAGAACGGATATCAGCCAAGGGTAAACGTGATCAAGGATGAGAATGGTGACTTGCTTGCAGACTCTCCATCAATCCTAAACAGATGGAAAAACTATTTTGCGCAACTACTAAATGTACATAGGCCAAATAGAAATGATCGGGACGAAATTGAAATACAAACTGCTGAGCCATTTATACCCGAACCCACACTTTCCGAAGTCGAAATTGCGATAGAAAATCTGAAAAAGTACAAGTCTCCGGGTATCGATCAAATTCCAGCAGAATTAATACAAGAGGGTGGAAGTGCATTATATAGCGAAATTTATAAACTTGTACTTGCTATTTGGGAAAAGGAAATTGTACCAGAACAATGGAAGGAGTCCATAATTGTGCCTATTTTTAAAAAGGGGGACAAAACCAACTGTGGTAACTTTCGAGGAATATCACTTTTGTTGACGTCGTACAAAATTTTGTCCAATATTCTTTTGAGAAGATTAACTCCGTATGTAGATGAAATTATTGGGGATCATCAGTGCGGTTTTCGGCGTAATAGATCGACTATTGATCAGATTTTTTGTATTCGACAGATAATGGAGAAAAAATGGGAGTATAAGGGTACAGTACATCAGTTATTCATAGATTTCGAAAAGGCATATGACTCGGTTAAGAGGGAAGTATTATATGATATTCTTATTGAATTTGGTATTCCCAAGAAACTAGTTCGATTAATTAAAATGTGTCTCAGTGAAACATACAGCAGAGTCCGTATAGGTCAGTTTCTATCTGATGCTTTTCCAATTCACTGCGGGCTAAAGCAGGGAGATGCACTATCACCTTTACTTTTTAACTTCGCGCTTGAATATGCTATTAGGAAAGTTCAGGATAACAGGCAGGGTTTGGAATTGAACGGGTTACATCAGCTTCTTGTCTATGCGGATGACGTGAATATGTTAGGAGAAAATAGACAAACGATTAGGGAAAACACGGAAATTTTACTTGAAGCAAGTAGAGCGATCGGTTTGGAAGTAAATCCCGAAAAGACAAAGTATATGATTATGTCTCGTGACCAGAATATTGTACGAAATGGAAATATAAAAATTGGAGATTTATCCTTCGAAGAGGTGGAAAAATTCAAATATCTTGGAGCAACAGTAACAAATATAAATGACACTCGGGAGGAAATCAAACGCAGAATAAATATGGGAAATGCGTGTTATTATTCGGTTGAGAAGCTCTTATCATCCAGTCTGCTGTCCAAAAATCTGAAAGTTAGAATTTATAAAACAGTTATATTACCGGTTGTTCTGTATGGTTGTGAAACTTGGACTCTCACTCTGAGAGAGGAACATAGGTTCAGGGTGTTTGAGAATAAGGTGCTTAGGAAAATATTTGGGGCTAAGCGGGATGAAGTTACAGGAGAATGGAGAAAGTTACACAACACAGAACTGCACGCATTGTATTCTTCACCTGACATAATTAGGAACATTAAATCCAGACGTTTGAGATGGGCAGGGCATGTAGCACGTATGGGCGAATCCAGAAATGCATATAGAGTGTTAGTTGGGAGACCGGAGGGAAAAAGACCTTTAGGGAGGCCGAGACGTAGATGGGAGGATAATATTAAAATGGATTTGAGGGAGGTGGGATATGATGATAGAGACTGGATTAATCTTGCACAGGATAGGGACCGCTGGCGGGCTTATGTGAGGGCGGCAATGAACCTTCGGGTTCCTTAAAAGCCATTTGTAAGTAAGTAAGTAAGTATGTGCACGAGTATTTGGTGTTAATAATTTTTGGAAATGGTGATAGTACTGTACCAACTGGGTGAGAGCCAACTGCAGAAGTGAGGAACCAGTCACCAAAAGTGGGAAATGAAGACAGGATCTCTCGATTCAACTCCTCCAAAGATCGTTTCCATCCCGCAGAGAAAGACTGAACAAGTACCAATGCCTTTTCTGGAAAGAAGATATAAACTTTTAACCTTTCAGAACATTTTGCAAAATATACAGTCATTAGAACTGGCTATGTTTACTAAATTTTGAGCTCTCAAGTTCCAGTCATCACTCATCAGGAAAAATGAGAGAATTCAGAAATAGGTGGCATACCTCTTGTTGTATAGGTCTATGGTTTCTGTCACCAAATCCTATCATCGGAATTTCAATTCTCTCATTTTCTGTTAACATTTGAAGGGTACACAGGAATAACGTTCAAGGTCCATTTTAGAAAGTTTCGAGAAAAAACGAATTTTAAAGTTTAAGCACTTAGTACTTAGTTATGTGTGTATTTAACAGAAATTGACGTGGTGGAATGTAAAGAACGATGATTTTTTATTAAATATACAATGCCATTTTGTTCTAAATTTGGATGGCAATAATGGACAATGCAATATAAACAAACAATGTGTAAACTTCCAAAATAAGAACGATCAAGGTCCAAATAGGAAACTTCGAGATACATGGGATACAGCGTGCATTACAGTGAAACACCACTTCTACCTCAGACATTTAATTTGCTTTTGAGCGTTTTATATATAATTTCAAAATATAATTCTCGTTTTCTTTTCATTGGTCTTGTACTGCAGGACTTTTGAAAGTCATTGAATGTTGCCGTTTTGAAATATAATAATCCTTGGTGCTACAGCCCATGAAGGGCCCAGACCGACCAGCCAGCTGCTGGCCTCACGTCCACATGCCGAATTAGAGATGGACGATCATGCAACCAGAATGGAGGTACTGTGTGGTTAGCACGATGATCTCCCCAGCCATTATAGCTGGCTTTCGCTACCTATCATAGCTCCCCAAGTGCATCATGATGCTGGGTGGGCACTGGTCCCATACACTGGCCGAAATTTCATGAGAAAATTTCTTCCCTCATAAGGACTCGAACCAGCACGCATTCTGTAACGCAAGTCTTAGGCAGGACATCTGAGACCACAATGTCACAGCGCGGGACTTGAAATATAATGTCATCATATAAAGTGGTTGAAGATTTTCAACTATTTCGCATTGTTCTTCTTCTGATTTCTTTTCAGTGGCTTGAAATATAATTAAAATAATGTTAGAAAATGACTATTTTAGACTAATTTGGATGTTTAATAGCATTTGAAATTAAAATGCGATAAATAAAATTAAATATAAAATAATTTTGACAAATAAAATAGAAACTAACTACATAGCTTTCATATCGTCCGCTTGATGATAATCAGGAACACATTTTTAGTAAAGTATCTTATTTTACATTGTAGATTGCAATGGATCTCTAGGCGAAAGGGCTTTCTTTTTGCAGTAGCTATTCAGAAATTCTCCCCATCCATAAAATACTTCTTTTTTTTATTGAGTTATTTTATGACGCTGTATCAACATCTCAGATTATTTAGCATCCGAATGAAATGAAGATGATAATGCCGGTGAAATGAGTCCAGGGTCCAGCATTTGCTTGTACTGGGTTGAGGGAAAACCCCGGAAAAAACCTCAACCAGGTAACTTTCTCCGACCAGGATTCGAACCCGGGCTACCTGATTTTGCGGCCAGATGCGCTGACCATTACTCCACAGGTGTGGACTAAAATACTTCTTCTATCTTGCAGTCAACTATGAAGAATGGTTCAGGTTTCTTCCTAGGATTAGCAATCTCATGTCACTAGTCATCAGGAAACTCACATCTTATCTTCTGGTTTATAAATTCTACATTATTATTGCACTCGAGGTATGAATGGCCTCTTTCCGGAAATGTTGCTGACAAAAAAAATTTCTTCACTATATGCACTAAGAAATGGAAAAATCGAATCACAATAAAATGTGTTATTCTGTCATCAGCAGGATTCACAGAACATATTGAATTCACGCATAGAGTCAGGCAAAATTTCAAAACAGAAATACCACAATATTATGCATACTTCATCATGAGCTTTGTTCGAAATTGTTTCATCATGTGTACAAAATACAGAATTCCAGTAGAAAGTGTATGGACTTAGCACGAAAAGACTTTAGTTGCCTGTGGTAATATGCTTCACTTGTTGAAATTTTAGGAATCGGAAGATTCTTCCGGTAATCCATAGAAATTGCTTCCTTAATCATAAACTTTCTGGATATCAAAGGTATCCAAACATTCAGAACACTTTACCTCATACAAAGTATCTCTTTTCCTCTTATGTAATTCATTTTGAGTCGTGGTTTTTGCCTATTCAAATTGTGTATCTGAGCTGCATCTTTATCGTTGTTTATTTCTAATTCAAGTTGAGATATATTGGTTCTAAATTTATCGCAAATACATGCGTCACTTCTAAAATACCTAAAACTTATGCTGCACTAATTAAAAAAAAATCAATTAATATTTCTTGTAGGACCTCATAGTATTTACAATGATAAGTCCTGTCAGGTGAGCATTCTATGTAGCACAAGAAGCCATTAGATTTCATTCACTCATTAATCTACTCCTTTCTATAAGTAAAATATTCTGAGAACATCTCAATCCTCAACACTTAAACAAGCGTCTTCTGTAATTTGACTCATGATCTGTATTCTTTTCGATGAGTTAGAAGTACATTAAAAAATTTTATTTTCTTTGTACTAGCATTCTGCATAGCTATATTCTCTGCTATTTCTGATACCTCCATTTCACTTACGACTTAATTTTAAGACAACATCTGGAACAACTAACACAAGCCTGAACGAATGTCCATGAAACAAGATGCAAATAAGACCTCATTTACTTTAGTGCAAAAAATAATCATTGCATTCTTACTCAACAGTAGAAAAGTAATGAAATTGTCGTCAGTGGCATAGCCAACAGGTGGGCCTGGGTCGACCTGGCCCACGCGTGAATTTTTAGTTTCTTTTTTTACGGAAAACACTCAAAATTAAAAATAAACCACGGATCCAGAGCAATAATTAAGATAAGAAGTAAATAATGCATTCATTTTTTCAAGAGCCAATTTAACTGTGTTAGGTTGGGCCTAAAAAAACTGTCTGATAGCAATAAAAAGAAGGAAGTTGTGGAGGCTACTGGATTGTTACATCAGCCAGAAAAATTTTACATCTTATTTTATTTGGTTTATTTAGACCATGTTCTTGCTCTTGCAAATTCGTTATCGGAAGCACCTCAGTCTTCAAAAATGGATATTAGTAAATGTTCGTCCCTCATTAAGGCAATGATAGAAAACTTTTCAAAGCTCCGAAACGAAGAAAAATTCGAAGAATTTTATTCCAGTGCTGTTTGTATGACAGAAGTTTTCGGAATCAGTGTCTCTGCACAAGAAAAAAGAAATCATTGATCACTTCAAATGCGACAGGCTCATGTCAGTAGATTTACTGGCATGTAAAAAAACTTCTGTGGGACAAAATTCTGGCACACCGATATAACCTCTGCAGTTGTGAGCGTCGTTAAATAAACCATAATTAAATTAAATCGATCACCTCAGTCTCTGGTAAGAGACTATTTTGTTACTGATGATGATGACGCTACGCTGAAGAGTTCCGATTCAGAGCAACAAGATAAGGTTTTGCTGAGAGCAAGTTTATATAATATACTTGATAATATCATATCAGAAATGAAAAGACGGTTTGAAGAAAATTCTGTTTTCTGCGAAACAGTATCAGTTGGTCATCCAAAGTCTTCTGATTTCATGAATTTCAAGATGCTGCCAGAACTTGCTGACTTGTATGGATCTTCAAATTTTGTGTTAAACATAAACAAGGAACTTCTAGAGAAATAGTGTCCCTGTGAATATTAAATCAAAACATGTGTGTGACCTATATTCTAAACTACAGAACATAAGCATGGGTTTGGCATTCCAGGAACTACTCCAAGTTTTACAAATTATATGCCTACTGATCTGTCCCATCACGACTGCATCCGCAGAAAGGAATTTTTCTGCATCACAACGAATAAAAACTTACACCAGGACAGCCATGTTAAGCAGAAGGCTTTGTAATCTAGCAATTTTATCCATCGAGAGGAAGAAACGTTGGAATTTGTTGAAGGACCCATCAACAGTGGTCAACAGATTCGTGCTAGGAAATTTCGACAGCTCCAGATCAACTTATGAAGCGTTTGTATGACCTGCATGATTGTTTATTATAATTTTGCATGTTATTAAATAAGACTTCCGAGAATGAGTTTCAAGAGAGTTGACGACAGCGCCATTGTCAGGTACTTTATAAGATCCTGTCTTGTAAACGCAGTACCAATCTAAGATAATAGCTCAACCATTACCTTTCTGATTATCCAAGTAGAGCCACAATAATTTTGGTGTCAGAACTGATCATAACAAAACTGATGACCGGTAGAACCAGCCATAACAACATGTTGGAAGTATCTAATATCTATAGTGGCAGTAACAAAATTAAATGATATGCAACAAAGATACTCACTTTCACGATTTTTCAGTTCATCTGCTTGTCCCTTGTCAACCAGCACTTCACCTTCCTTCACAAACTGCAATATGCCACCAAACTAAGGTGACAAGATTTCTTCCACATATTCTGCACTGCGAGTATTGAACTGTTCATGGAAGCTTTCTGCCTCTTTAGAATTGTCCCGAGTGCATTCCTTAATGCAAACATCAATATTTTACTTTACATTTGTTTGTTTATCAACTGTCCGAAGACAGGTATAAACCTCATTAGTGACATCAATAAAGGTGTGTACACACATAGGAAACGAACAATGAACAAGTGATGAAGCGAACTTTCACTGTTTGGAGCAACATACAAATAATCAGCAAATGGTCAGGGAACATTTGCGTTTGCTGGTTATTTGCAATAATGGTAGACGATTTATTATAGTAAGTGCAGCAATTATTATGGGCAGTCTAACAAAAATAAAGTTGAAAAATAAAGGGTGATTGTGACAGATTCCACTATACAAAAGTCGCAATTGGTATAGAATAGAAGCATTGACTTGTTTACTTACTTACGTTAAATTCAGTGGGATAGTTTTAAAACCTCTGTCGAATTTCACCAACAGACTTTGAAATGTTACTATGAAAAATAGTCTAACACTTTGCAAGAAAGACAGACTGGTGAGAAGCAATACCTGTTCATGAAAGATTAGCACTAACACTTCAATATCTGGCAACAGAGGATTTGTATACAAGTTTTATGTATTTATTCGAAGTTTCCAAACAGCCGAGTTCCATGATTTTTCCAAAAATTTCCTGGTCCCGATATATTTTTTTTTTATTTTAGTAGGTTATTTTACGATGCTTTATCAACATCTTAGGTTATTTAGCGTCTGAATGAGATGAAGGTGATAAAGCCGGTGAAATGAGTCCGGGGTCCAGCACCGAAAGTTACCCAGCATTTGCTCATATTGGGTTGAGGAAAAACCCCGGAAAAAACCTCAACCAGGTAACTTGCCCCAACCAGAAATCGAGCCCGGGCCACCTGGTTTCGCGGCCAGAAGTGCTGACCGTTACTCCACAGCTATGGACGGTCCCGATATAATTCAATAAGATTGATGCAGGATTGTATTTATAATTTTTGCCACCTCAGGCAACTAAAGAAATGTTGCCCCCTCTATATAGATAACAATATATGAAAATTAGTCAAAACGAAGACAGAGAATCGAATAATCAATATTCAAATGGAATTAATTAGCAAAAAAGAGAAAATAATACAAAAGAAATAAAATTAAATATAACTTTAAATGTCAGTGCTGTATTACAGTACATTCAGCGGTCACCACCCTGCTTTTTGTTGGATCTGAAATCTTCTAGATGGGCCTATTGTTTCATTCCTTGACTGGTGAAGTAGTCTCTAGTTGCTTCATATATTGCTCAGAATGCTGGATCTAATTTTACTTATTTCATTTCCATACTCATCATAGTCATTATTTTAATTACATGGGTGCTGATCAATATTGCTATCATTTCACTTTCATTATCGTACTTATTGTTAGTTTAGAAGATGTATCACATAGCAGTGAAGATGTACTCACATCAGTTTTTGAAAGAATGGTTAAGTGAGATATGGTCCACTTTGCAATAGGTCGTTTCTACGAAAATGTCCAACGTTTACAAATGTCCACGTAGAAAATTCGTCCATGCCATAAAAATGTCCTTACCTGAAAAGTCCACTGTCAGCAAGTCCTCTTCTTAAAAATGTCCTACATTTAAAAATGTCCACAAATAAATTCGTCCATTTCCTAAAATGTCCGACAAGGAGAAGTGCAAGGAAAGTGCCGAGAAATTTATTGTCATTTCAATTATGTTATAATATTACATATGTAATTCATATTGAGGGTCGCTATATAATTTCATGTGGTATGATATCGAAAAATTTTATTCCTATCTTTGTAATCTTGGTAATTACCGATAATGTTGAAAATCCATTATTGATACATCGTTTATTTACTGGCCGCTTAATATTTGTATGCCCACCAAGAAGCTGGGTTACTTAAATGTTCTGTTTCCGATTGCTGTTGTTGCAAATGGCTAATGAATCGCCAAATGTTCACGTGATATGCCACCGTAAGTCGTTGGAATTGGGAGTGGAATCCTTGAACCACATTATTCGTATGCTGTTTGCCATTAATTACTAATTCATAGATGTTCCATGTCGTAGGAGAAAATCTAGGAGGAACTGCTTGCCTTCGCCCTCTTGCCAGATGACCAGTAATATATGTAATTTCAATGTAAGATGCTAAGTCCAAGACATCATCCACAAATTTAATAAATCACAAACAGATTGCAAGTCATTTAGCGGAATAAAGGGCAGTCCCATAGTTTCCTGTATTTGGTTTCATACTTCAGGGTTTTCAATATCCAAATATTGTGCCCTCAGACCCCTGTTGACTACATTTCTCCATACTGCTTGACTGAAATGGAAAAGACACCCACTCACTACTGCCTGAGGAATACCAGTCGACAAGCATTCATATTGGCGATTTAAAAGTCATACATTGTATAGGTAGGATTGCAAATGAGATTTAAATGTGCTGAATAATTTTTTATCTCATTATGCAATAAGTATTTTCAGTCTTACTTGCAGTTAGGTACTGTACTAAAGGAAATACAAAACCTCCGACAATCCCATGCACTGTGAAAAACTGAAGGAATTGATTTGGTACAGTCTTGAACATACCATCACTGAAAATCGTGTCACTTGCAGCCAAAAGTTCTAAATTTCTATCGGTGGCAAACATTAACACTTGTCCATCATTAACACCTGAATCAAAGAAGATAACATTTTCTCCCCTCAATGTTTTGTTGTAGGGTTCAACAATGTCAATTTCTCTTATTGATTGAGGAAGTAGAGGACGATTTAGCTTCTGCTGATAAGAAACCACTCTGATTACTGCATTTCTTTGTGGAAGACACGATAATTTCTTCGTTATGAACTCCAGCAAGTTCTTGTCTGACAACAGAGCCGGGAGGTTAGTTAGTAACTCATCCCTGTTGAACAACTTTGTATGTTGGACCTTTTGTATGGACCTTTTCATATGATGGGTTTTATAATATGGTGGACCACATAGAAGTTGGATTTTTTCACTCGATGGACAAATTGTATATAGGACTTGAAATGTTGGACTATTTAGTTTGTGGACCTTTTGTTATGGACCTTATAACCTGGAAGCGAAAGAATACCTCAGTTTAATTTTGAACAATTTGATTTTATGTGTCTTACTACATAAATACTTTTTGTTTCTTTTCTACCCTAATTATTTAAGTTTTCACTGTTTTCTATATTCAGCCTCAATTCTTTTCGTATCCGAACTTAATAATACTAATAACTAATAATACTACTTAAATTATGAATCAATTTTAGCCAAACAACAATTATTCGTACTTGGCACCAAGTTCGCCTAACCAACCTCATCAAAGGATTTTAATAGATTTGATTTCGTAAAATACTACCGGTACCTTTAATTATGTTTCATACACATGCAAATAGAGCTAAACTTGCTTACATTATAAAATATTAACTGAAAATATAAACGAAAATATCCACCAAAAATAGTGCCTAACCCTCTGCATTTCTTATGGGTTTTGAAAAAATGTAAGAGACAAACTTGCCTAATCGTCACATTATATAAACTTTGCAAAAATATAATTAAAAATAAGAAATCATCCATTAAAATATACTTATTACAAAAGTAACTTACCTGATGAAGTCAGATCACCATAATTGGGTTGATAATCTTTGCCAGCATCACTGTTATCTTCAAACATGTTATGAATGGACTCCAGGTCTGACTCTTCATATGCCATGTTTGTTTGTTTGTTTGTTGCTTAGGCAACTATGTCGCACAACTTGCGTCTAGAGTCTAACCTATCAAAAACTTTCACTTGAGTAAATAGAATTTCGCTCGCCAGGTGGCAGTGGTGTTACAGTTTTCGTATTAATAGAATCTTTTGACACTAGACAGGGGCAACACTAAAGCCGAAAAATAGAGATGTGTATTGTTTTATTAAGTCTTGCTGCTTTACACTCTATTCCCTACTCTATTCAGTAAATATGTTAAAGGTTAAAAAATAATTGACAAAAAATATTAATTTACAAGCTGTCCAACAGGGAATATGATTATTGTAGGTCTACCGTACTAATCAAAACCAAGTAATTGCAAACAGAAAGAAAAACCATAATTCTGATGACAAAATGTAGACCTATTCTGATTTCCTGAAATATAATGATTTAACATAATATACCATTTTATGAGGTCAAACATTGGTCTGAAAATGTCGATTCCTCAACATATTCTCAAATACTTCAAAACAAAATCTCACCTATCTCTGATAGACATTAAAAATCAGAAGAATTCAACACAAGGCAGTAATACCACGCCAAAAAGTATGTTTCCAATTACTGTACAATGCAATACAGTCTCATAGCAACACTTCATTGGAGAAGAACAATATTTCAAGATATAAATCTCATAAATTAGACTCTACTTGTGTAAAAGTAGGATCCCATTATGTAGAATTCATCCTTCAACAATTTGATGAATTCTGGAAAGAAACAGCTAATGAACAATTTTCTGAAACAAAAAATACAACAATTAAGGGATATAATTAGCCACCCTACCCATTATCTCCTGGCTTAGTTGCTTTATAGCAGGGCTGGACACCGAGAGTGAATCCAAACTCTAAACGGGGACACTTAATATTCAACCGTCACAGCATCAACGCTGCGCGGTGTTCGGCGGGGAAGAAAGGGATTGAAGAGAAGTCATATAGCTCCCCGTGAGAGAGTAAAAATCGCTCTTTGTGCCCAGCCCTGCTTTATAGGGCTACCTGGTTTCGCGGCCAGACGCACTAACCGTTATTCCACAGATGTGAACGGCAATGGGAAGGAGAATGGTCTCCACAAGACGGAAACAAATTACAAAGTATAAAGAATACTGTTCAAGGTTGGGATTTGTCCACAAGAGCGTCACAACACGACGTTTTACTCACCCGGTTGAGGATTGGTCACTGTCGTCTGACACATGACCATCTCCTATGTGGCGAGCCTCAGCCGGAGTGTGATTTAATGTCGTGTATCACTTACGATCTAACATATTTTATTGCATTGTAGGAAATATGACCGTGTCAGTCGACAATATTCAATTCGGCTGACTCTATGTGACGTCCTTGGAAATGATTTTAATTGTGAAAATGCATTTTTGAAATTTTTATCCAATACAGGACTTGATAGGGTGATTCAGTTTTTTATTGATCCATTTTACTTATCCTCTGGACCCTTCACATCCAGAGGTTACATTTGTTGTTTTATATTTGATTTCACATACTGGTACTTGGCATTTCGGACCTTCTACATCAGAAATTTTTATAAAATTTATTATTTTGAAATGCGCCGTATAATTTGTCTTTGGTGGTGTTTGTTTTATTATCTTATCTTCTTTTTTCAAACACTACCTAGGGTCTGAGAACTATGATTTTTTATGAATCACCTTGTTAATATTGCATTTGTGTACTTCTTTTTAATGTGGCAATGTTTTTTAGTTCGTATTAGCATTCGACTTGTATTGTTTGTGTTCATTTGTGTTTTTGATTTCTAAAGAATTTTAGATAAGCGGCAAATAGCCATAGTAGCTGATGTGTCCTTTTAATTAACTATCGCCACACAGAAAAATTAAACTGAGCATTGTTGCAGATATTCACGTTTCATTGGTAAAGTCTGTCTCAAAATAAAATGTACCATATCAAAGAATTCCAAATTTTCTGGATGGCATAAAATTTATTTTTCAATTCCAAAATTTTGCGACACACTTCATGGGGCTGCGCGACACACCGGTTGGAAACCCCTGATCTAATGGATAGTGTACTTCGTGGACTTGATTTCTGCACATGTTACATTGACGACTTATTGATAGCATCAAAGGGTGAGGGACAGCATGAACCACATCTTCGTCTTGTTTTCCAGAGGTTGCGCGAACATGGACTTTCTATTAACTTATCCAAGTGTACTTTCGGCGTCAACGTACTTAGACCACACAATCAATAAACGTGATGTTGGGCTGCTTGAAGATCGTGTTAAGGCAATTGTAGATTGCCCGCAAACCTAAGACCATTGCTGACTTACATAAGTTTCTCGGTATTATTAATTTTTTACAGACGTTTCCTCAGTAATGCAGTGCAGATACAAGCCCCATTACATATTCATCTTCACGGTGCAAAAAAGAGTGACAAGCGTCTTATTACGTGGAATAGAAAGGCTGAAGAAGCATTTGAACTATGCAAGCAACTCTTTTAGTTCACCCACAGAACAATGCTACTCTAGCTCTTCACATGCATGCTTCTGGTGCTGTACTCGAGCAGTACAGTTTCGGCCGTTGGAAAATTTTGGGATTTTTCTCTAAGAAGCATATCAATACGGAAATTAAATACAGCACACATGATCGTGAAATCTTAGTAATTTACAAGAGCCTTAAGTATTTTCGTTGTATAGTTGAAGAACAAAGAGTGATTATTGTAACTGATCACAAACCATTGAGTCATGTTTTAATAATAATAATAATAATAATAATAATAATAATAATAATAATAATAATAATAAAAGCAGACAAAGTTTCTCCCAGAGATTTCATTAGTCAATTTACGATGCAAATCATCCACGTAAAGGATACGGACAACGTTGTAGCAGATTGTTTGTCACATATGAGTGCCATAGATATGCCGATGATAATATCCTCAGATGAACTCATGGCTGCACAGGCTGCTGCAGATGAAGAACTTAAACAACATCCTCAATCTGATTCAACCAGCTTACAATTAGGCCTAACAAAAATTCCGGTAAATGAATCAAAGGAAGCAATTTATTGTGATATTTCAATACAGGTCATTCGACCTTACATTCCATCTGAAACTTATACAGCGCAAGTTTGTTTGGCCTAGAATTAATTAAGAAATTATGCAGTGGGCCCATATGTGTCTTCTTCAGTGTCAGAGAAGTAAAATAAGTCATGCCAGTACATATTCCCATGCCAAGCGCAAGATTCGCTCACGTACATATAGACATCATTGGTCCATTTCCAGTTGTCAAAGGTTTTCAGTATTGCCTAACAATGATTGATCGATTCACAAGATGGCCTGAAGCGATCCTGATATCTGAAGTTTCTGCAGAGACTATTGTAGATGCATTCTTCAGAACTTGGGTTGCAAGATTCGGCGCACCTGCTACTATTACAACAGACAGGGGCTTGCAATTTGAATCTGCTATTTTTCTGTAATCTCATTGGCACTACAAAAACACGCATAACAGCCTTTCATCTCTCCTCGAACGGCATGCGGCTAGCATAATTTGCAGAGCGTAATATGTTTAAAAACTAAGAGTTGATATCATTGTTGATATTTATGTCAATATTAATATCACCAGAAAGTATAATTGAAAGTTTATAAGAATTTAAGAATATTAGAAATTTATCAATTAATTCCAAAAATAACTTTACATTGTCATTGGACGAATGATACACAGAGACAATAATTGTTTTGTGGTTGTCAAGAATCATTCTGTTTCAAAATGTTTTTCTAGACAAAATTTTTCAATGTTTAATGGAAAAAAAGTAATATGATTTTAGAGATAAATGGCAACTCCTCCATGAATGTAGTTAGTTCTGTAACATACTGGCACATTGGTAACCGTTAATAATGGCAAGCTCGTGCATATTTTTGGTATACCAATGTTCAGAAACAGTAAAAACTATGTATCTCCCTTCGTTAAGTAAGATTTCTATTTCATTAAGTTTGCTGAATAAGCACTGGACATTTAATGAAAATATTTTTAGGTCAGAAGACTGTAGATCCTGTCTGCTCTGACAGTTACTGGCAGATTTTGAGATTGTGAATCATTTCTTTCCAGTTAGGGGACACACATTCAACCCCTGTAACCCGGATTTCGGAATAAAAAAAAATAGATGCTTGCATAGAATCAACAGACTTCACATTTCAGATGAATATGCCTGACTGATCGCACAATCAAGCAAGTCTGATAAATTTAATGTAACGCTAATAAAGAGAGAAGATATACTTGATTACAAACACTGGTGGGCACAATATATTAAGAAAGATGTATTATATATTGAGTCACTACAGAAGAGAATTACAAAGGAACAAAAACAATAATTTGCAATCAGCCAAATCTCACAGTTGCAAAAGAACTCCAGGTACCATAATAGCACACACATTTGGTGGAGTTGTAAAGAACACATTTAAACTGACGAAAATAGCTGAAAGTGATATACAATATACAGTTTAACTCTCCTGAAAAATTTGATTCAGTGGGCAGCCTACTCTTTAAAAATAATTGATTCAATTAATGAATTGTAAAATGAATATATAGAGGTTAATCCTGATTATGACGATGAAAATGTTGATTGTTACACTGAATTTTTGCATAAAGAAAAACTAGATGGGTATATGTACAAATGTAAAATATGTAATACTTACATAAAAACAGCTTCTGACAAATATCAGTATTTTAAATGTCAAATTTGTTTGGATAAAGTTGAGCTGAAAAAACATACATGCATTTACACAGAAAAATATATTTTGATTTTGAAGCTAACCAGGAGAGTGGAGAGCATAAATCAAATTATGAAGTTGCAAAGTATCTAACTGAACAAACATTTTACTTCGGGAATTGTGATAAATTCTGTGAGTGGTTAATATCTAAAAAGCATTAAGGTTACACAGTTACAGCACACAATGCTAGATCATATGACTGGTATTTCGTATGAGAAATGAGTTTCAAATCGTTTACAATTTATAAAGGTTGTCAAATCATGTCCATGAATCTCAAAAATGTAAATATGAGATTCATAGATAGCTACAACTATATCTCTCAACCATTGAGTGCATTCCCGGATACATTTGGATTAACAGAAGTAAAAAAGGATGTTTTTCTCACTGGTTCAACACAACAGAAAACCAAATCTATGTAGGACCAATACCAAATGTAACATACTATGGAGATAAAACTATGAAAGAGTGTAATAAATGTAAACTGGAAGACATGTGTAAACACTGGCATACAAGAAAATCGCTTTTTGCAGTGGCATAAAGAACGAGTTAAAGGAAATTACGTATTTGACTTTCAGAAAGAAATGAGTGAGTATTGTGAGTCTGATGTAGACATATTTACTCAAGGAGTTAAAAACTTAGGAAAACATTTCTAGATAGCTACATGTAACAGTGACCCATTTTAGTATACAACAATCTCAGGTGTGCAATGTCTGAGTTTAGACATCATGTGACAATGACTAAGTTTAAATATCATGTGGCAATGGTTAAGTTTACAGATTATCATATAAAATCCGACACCATAGCAGTATTAAAAAATAGCAATCATAAACATAAGCAAAAAGTTTTGATCATGGTTAAGAACATCAGGCAAGTCGACAAAACATGCTCTGAACAGTGGTGTACTAGGATGAAAGGTTGATGGATATGATAAAACAACTAAAACAGTTTATCAGTTTGATGGATGCTTCTAGCAGGTTGTCCCAACTGTTATAAGGATGATACAATTAACAACAAAAATAAAGAAAGCCTGGGTAACCTGTATAAAAAACAAAACATTTTACATAACAGCTAAGAGATGAAGGTTATAATGTAGTAGAGATGTGGGAGTGTGAATGAGAACCTACATACAAGAAAATGAAACATGAAATAATATAGTAACTCCAATCAATCCTAGTGATGCTTACTTTGGTGGATGCACAAATGCATCTAAATTACACGTTCGTGGTAAAAAGTTTGTATCCAACACTTATGTTCTATGATAAGTTTCTTGTTGGTCACCCAATAAAAATATTTAATCCTCAAAATTACAATCCAAACTGGTTTGGGTTAATTAAATGTGAGGTACAGTACAATTATTTAGTCCTGACAGTCGCCGGAGATGTGCGCATGGGACAGGTGAGTCCATTTAGTTACGCCAAGGGGTGTTTGGTTTATTCACTCGCTTGCCTTTACTGACTGCTCGCCCTTATCTCTACTCCGGAACTCTCTCCACTCCTCCGATTACTTCCCCTCTTTTGCATCGCTGAGCTGTCAGGACTAAATAATCGGTCTGTACAACTATCAAGAAAATTGTACCATCCTGTGTTAACTATAAAAGAAGAAAAATTAATGTTTCCATTATGTAGTAAATGTGGTAATCTTAAAAATCATAAGTGCCAACACAGATTTTGAGAGAAGATTTGTTGGTACATGAAGCATACCTGAGATTGAAAAGATACTTGAAATGAGATGCAGTATAACAAATATATATGAAGTCTGACACTTTAAAAAAACAAGCACCACCATGTTTAAAAGTTACATTGCAAAATTCTTAAAAATAAAATTAGAAAGCAGTCTGTGGGAAAATAATTACAGTAGTAAAGAATTGTTTGTTGAAGACGTAAAAAATAGTCTAGATACTGAGTTGGATATTGATAGCACTAAACCCTGAAGCGTTACGTGCAATGGCTGAACTACTTTTAAATGCATTCTATGGTAAGTTTGGTCAACAATGAAAAATGGAAACAACATAAACAGCACTGCAAAAGATCTATACGATACACTACTAAATGATAAAATAGAATGTGGTAACCTATCGTTAATCAACAATAACACATTGAAGCCAGATATCAATCAAAAGACAAATGACTTGAAGACCCTACTAAAGAAACATATTAGTAGCATTATTTACAACACCTCATATATATATATATATATATACAGGGACATCATTTTATTTTTACTTCAATTTTTATTGTACCTGAGTTTTTGAATGTACTTCACTCCCACCCCTTCTACTAATGAAGTTTAACCATCCTCCACACAGAACCAAGACCGCATATACAGTCATAGTAGCCTTACGGTCATAGTAAACAGTACGTTCCAGAAATATGTTCACGTTTTCCAGCGACAAAAGAGCTTTCAATATTGAATCATTTTCGCACAGGTACTGTCGTCCATTTGCCTACGTCGTATCCCGGTTTCCCCCACCAGCTTTTATTCGCCAGCTAGTGGCCGGGCTGTCTTAGCTCTTTTCTCAGAACATTAATTTCTGTTAGGAATTGGACGTCTACGTAATATTATACAACTGTTTAAAATAACTTAAATAAAAGGGCCCTGTTAAGTAATTAACTGTCACGTGATTTCCTCCCTTTCTACGACCCTACGATATAACCACTTGAAAGGATAGTATGTCTGAGTAATTTTATCTTTTCGGATCAGGCAGAAGTGAAGATTGAATTTACAGTACGTAAGGTACTATTTTATAGAGTAGGTACAGAATTATTTCAACATGAGTTACTAGTACGAAGAACGAAACTATTAATTGAGATTAGGTACAATAGTCTATAGTGCAATAATATGCACCATTTTAAAAAATGTGTTTAAATATCCATATTATGATTATTTTTCATTTTAACTTCATTCTCTACACTGTACGCTAATGTGCTGTAGACAGTATAATATACACTGCATAATGAGTACGTCCACATGGACAGCTCAGTTCGTGAGTAAAAACACTCATTATTAATACTGTACTGTATTTTGATTAAACAAAAACCTAATGAAAATGATCAAACTCAAAAGCGCAATATTTCTTAGTTTACGTAAATGGATGAACTACTTTTCTTCCCTCCTATACCTAGTAAAGTGATTTGTTTGTATATTACGCCAGTATCATCAAACTCCAGTCGTGGAACGGGGAAGCAAACGGCGATGATCCAGAGGTATAGGCAAGTTAATATTAAAAATGTTAGTAAAAATAAAATGATGTCCCTGTGTATGTATGTGTGTGTATATATATAGGTTGTAATGGAAATGTAGGTTCACTTAATTAGGTTATTTTATGTGTTATTTTATTATTAATTTGTATTGTGTATTATTTTTATTGTGTGTAATTAAGTACCACTGTCACCGGGTGTTTGTCCACTTGCAGTGTAAATAAATACATACAAATGCTAGATAAACTAGGTGAGAAAGTAGTTTATTACGATACTGAGGCCGTGTCTTAAAGCCATATTTTCAGCTGAAGTGAACTAGATAGTCTTGAAGCAAGTAAAGAGATAAGTTTGGAAGTAAATCCCGAAAAGATAAGTATACGATTATGTCTCGTGACCAGAATTATGTACGAAATGGAAACATAAAAATTGGAGATTTATCCTTCGAAGTGGTGGAAAAATTCAAATATCTTGGAGCAACAGTAACAAATATAAATGACACTCATGAGGAAATTAAACGCAGAATAAATAAAGGAAATGCCTGTTATTATTCAGCTGAGAAGCTTTTGTCATCTAGTCTGCTGTCAAAAAATCTGAAAGTTAGAATTTATAAAACAGTTATATTACCGGTTGTTCTGTATGGTTGTGAAACTTGGATTCTCGCTTTGAGAGAGAAACAGAGATTAAGGGTGTTTGAGAATAAGGTTCTTAGGAAAATATTTGGGGTTAAGAGGGATGAAGTTACAGGAGAATGGAGAAAGTTACACAATGCAGAACTGCACGCACTGTATTCTTCACCTGGCATAATTAGGAACATTAAATCCAGACGTTTGATATGGGCAGGGCATGTAGCATGTATGGGCGAATCCAGAAATACATATAGAGTGTTAGTTGGGAGACCGGAGGGAAAAAGATCTTTGGGGAGGCCGAGACGTAGATGGGAGGATAATATTAAAATGGATTTGAGGGAGGTGGAATATGATGATAGAGAGTGGATTAATCTTGCACAGGATAGGGACCGATGGCGGGCTTATGTGAGGGCGGCAATGGACCTGCGGGTTCCTTAAAAGCCATTTGTAAGTAAGTATGTGAACTAGATAGTTGTCTAAAAAGCCGGATGTGACGTGAGAAGTCATGATCCTGTGGTTAACGTCTTTCTCGTTAGCCATGTCATGATCTAAAGCTAACTTACATAATGTATAGCAATCAAGTCTGTAGTAGCTAGTAAATGAAAATGCTTGCTTCATTGATACTTGTACATTAAACAAACATGGATACCTCATCAGAAATTGGGGTTATGAAATCTGAAGATGCTTTGGAAGTGAAATACTGTAATGTAAATATAATGTAGAATGACACGTTAATAACTTTGAACATTGACATTGTTAGTACCTTCTTCACAACTTTTTAAATATTATTGTAATATATTATGCCATTATCTTTTCTACAACAATGAAACTGCATTAGAACCATAGACAAATAAATTAGGACACTGCCTTCTTAATTCAGTGCTGCACCGTGATATCATGGTTTTTAGAAAAGTAGTCTATGAAGAAGGCTGTCTTTCAAGCATATATGTCCAAAGCTTCCTAGTGTGTAGTTTACAAGTCACCTAGTTGCTAATCACTAGGTGTAGTATGGACTTGAGCTTTGAGACATGGTCTAATTCTGTTATATATACATTGACGATGGTACAAATACTGTAAAAACCGGTTGCATGCTTGGAGAATGGACAGAGGAGTTAAAAGGTGACTACATAACAGAATTTATATCTACAGGCGCAAAGAGCTATTCATATAAAATGTCTAAAGGTAAGGTTGTGTGTAAAAGTAAAGGGTTTACTTTAAATTATGCAAAAGCTCAAAAATTAAATACCTCTAGAAACTATGATGGAAATTTTAAATAAAGAAATTGAAGAAATTATTTTAGAGTACAAGGTATTTAAAAAATCAGTTCAAACATTAAACCGCTATAAACATTACAATATTTGAGATAGGGAAACAACAAAAACATCACAGTGTTGGGCAAACAATGGGGTTTACAAAACATTGGGAAGGTGTCCGCTGTTCTCTTGTTCAACATGCAGCATTCTGTCTGCAACACCATGCACAGCATTTTGCAGATAATGTCTTGGAATATTGGCAATTTCTTGCGAGATGGCATCTTTCAGTTGCAGTAGGGTTGTTTGATTTGTCAGGAAAACTCGTTCTTTAAGATAACCCCACAACCAAAAGTCGGCCAAATTTAAATCTGGAGATTGCGGAGGCCACATTGTTGGAAAGTGCCTACTGATGACTTTGGTCGGAAAACGAATCTCAATTACGTGTGTTAACTCCACCATTAACAGCATGTTACAGAACTTCGTCATCCCTAGACTGAGGAATAACGATATGGAAAACATAATTTTCATGCAAGATGGCGCTCCACTCCACATCTTTATCCCTGCAAAACAATTAATTACGCAGATGTTTGGCGATCGTGTCATCAGTAGGCACGTTCTAACAATGTGGCCCCCACGATCTCCAGATTTCAATCCGGCAGACTTTTGGTTGTGAGATTACTTAAAGAACGAGTTTTCTTGACACATCCAACAATCCTACTGCAACTGAAAGATGTCATCTCGCAAGAAAGTGCCAATATTCCAAGACATTATCTGCAAAATGCTATGCATGGTGTCTCAGACAGAATGTTGTACGTTGAACAAGAGAACGACGGACATCTTCCCAATGTTTTATAAACCACGTTGTTTGCCCAACACTGTGATGTTTTGTTTGTTTTTTTTTTTCCTACCTCAAATATTATAATATTTATAGCGGTTTATGTTTGAACTGACTTTGGAAATACCCTATATAACCAAATTACAAAGAGTAGAAAGACACATACTTTGGTTAACAAAACAATTCAAAAGAAATTTAAATTAGAATATGACAAACGTGTAGTCCTACCAGAACAAGATGGTACTATTGACACTATTTCTTATGGAGATTAGTATCCTCCATTCAAAAGCAATATCCAAATCTGATAAGTGAAATGGGTTTGATAATGCATCAATAATAGAGTTATATCACTTCTTTAGTTATGTGATATATTGTATTAAGCTGCACAGCCCTTCAAATAGCTCAAGACATCACATCGAAATATTGGGAAGCACGAAAGAAAATGACTTTATTGTTAAATCAAGAGCATTAGATACATAACATAACATATTGTATTGTATTATACAAAAAAATTATTATAAATGAACCAGCAACTAAATAGCTATCAAGATGTAGAGACAGACTGTGAATCTGGGATAAGTGACGATATACTTTCTAATAGTGAATCTGATAATGATAGCGAAATTGAACATGGATTAATATTTAAAGGTTTTATCAAGCTTACTACGTTTAGAGGTCTCTTGAACATTGAATTAGAAAATAGACTAGTTACCGAGGAGAATGCCACTGAAATCACTTTTCACTTTAAGTAATCTAGTCACACTACCATTTTCCAAGAATTATTATAAATTTTGGTCTGGTCAAGGTTTTACTTTGATGCTGCTTGCTATAAGAGATGGATACATGAAAATTTATAGAGAGGAAGATCCCGGATGTTATTTTTTAGTAGGTTATTTTACGATGCTTTATCAATATCTTAGGTTATTTAGCATCTGAATGAGATGAAGGTGATAATGCTGGTGAAATGAATCCGGGATCCAGCACCGATAGTTACCCAGCATTTGCTCATATTGGGTTGAGGGAAAATCCTGAAAAAAACCTCAACCAGGTAACTTGCCCCAACCGAGAATCGAACTCGAGCCACCTGGTTTCATGGCCAGACGCGCTAACCATTACTCGACAGGTATGGACCCAGATGTTATGAAGTACTTCAATACAATAGAGCAGAATCGAGAGGTCCTTATGGAATTTGGACTTTACATTGAAGATCTTGCCATTGAAAGGATAAATAAAGATGAAAATAAATTTACATTATTTATAGGATCATAACCAAACAAAGCATGAGATTGAGTTTGTGTAATTTTTCTATATTTAAATACACCATGCTATTACGTTCAGACAATATAATGATAAACATAACAGAATCAGTGTTAAAGAAACACAATATTCCTTGCACGGTTACTAATAAAAGTGAAATGTGGTTTCAGTGAGAGAATTTATTTACACCTTTTTAGTGTTTTTATGCTTATAGTTAACGTGTCCCTTCCACTGTGTATTTATTCCCTATTAGTGGTGAATGGGAATCATACACTTCGCTTATATTAGTTAAGTTAATGAGCTCAAGCAACACTAATAATAGAGTGAGTTTTGAGTTGTCTAGTCTAGAGCACTAAGAGCAGTTTCTTCTGAGTACTACAAAGCCCTGTATAATACAGAAGTTAACAAAAATAAAGAACGTAAAAAGTCAATATTTCAGCTGGAAAACTTGTAAAAAAAAATAGTATAACCTGGCCAAGCTCAGCATGCACCTTGTGTCTGGCAGCACTGTTGCGGAAAACATAAATATAGATAACCAACAGGCGATACACTCACCTTATGATGACAACTGGTGCATTACGGAAGCATCACTCCCACATCACGTAGCTCCAACGCATCTGGTATAAATCCCACTTTCCCTCCGTGAATAATATTTAAATTACGTACCTTATTACACTAAGGGCGGTTGTCACGATTACGAGGTTTTCAGGAAAGGCAAAAAAACGAAATGAAATTGACTGTGAAATACTGCCTTATGAAATTGAAGAAAACTGTTAACCATAAAGGCAGTTTCCATGTTATCTAAGCTGCTGTGAATTCTGAAGTTGGAAGTCCACATTTGCCCTTAATGTTCCCAGAATAACATTGACCTCCGACCTTATACTCAGATTCTTGTAAACTATTGGGAGTTGCAGCTTTTGTGATCTGGTAGAGAAACCCTTTCTTATTAAGAATCCGAAAAGAGCAAAAATGTACATCTGCCCTTAGTGAAATAAGGTACGCAGTCCAGTATTAGAATACACACCAGGAAAACTGCCATTCTGCCAACACTTTTTTACCATATAATGTGTATGTATCCACATCTCGTCTATATAAACCACAGGTCTTCTTTTTCCCAATTCAGTTTTCCTAAGAGCGTGCAGGTATCTCGCCCTTTTAGCAACAATGTCAGGTTGTTCAATCATATGACATCTGTTGTCCTTGCATTTGGTAAAACGAAGCCCTAACATTTCGCTATTGTTCTAAGAATTTCCTTACACCCCATAAAATTGATTTCCTGTTTCCAGAAACTTAATATTGCGATGTACCGAAGTACATATGATATTTCAGTGCAGGAATTCTGCGTTATCATATGAAGAAGGATCGGTGAAGCAGAGAAAAATTCTCTCTGGCACTGGGATTCGAACCCGGGTATTCAGCTGTACGTGCTGATGCTCTATCCATTAAGCCACACTGGATACCAATTCTGATGCCGGATTGAATCCTCTCAGTTTTATGTTGGACATTGTGCCACGATCACACATCTGTGACACAGTGCATTAGGGTTGGCCACTAAAGGGAAACTAAGAGGTGGAGCTTAAACTGAGAGGATTCAATCCGGCATCGGAATTGGTATCCGGTGTGGCTCAGTGGATAAAGCGTCAGCACGTAGAGCTGAAAATCCGGGTTCGAATCCCAGTGCTGGAGAGAATTTTTCTCTGCTCCACCGATCCTTCATCGTAGAAACTTGATAGTTTGCATAATGTAGATAATTCTTTATGAATTCATAGTACTGCAACAATTTTCTCCTGATTACACATTCGCCAAATTCATCAATTACTATTTTATTTGCAGGTATGACTAGTTCTATCAGAGTAGAAATGACTGTACCTTTTTATTCAGCTAGCTTGCCTTCCTTTCGTATTTTACATGAACAGCTGGTTCCATAGTTTTTTTTTACTTGGTCATTTAACGATGCTGTAGCAACTACTGGATTATTTAGCGTCGATGGAATTGGTGATAGCGAGATGAGGCTATAGATTACTTGACATTCCTCTTAATTTGGGGAAAACCTCGGAAAAAATACAACCAGATAATCAGCTGAAGCGGGAATCGAACCCATGCCCAAGCGCATCTGTGGATCAGCAGCCAAACGCACTACTGCCTGAGCTATGCTGGTGGCTGTTCCATAGGTTTATCATGTGATATATGAACACGTTTCCTTTTCTCTAAAATTCTAAATCACAATATTTTATAACTCTGTGTATCTGCGTACTTCAGCACGAATCACAGTCCTCTTTGAACACACTGCGAGTATAATGTATGATGCACACAATGTCAGACTACTGATGTACTCTGACTATACTTCCTCCTTCCCCAGGTATCTAGTGTTTCCACTTTTTGCCGCAACATGGCAGAAGCACGATCTACTTGGTCAGGTTATATATAGATAATTGGAAGGGAAAAATTGTTCCGGGGCCGGGTATCGATCCCAGGACCTTTCACTTAGCGCACGAATGCTCTACCGACTGAGTTGCCCCTGGAACCATACACGACACCGTCACAATTCTTCTCTTTATATCCACACAACTAAAATGGGCTGACAAGATGCCAGAACCCAACTTTGAGTGCACACAATTCTGTGTGACTTAAATTGTGGCTTTCTGTTAACGTACCTCCAGTAACGAATATATTATACAAATTTGACTTTCAAGTAGAAGCTCCCTGTGAAGCAGGCTTGAATAATTTCAAGCATCCCGGGATTGATACCCGGCCCCAGAACAAGTTTTCCCTTGAAATTATTCAAGCCTGCTTCACAGGGAGCTTCTACCTGTAAGTCAGATTTGTATATTATGTATAGATAAGTTACAAATAAAAAAATGTTTTCAAATGGCTGGAGTTTGGTTTCACACCATTAGTAGTCGGGCTTCCCTCTAGAGTCCCACTAGATCTTTTAGGTTCTTTTTCCTTGGGTCTAGTTGTCTGCAGTATAACAGGTGTTCTTTGTTTGAAGCTACATCCTCTCCAAATAGTGAGCACCCTGTTCCGAAGACTAATCCCAATCTTTGAAGCTGTTCATCTAAGCAGCTGTGGCCTGTTCCCAATCTCAAAAGTGCTAGCGCAGTTCTTTGTATATTATAAAATAGTCTGTACCGTATATAAGTCTGTAGTAATTCTGTTCATTTCCATCTTTTAGATTGGGACATGCCTCCTGCATTTCAATGTAGTGGGAGACTAATTTTATTTAATCCCAAAATGGTCCCTGCCTGGAGATCCGAATGAGGGACCTTTTCACTTCCGGAATTAATTCCTTTGTGAAGCATTTTTCCACGTATGTTGCTCATTTTGCACCACCCATGGAGAACCCTCCAAAAACTGTAGGATGAATAATTCAGAATAATCCAACGGTGCATTAATTTTATAACAATATTATTAATAAATTGATTACTTGTGGACACAATTTCCTATTAATGCAATTCATAATGTGAAGAACAGAATAACGTGACCTTAAAAGTAGAATATAGAAAATAAACTCTCAATGAATAAAAACGACTTTGTTGTTCAAATATATGGACATACACGCTTTACAGAAAGTGAATCATGAATATTATATACTGTACCAACAATACAGTTTACAAATAGACAATATCTTCATATCCAATTACTACCACCACAAACAAAATCAATAGCATTTGCAACTTAACAGACAACTTTAATTTAGTTTCAACATAAAATATTACAAACACGCCATGATACAATATGTCAGTAAGGAAAAATTTAAGTTATTTACGATTCCCAAACATGTATGTGAAATTTGAAATCTGAGTTCATCCAATAGGATAAAAAAAAGTAACCAACTTTATAGAGCAGAGAGATGCAAGGAACAGAAACTCGAGGCCGTATTAAATCAACCTCATTCAAGCATGAAAACTGTCACCTGCAGTAAGTCAGACAGATGTATATGAAAGACCAGGGTGTTATACAATTAGACTGCTCTGCAAACGAGTAGACAGAATAATCTCATAATGATAAAACTTAATCTTATTCAATAATTTTATGAAGTAGGAAAATCACAACGTACTCCTCCAGCAAACAGCACATTGCTCACAGCCATGTTGACAGCTCCATAACACTCAGGTCTATAAAATAACTCAAATTTCTGTGTTTGTTCACAAGCGACATATGAGAAATTAACAATAATAATCAGCAAATCAGCCTTATCATTCAGGAAACATATCAAATTACATTAAAGGGTACAAAATTTCCTATGTTAACACAAAATTTCTAAAGTAAACTGTTTAAGATTATTTAACACTTTTTAATTTAGTTTAAACATTTCATGGAATCAGCTTGTACATATTTTCCATAAATAATCTTTCACTTGACGATATGTGTGAGAGAAAGAACAATTGTATAGGCCTACATCTGAAGTCTGATTAGTGTAATATGTTACTATCCTACTCCATTATCTCCTGGCTTAGTTGCCTCATGAGCGATGCCTTATTGTATCACTTGTGATATTCAAACCTGTCTTTGGACAGTTGACTAAACAACAATAACAACAACAGTAGGATTTAATTAAAATATAAGCCCAACAGGTAGATACCAAAGCAAACCATATGCTCAGAGAAATACGGACCTTCATGTTGTCATATCTGTTCATATCCGTAATGATAGTGTGTATTCCTTAAGTTTACAGTTGCAAGTTATCTTCTTTAACAAATTCATTATTCATGCAACAATATTCTTAATTCACAGTCTCACAAATAAGGTTTTTGGACTTCCACCTACCTCCTAATCTTACATTCTTAACAACAAACATTCTCACAGGGACAGATAAAAGAGTTATTATTTTTTCCTTCTACCATGTTAATAATGTCAAAACAAGTATTTTTACAGATTTTGGCCACTCGAGCTCAATTACGAGGCACATCCAGAAAGTAAGTTTCCCTGGGGCCGTTTACAGAAAGAAAACAATTTCATGGAAAGATTTATTGGAACAGATACAGCAAATGTTTAATTATTTTTCAACATATATTCCACCGGAATTGAGACATTTGTCATACTGTGGGATCAAAAGAGAGGTGCAGATGACTGTTACACACTGGTTCCAATTCCAGATGACAGACTTCTACGACAGGGATACAAAAGTTGTTAGTGTATTTAATAAATTTCACAAACCCTATACAATGAGTCTTATGCAACCAATTCTTTAATGAATTTTTGGAAAAGAAAAAAATTTGGTCATCATCATCATCATCCTTCACGAATTAGGCCTCTGTAGACCTGTTTCGGCCCCATCTAGCAGTCTTCTTAACGGTCTTCCTGGTCGACGATGTCCTCTAGGTTTATATTGCATCATAATTTTTGGGATTCTTGAATTTTCCATTCTTCTTACATGATCTAGCCAATTGAATTTGTATATGGTGATTTTTTCTTCTACTGACTCTACTTCTAATTGTTCTAAAATTTCTTCATTCCTTTTTCGGTCTAAAAGAGTATATCCTGCTGTTCTCCTGAAAAATTTCATTTCCGTTGCTTTGATTCTGTTCATGTCTTTTTTCTTTAATGTCCAAATCTCGCTTCCGTATAGAAGGGTGGGTAATGCTAGTGTATTATATATTTTTATTCTTGTAGATTTTTGTACTAATTTAGCTTTTAATGTATTGTTTATTATTCCTAGAATTTGTGTAAATTTGGTAATTTTCTTGTTCACATCTTTTTCATTTTGATAAGATATTTCACAACCCAGATAATTGAAATTTTGCACTTGTTCGAGGCATTGGTTATTGTGTATTATCTTACTTCTCACTGGGTCTTGTCCTAAAAATGCCATTACTTTTGATTTTTGTGCTGAAATTTCCATCCCAAAATCTTTTAATATTTCATTTAATGTATACAATCCTCTTTGTAAATTATCCTCTGAATTGGAAATTATGACTTGATCATCGGCATAGAGTAAGGTATTTAATGTTAGAGCACTGGTTATTTTGATTCCTGATGTGTAGATTTGGTTCCATTTTAAAATAATTTCATTTATATAAATATTAAATAAAGTTGGTGATAGTGGACAACCTTGTCGAACTCCATTATTAACTAATTTTCTTTCGGATATACAGTTATTTATTTTGACACTTATTTTGCTGTCCGTGTAGATTTCTATTATATTTTGGAATAGCAAATTTGGAATATTTTTTTCTTGTAATATGTCGAATAAAAGGTCTCTTCGGACTTTATCAAAAGCTTTCACAAAATCAATAAAAGCTATATGGGTTTCTAAATTAAATTCTCTTCTTTTTTCCAACAATAGTTTGATACTAAATAATGGATCTACACATGATCTTCCTTTTCTAAAGCCATTTTGACACTCCAGAAGGAAAGTTTCAGCATGTTTTTTTAATTTTTCATTTAAAATCCTACTAAATATCTTATAACATGTGTTGAGGATACTAATCCCTCTATAATTTGGTGCATGTCTTTAAGTATCAATATTAATCTGAAGGAAAAAGTCTAATAACAAGAATTTCATACCTTTCAGAGCAATTTTCATATTCGAGCGCAAGATATACTAGTGAGATCCGGACATAGAAATTGAGGTTCACGAAAAATATTAACCAAAAATTCTAACCATAATTCACGTTATCAAGACTTAACTTATATTTGCTAATATGCATAAAATTATAGTAAATACTATTACTACGAATATCATAGGAAATATTAAAATTTCTATGCATAAAATCCTTAGGAAATTCTTTTGTTTGTAGCAAAACAACGATCTTGGAAGCCATGTTTAGAATTTACTTATGACCTTAATAGAAACTATGAAATTCATGCACAATACGTAGTTCAGGTCTCTGCTTCATAGTTTTTCCTAAGAAAAATCGTAGCATCCCTGTTTTGTGGCTTCGTTTGTTCACTAAATTGGCTATGATAAGTTAGAATGGCTGTTTTTTTTTTTTTTTTGCGAATTCGGGCTGCGAAAACATACAAAGAAAGAAGAGCATCGGCAGATGCGACTTTAAGAAACTTTATAGATTTGAGAAACAAAACGTGGAATGGTTAAGCGAGTATTTTATTGGAAACAATGAAGAAAGACGTGGAGTAGCATTAACCTCGGAACAAAAATGAGAATTTTCTTGTGTTATGTGGCAGACCCAGGTTTTCAGAATGGAACAGGAGAAGAAATGAGGAGGAATTCTTCAAAATGCATAATGTCCCAGGAAGTAAATTTTCAGGAGAAGTGAAAAACTGATTACTTAAGAAATATTTATTCCATTTTTTTCAAATTCACAAACACGAATAAGAATGAGATCCTGAAAAGTGACAAAAATTACTGTGTGTCTTACTATAAAAGTTTTTATGAAGGACTAAATGCTTTTCGTTTCGTCCTAATGGACAAAATTCTATTTGATCAGTCAGTTTTGGACATTATGCATTTTGTCAATAATTTATTAATATTAAAATGGTAATTGAGATGAAGCAGATTTTAATCATGAATTTATTATTTAGGCATATTTGCATTATAACTTAATTGTAATCAAATCCTTATAAAATAATATGACATATTTTGAGTCCAAGCAATTTGTTTACAATTTTCCAAAAACTTTTCCTTATCTTAACAGTCAAAAAGATTGGTGGTTATGTAATCAAGAAAATTTATTTATAATATTTTCCCAAGAACAGGTTCCTTATCTGAACAGTCACAAGCAACGTCTTCTTTGTCGCTAAGGTGAATGCAAGGAAGGCAGAGGTAGTTTGTGAGAAGTTCAGTTTTTCATTTTGCTTCCAATTTTCTCCAAACCTATGTGTTAGTAATTCGACCGCAATTTTGATAATGTTTGAACCTGTTGCAAATCAAATGCGAATGTCTTGCTACTATTAGGATTAAGCCTCATTAATTTATGAAAGACTTTTGTCTTCAGTCTGTGTGTCCAAATTCAGTCATTAGCTTATTCTTTTTATTCATGTCTGTGGCAATAGTCATTTCATTTTTGCTCTCTGCAGGCTGTTTACCGGAATAGAACATTGGAAACGTCCTACACTATTTGGCATGGCAGATCAAATTTCATTAGTTGAGTTGAGGATCGTTGTCTTGAAACCTGTAATACAAAGCAACAAAACTAAATGAATGAATGAATTAATTAAAAGCTAATACTTCAATTTTGTAAGCAGAGTTATGTATTTCTAATCTCCTTTAATTTGTTCAGGCCCTGCAATACCATATTACATTGTTCTTACCTGTTTTCAATTTTTCTTTTTGATTTTCTCTTCATCCGTTTCCTTGTCCCTCGACCTTTTTCTTCTCCAACTATAACACTAGAACTTTGCATCAGATGATCCTTTGTTCTGACAGTGAAAAGTAGAGAAACTTCCACCAAACAACTTTACTTTACAATGAGAATGAAAAATATCTCGACAACGCATATAAAAGAAAATAAAAATTATTAATTAAAGTCAACACTAACATTGTTGTATGATTCCACTGATTGTTTGAATTTAAATTCTAGTCTAACATGGTTGCCATATTATTTCGTGTCGGAAGGAAAACAACATTTTAAGGAGAAATGGACAAAATTCTATTCGATACATTCACACTAGAGGACAAAATGCTATTCGGTCTGTCCACTACATTTCGAAGCTCTATTACAAAGTGTTAAAATGCGTTTTGTTGAAATCTGAATGCAGGAGTGTGTAGGGCATGTTAAAAACTATCCGATTTCATATCAAACTCAATTTTGTCCATGGGTGGACATTATGCGTTTTGAAGAGTTACTCCTCAAATAAGGGTTCATCAGAGTACAGTTTCAAGAACAATTGCTTTCGTGTCAGAAAAATAACAGAGAAGTTTCACATCTGGATCAAGTTTCCTTCCAACATTGAATATATTAGGATAGCTAAGGGTAGTTGGCAGCAGAAGTACAACTTTCCAACTACAATAGGTGCACTCGACTACACACATGTTAAAATTTCTAAACGGAGATGAATATATCAATTGTAAAGGTTTTGCTTCAATCAACATTCAGGCAACATGCGATTCTAAAGAAGTGTTAACGTCAGTTGGCCTGCTTCAGTGCACGACTCACGAATTTGGCAGAACAATACCGCACAAGCTGTGATGCAGAGGACCAAAAATACCATACTAATTGGAGATGAGGGTTATGGATGTGCACCCTGGCTCATGACACCCTACAGAAATCCTAACACACCCCAGCAACGGTCTTACAATCGTCTACTAGCTGCAAAAAGAGTGATTATTGAATGCTGTTTTGGCCAGCTAAAGAGGAGATTTCCAAGTCTTCACTGTGGTGTGAGAGTTGATTTACATCATGTACCATCATTTATACCAGCGGCGATTTCTCTTAAGGAGCACAGGAGCAGTGTACCACTTCTTCAAATAACACATGTTTTTAAATGTATATCTATGAGCTGCAGTAGACTATGTGAGCTACATAATTCTTTATTATAATACTATGTAAAAATAACACTGCATGCATGCCTGTGTACTGTTCTTGTTGACGCCTGGGACTTATGTTTACCGCTCGACACTTGCGGCACACTGCTCCATTCGAGCATGCGCAGTAGTACTTTTTCACTGGCAGGCTTTGGAGCATGGTAGGTAGGTTTACAGTGAGCGTAGGAGAGGTTAGGAGCACTTTCAGATGTGTTCTCAAGCTCGTCCCATCATAAATGCTACAATGAATAGTGTGCAAAATCTGTTAAATGTGCAATTTTCTATAAGACCTTTACACGAAAAGATCAAAATAAAGAAGATGGGTAGACCTACACAAGAATTAAAATTATAAGTGACGAAGAACAGTAATAGAGAAGTGACAAGAAAATTCAACATTCGGACTGACAAAAAATGCAATATGCGGCTGCAATATAAAAGACGCTGTATTTTGTTTTCCTAGCCTGTTGTTCGACTGCGAACATTTATTGACAAAAATAAGTACGTTTTATGAATTTTATTTATTTTTCTGTTTGAATTTAGGACTTTGCGTAGTAACTACATAATTTTGATTATCGTTCTGCAGATATGATTGATTTGAAGCACATGAATGAAGGAATTAAAAAACACTATTCTTCAGCTGCACACATCAACAATAATGTTAAATTAGCAGTGTTGGGTCAAACAAACATATAGACGCAATTAGATTCAATTGTATTGTTGAACTTCACAATGATAAAGCTACCAAGCACAGATATGTGCGTGCGGTTTTGTGGAGCTTTGAGTTGGTTTTAAGAGGTCACGAAGACGGTACTCATCTTTAAACGCTAGTATTTTTCTTGGCCTCGTCAATTTTAGTTCTGAATTAGACCCACTCTTAAGGAACATTTGGGAAGAGCAACAGTGTTTAAGAGCACGTCAAACACTATACAGAACAAAGTCCTTCAAGCCATTTTGATGTATGCCATGATGAGATTTCAAAGAAATAAAGAAAGCTGCTGACTTTTTAACAGTTAAGACTGATGAGACGACAGACGTATCGAATGCTTGTGAACGTGTGAACTGTGTTATAAAACGCAATATAGCGAAAACAATATTATTTACGGTGTGCTGCAATAGAAATTGAACACTTTACTTTGCTATTACTGGACCTACATAGGAAACTGATTAACTGCAATTTCTTGACTAACAAAATTATGTAAATCTATACCTACGTAGCATATGTTAATAGTTATGTAGTAGTTAGTACCTATAATAATAATAATAATAATAATAATAATAATAATAATAATAATAATAATAATAATAATAATAATAATAATAATAATAATAATAATAAATATTTGTGCACCACCAGGATTATTTATCACCACACGCCACTGATTTATACTGACATGTTTCATTCTTCATAACACTGCAAAATATCTTGAAGATAATGACGATTTTAATGAATTTAGTGACAGTGATTTTTGAGACAATGACGATGATGATAATGGTGATGTTGATTATGGTAATGCAAGTGCAGTACGTGAGAGAGGTCAGTGCAAGAAGGATGAAATTGCTGAAATTGTACATAACATGTAAATTATAATATTCAAGTGTTAGTCTACTTAATTTTCACAAAGTTTGAAAGTTTGTTTCTAAGTAATAAATTACAGTCAAAACTACTACCGGTATTTAAAATTTATCAAATTCTGCGCCTGTCATAATTTCCATTAAATAATTAATGTGGTATACAGAAATAATTGTCAAATAATAATAAAATGTTCATCCTTTATGGTGGCAGTGATGAAATTTTCAGTACACATTGCAATACAGTCAAATAAATTTAAATTACGCTTTATTTAACAACGCTCGCAACTGTTGAGATTATATCAGCGTCACCGATGTGTCAGAATTTAGTCCCATAGGAGTTCTTTTACATACCAGTAAATCTACTGACATGAGCTTGTTGCATTTAAACACACTTAAATGTCATCGACCTGGGCCGGGATCGAACCCGCAATCTCGAGCACAGTAGACAGCACTATACCGACTGTGCTACCCAGGCCGACGTAATACAGCAAAATTCAAAAGTAAATTAAATGTTAAAATAAGCTGTGGAAAATATTAAAAAAATAGGAGGATTATCAGCAGAGTGAAGCAAAAAGGAGAGGGGGGGGGGAAGGAGCTAGAAAATTACCTCCATTTTCATTTCGAGGCTACATTTCACAAAATTGTTTCCTTCAAAGAGCTCAAATTTACTCTACATAAAAAAGGTGAGCACCTAAAAATTCTAACTCTGGTTATTACAATGTGTATAATACGTATATTTTTGGAAAAGAAAAAAATTTGGTGCATGTTTCTAAGTATCAATATTAATCTGAAGAAAAATTTAATAACAAGAATTTCACACCTTTCAGAGCAATTTTCATATTCGAGCGCAAGATATACTAGTGAAATCTGGACATAGAAATTGAGGTTCACGAAAAATATTAACCAAAAATTCTAACCATAAGTCACGTTATAAAGACTTAATTTACATTATGTTACTTTTTCTCTGTACCCTAGTGTGAAAGTACTTTGGCTGATGCTTATGTATCTTTTAATACAATTAAGATGCCAGTATCTTTATTGGCAGGGCATTATAGTGAAATTTCAATGTTACATCCTCTGAATTTACGTTTTTTTTTTTGGATTTTATGTTATAAATAATTTATAATCTGTATTAAAAGACCGTAAGATCAGTGTTAATATTTCCTTGAATTAATATTTTTGCTCATTTTTGCGTTTTCCGCGATTTTACATTGGAATTTTGAATTCTTGTTAGCAGAAAGTCCCTCGATTTTAAGTGCAATTTCACTCGTGAATCTTTCGGTTAATATGTTAATTGTTTCTGCTAAATCAGACAATCAAAATTGCATTGTAAAGCAAGCCAAGTTGTAATGTTTTTCTTTGAACTCTTATAGGGGAAGCGTATGTGTGTGTGTGTGTCTCTCTCTCTAATGCTCTGGATTTAACAATGAAGTCATCATCCTTCTTGCTTCCCAATATTTTGATGGAAGGTCCACAAATGTCCTAAGATTATAGGGAAAGCAAATGTGGAAACGCTTACTGTTAAATTATAATTGAGGGACTTGCTGGAAGAAGGGCATATCGCAGGTGCTCGTGTAAAGGGGGTTAAGTTGATTTGGCTAAACTGGAATAAGTACAGATTTGAAATATCCACAATTACTTTTCTCTTGTGTTAAAGGGGTTAAGTCATTCTTCCATCTATGATGCAGTTACAGTGCTCCATATTTTGTGACAAAGGGGTTTTGTTCAGTACCAAAGGAGAGAAGTTTACATACTTTGCAATTTGACTTAACCCCCTTTACACGAGCACCCGCGATATATGCACCACTGACAAAGATCTGCACGCTCTACTTTCGGCAAATCCCTCAATTGTAAGAAAAATAAACAATTTTCCACTTATTCTGGAAATGTTCCCAAACAAGAAGGGAGTAAGAAAGCAATGTGAAGTTTTCCTATGGTCTAATAAATGGAAAATTAATCCCAATTAATGGTCACTTCGGAACTCACATAAATACAGTAGTAATGGTTGGTTTGCAAGTGCTGGGTTATGACAGTGACTACTGGGTGTTCAGTTCAAAGTGTGTCATGGCTCGCTGTATGCCGTCACGTGGCTAATCGATGAGCCTAGAGATTTCAATCTTCCTACACTTCCGCTGAGGTGTATTACTAATCTGCCAGAGAAGTTGCCTACCAAGTACGGCGTTCATTCAGAAGAGTACTTACCGATACGTACGGTAACGCCGGTAGTGGCAGGAATGTGAACTGTTTCGAACATGTACTGAGGTGAGTTTTTTCTCACTGTCGGGATATGGGGAGAGGGTTAAGACGATTACTTACGTACAGTTTGTTGACATTAACTTGGACGGTCAACATGGCCATTTGATTTGTATTGTGGAATGTTGCCATACGCAACCGATGATAACAACCTGCGTACGACTTGGCCGCGCAAAACACAGTTCGAAAGAGGTTATGGTAGCACACAGACGTACAGACCGCCATCTGTTGCTATGACGTTAAAGTTATACCGTACACGTTCTCAAGTTCAGATTGAACCCCTTGATTAATAGGCAACTTCTCTGACACAAAAGCTGAAACTCGCTTCAAATCGCTGACTCATAAACAGTGATGTCATGACACACTTTGAAATGAACACCCAGTATATGGTCTGAAATAGAAAGAAATTATCCATGTTAGTGGGCAATCGAAAATCCCTGAAGACTTTGATATCATCCTTTGGTATAGTTCAAGCAAGTCTGTACTGCCAACACATCCATCTACAGAAAAAACTGTACATCATGGGTATCTACTGTACAAGGGAGGGGAAGTAAAGTGAGGCAATTTTCTCCTAAGCCACGACTTTGGGTGTACCTTTTTGTATTTTTATGCTCTAAAGTTTACTGTTTAGTCGACAACATATGGTCATAAGTCGAAGTTTTATATATATTTGTGCACATTCAAAGAGTCAAAACTAACAAACACATAAAGTCATAGCTATCATTTCTTACACTGTAGTATTGGAAACACACACAGGTGTATCATCTGGTATCCAATCAGTGAAGCACATTCTAAAAATCTCGATCACTTTTTAGCAACATTTGGCAGAAATGACAAAATGTAATATAAAATTTTAGGTAACTGCACTACTGTTAGCCTTACATTGCTCACTATGGTGAAGTAACAATGAGTTATGATTGTGTTGCAGGTGATTTAAGTTTGTTGTGTTATTATTATTCAGTGCAATAATAATAATAATAATAATAATAATAATAATAATAATAATAATAAAATGCAACAGCCCACAAAGTGCCAAGGCCAACCAATCAAATGATCTTGCCCCCCTAATAAAAGATGTAGGTCGTCCCATATTATTTGCAGATGACACAGTATAGTAATTACAGCCAATAACTCCAACACATTCCAATCTTCAACAGAGGCAATTCTGTTCAAAATATGTGACTGGTTCTCAGTCAATAAATTTGTATTAAATTGTAACAAAACTAACATAATTCAATTTAAATCCTGTTCAAATTCAACCTCGCAAATTTCAAGCGCAATAATTAACAAGAGATCCCTTTTACAAACAACAACAACCAAATTTCTTGGCTTAAAAATAGATAATGTGTTAAATTGGAAAAATCATATTAAAGAAATTAGATCTATGCAAAAGACAGTAAATACCTTAAAAACAATATACTTTGCATACTTCCACTAGGTAATGAGTTTTGGAATAATATTCTGGGGAAATTCCACAGATAGTAACAGTATATTCTAATACAAAAAAGATTAATTACAATAATAGTAGATGCCAAATCTAGGAAATCTTGTAGGACTATTTAAAAAAAATGACAAATAATGCCCATGGCTTGTCAGTATATTTGTTCATTAATAATCTTCCTTGTATGTAATCGTGAAAACTTTGTAACTAGTTCAACAGTTCATAGCATAAATACCGTAAACTGGGGTAAAGAGGATCACATGTGGTAAAGTGGATCATATGTGTATTGCCTAGATAAGGCAGCGCCACATGGATCACACATGAAAAGAAAACCTTTCTTCTATAAGTGCCACTAAAAATAGTTTTCTTTGCATGTGTGATCCATGTGGCGCTGACTTATCTAACAATACATATATGATCCACTTTACCACATGTGATCCTCTTTACCCCAGTTTACGGTACACGTCAAAAAATGACTTTCATACTCCATTGGCGTTATATGGCAGTAAAAATTTTTAATACCCTCCCTATCAATATAAAAAATGAAACTCAAAACTTAAGATTATTTAGGGCCAAATTAAAGAAGTACCTAATTTCTCACGTCTTCTACTCTGTAGATGAATTCATGACATTCAACAACACTTCATGAAATTGATACTAAAACTTTGTGTTGTACTAGTAGACTACATTGTAAACCTCGTCTGTATACAGAGTGTTTCCGAGGTGGTGTTACAAACTTTCAGGGATGATGGCGAAGGGCACATGTATCAACTTGAGATAAGGAACCATGGTCCGGAAATGACTGAATCGAAAGTTATAAGCAAAAATAGTTGTGTGTAATTTTAATTTGGCACCACATGCCCTCCTTCCCTTAACTTTTGGCCATCATCCCTGAAAGATTGTAACACTACCTCGGAAACACTGTATATTTCACCTAGACTGCGACTATAAATAAAGACTTTATAATAGTATTAAGTTTTTGACTTGTTCCATATTCTAGCTGTGAAGCAATGTATGAATACCATGGAATGTTAATAAATACAATACAATACAACTACTTGTCTCATGTCCACATGCCTCAGCAGAAGTGAATGATCAACCAGTACAGTGGTAATGTGTGGTAAGCACGATGATTCTCCCAGCCATTATAGCTGACTTACGAAATCGGATTTTATTATCACTATAGTTCTCCAAATTCATGACGATGCGATGCTAGGTGAGCAGTCACATGTACTGGTCGAAAATTTCTTTTCCCATGAAGACTTGAAGCATTATTCGCTATGGAGCTGGGAAAATATTTTGCTGTTACAAATTCATATAGTACCATTATGCTGTTCCAGTCTGATAGTGGATTATCAGTAGGGCTAGGATTTTGATGAAATTGCATCTTTTTTCTAGTAAGTCAGAAACATTGCTGCTTCAGTATTTATATGTGATAAACTGAGTGTTTTAAGACATAATTATTGTTAGGGCATTTTTTTGTATTTTTTGCCTGTTTCAACTCTTACGAGCATTTTTTGGGTATTTTCATTTAATTTTGGCCATAAATCCCCATTATTAATGTAAAATAATCTTTATTTCCTTTGATATTTTCTCTACATAATTTGTCCATTAATACCCATTCTTTTGTATAATATTTTAATCGTTTTTCCACACAAATATTGCCATTTTAACGTAGTACATCCCATGTAATGGATTAGTCCAACCACCCCTTCAATATAGACTCCTCTATACCTGCTAGTTCCGGAAAAGAGTGATCGAAAGGCTGTCTGTCCATTCCACACAAGGTGCCTATATCATTATTTGTATTTGTAATGTATACTTCGTGACAGAACATGACTGCCTTCTTTCTTCGAAGGAAGACCATAAATACTCACCCCTCTTCACGCGTGAAAGTAAACTGACCCACTTGCCGACAAAAGACACCCCAAAGTTTCAATGTTGCCGAATGTGGGGGTGAACTCAGGTTCCAGTGGGTTTTTAACTCAGTCACTAAACTGGCATTATACTAGCTTACGATCAGCGACTTCTTAAACTCCAGACTTTTTAGTAAACTTGTCTTCTATTGTGCATATTGAACGAGAAACTCACCTTCACTTTTGTAGGGTCGGACAAATAAAAATTTCAACTCTTAGTATTGTCTGCAGGCTAAAAGTTGGTGTACTAAATTCAGAGTTTATTATGCCGAAAACTAAAATAAATACAGAGGTGAAATTAAAACAATATGTATCGCAGTATGGTGAAAAAGTTTTTAGCACAGATGGAACAGTGTTGTATTGCCAGCTCTGCAGTGTGAAGGTGGCAGCAGAAAAGAAATTCACGGTAGAGCAACATGTAAATCGTGATAAACAACGCGCGGACTTCAACGTCTTCAGTAGGAAAAAAATAAGCAGCAGCTATTTCTGGGTTAGTGTTCATCAAATCATTCACAGTTTTACGAGGATTTGTGCAAAGCCTTCATTAGTGCCAACATTCCATTGAGTGAACTGAGCAATGTGAAACTACGAGAATTCATGGAAAAGTACACTAGAAAAATCTACCAGACTCTTCTACTATATGAAAAACCTACATACATCGGTGTTACGAAAAAACAATGGCAAATATCCAACAAGCTGTTGATGGAAAGAAAATATGGGTGTCGATGGATGAAACCACCGATTCAATGGGGCAATTTGTAAACAATGTAATGATTGGAACAATGGAGGAAGAAGGATCGTGTTCAACATTTCTGCAGAACAGTGAGTGTCTTGAGAAAATTAACTATTCCACAGTGTATAAACTTTTTGATAAGTCAATGAATTTACTGTGGCCAGGAAAAGTAAAACACGATGATGTACTTTTGTTTGTGACTGATGCTGCGCCATATATGGTGAAAGCAGGTAATTCCCTTAGGGCACTCTACTCGAAAATGGTGCACTGGACATGCCTTGCGCATGCATGTCACAGAGTTGCAGAGGAAGTGCGAAGTCAGTTTCCGATGGTAGACCAACTTACCAGCAATGTAAAGAAAGAGTTTGTGAAGGCACCGTCAAGAGAGCATCCTTCAAGGCCATGGCCCCCGGAGTACCAATGCCGCCTGCACCTATCCTCACAAGGTGGGGAACTTGGATTGAAGCCTGTGTATATTACAGCGAATATTTCAAGTGTGTGAAAGAGGTGGTAGATTCTTTCGACAGTGGTGATGCTGTTTCCATCAGGATTGCATAGAAATTCTTTTCTGACTCAGAGATTGAAGGAAAACTCTGTTACATTAGATCTAATTTTGGTTTCCTATTGTCTGCAATAACTTCTTTGGAGAAGTCTGGTGTCAAGCTGGTTGAACAATTAGCATTAGTGAAAAATGTAGTGAACAAGTTAAAGGGTGTTCCTGGACATATTGGATCTTGCATAAATGAAAAAAATTAAGAAAATTTTAAATAAGAATGTAGGTTATGTAGCAATGTGCTCCATATCAAAGGTTCTGTCTGGGGAACAATTTTCACTGGAGACAATTGACTGTAATTTACTGGTCAGTGACACTGCGTATTTTAAGTATGCACCTATTGTTTCAGTTGAGGTAGAAAGGACATTTTCTATGTACAAGACTTTATTAGCTGATAATAGTCAGAGTTTCAATTTTGAAAATTTACGTAAGGTGTTTTTTGTACACTGCAATTACGCAATTGCTCAGTAAGTGCAAAGTAACATGGACTACATGAAAACTACATCAGGTAAAATAATTAAAATGTACTACTTAAAGAAAGTTACGTAAATTTAAATAAACTTGAATATTGGTACTAGAATTTAATTACTAGTCTAAATATTAAGTAGCACAAAACCTCTTTTCCTACTAAGCCAATTTTAGAAAGTAAGATCAATTTTTAGGGCATTTTAAGGGTGTTTTTTTAAGATTTTTAGGTCATAAATGCATTGTTTTTAGGACATTTTTTCATGATTTTTAGGTCATCAAAATCCTAGCCCTAATTATCAGTGTGCGGATTATCTGGTTGAGGGTTATTCATGTATCAATGAAATTTATTTTACTTTACTTCTGTCACGAAATGTTTAATATATGTGAAGTGAGCTTGGAATTCGAGTGCACGAGTCTCAAAGTTAAGGTTGGTTCACAATAAACTGGGAATGGAAATGACAACGAGAACGGAAAAAAATGTTAACATAAATGTATTTAAATGTGAGCATTCACAATAGTTAATTGTGAACCAGGCTTTAACTCGGTATAAAAATATTCTGTCCGTAACAAGCCACATCTTCCACTTTATTTCCTGATGCAAATCTCATTGTAACATAATTTATAAGGTTTATTTCTCAACTGACCCAGGCGAAACTATTATTGATTGGTTGAACACTTGTAATTGGTCAGTACAATCCATGTTACCCTTACTGTTCTCTCCGGAGAAAGTACAATTATGACAATAATGAGTAAAAGTACGAATGTTACTAAGAGCAACAATATCAGTGTAATTAAAATCACACTGTTCCACATCATCTAGAACAATATCAACATAAACTTACTCCAACAGTTACTGTTAAGAGTGATAACTGAATGTGTTAAATATTTAACATATTAAATTTTCAAACACAGTACTGTAGTCTAGCAGATTATATAAAAAGTTTCATTCTGCAGTAAAAAGCAAAAATTATATTATTCGTGTTTTCAGTTATCCATGCACATTTGTTCAGTGATTAGCTCGGATAATCTAGAGTTTGCTGTATATGTTCACGATACATACAAGACTGACTAAGTGGCACTCAGAAGTCAATACCATTTGCCATTCCAATGATATGAGAGGAACTACTGTTACTTTTGCCTAACAAAAGTAAGTGGTTTCTCTTGAAAATCAAAATATGCCACAATTTATTTGAATATTCTCTTGGCTATATGACTAATAAGACATGACGATTCCTTGCCAATTTCTATGCCATCTGAAGTATTAACCTTACATGACGAAATCCCACACATCCATTTTGAAACTGAAGCTGAACCCTTAACATAGAACATTGATGACCCTGATTCCCAGTTACCAGTACTTGAACCTCATCTGATTTTTCCAAGCTGAACTTAATCAGAATAAGCAAGATACCTTAATCTAACAAAAAGTCAATCTGAACTGTTAGCTCTCTGTTACAAGGCTGGAAATTATTTCAACCGAGTCTCAGAATAACAGAATAAGGAAACAAACATTCTTTGCAACCAATTTTTTCAAAGAACTAGAGTATTGTAACAACGTTTGTGGGTTAAAGGAAGAACTGAGTCTCATTTCAACCCACTAGATGGCTCCTTTTCATTGTTTCGTCGACGTTAAGTTTAAAGACAGTATTGCTTTATAGTGGTAATTTGTACCCTTCTGTGCCCATTCCTCATGCTGTTGGTATGAAAGAAACCTAGGAGAATATGAATTTATTTTTAAAGCTGTAAACTACGCAAAATGTGACAAAACTGTAGAGTTAAATAGGATTACTACTAGGAATGCGACATAGTTTCACCAAATTTTGCTGCTTTCTATGCAAGTGAGACAGTCTAGTTAAGCAGAAACAGATGAAGTTAAAGAGTGACCTATAGGCAGTGGCGGCTCGTACCTTTTATAAGGAGGGGGGCTGCAGGAAAAATAATAAATTATAAAAATGATTACGTACCTAGAATATTATTTATAGATGACTTCCATGCGTCGTGATTTGTAGGTAGAAAATTTTTCAATAACCTTTTGGTTAAAGTTTGGAATGCTTTTAACCATGTTCCTTTCCATTAAAAGCATCCCAAGGGCAGCGAGTCTCTCTTCGCTCATGGTGCTACGCAGGTAGGTCTTGATTCTCTTCAAAGAAGAAAAACAGTGTTCTGGCCCACGTGTCATCATAGGAAAGGTCACAGCAATACAAAGGAGCTTTAAAACTTCCGAAAAGCTGGACCCCGGACTCATTTCACCGTCATTATCACCTTCATCTCATTCAGATGCTAAATAACCTGAGATGTTGATACAGCATTGTAAAATAACCTAATAAAAAAACTTCCGAAAATGATGAATGTAATTTTTGAGAAATCATAAACTGCAGCAGCTGGGTATGACCTCCAACATTTCTGAATTCTTCTCTCGAGTACAGAACAGATAGTTCAATGTGCATTTTCTCTTTGTCAAAAAAGCAAATAATTTAGCACATTCACTCAGTTCTTCTTCAGCGAATGTTTTGCAGAACTTGGCAAAACTGCTTGACATTAAAAGAGTCGATACCTGGAGATGGTTTATAAATTGGAAGTGTGTGTTTACCTGAGTAAGGATAACATCACATACTTCCTTGGCAGCTGCAATTCTTGACCGGCTGTCATTAACTTGACGACGTTTATTTGAATTTTCGGATCCCTCGTGTTCTGTATTTTCGTCAATTGAATTTCTGATACCATTAATAGCACGTACAAAGTTAGAAATATAGCACCGAACAGTAGCCACATCTGCCAGTCGATTCTGTAATTGATTATAAAGGATGTCAACATTTGACATAATCCTTTGAAATAATGCGATCCAGAAAGAAAATTCGGGATCTTGCAGATTTTTAAGAAGTGCGTGGGCTTCCCTAATAGTAATGTTACTAGAAGTCTCGGAGTTCATGAGAATTTCAAAGCACTCAATCAAAGCATCTTTCTTCTCGTGAACAACATTAACTGTTCTCGACTTAAAGTTCCATCTAGTTGCACCACCAGATGGTATTCGTTCTGCTACACACGAATTCAGGACAGAAGATCTCTGTGGTGATCGAGAAAAAAAGGCTGGAATGGCATTCAAATTCGCAAAAAAATATTCTGGCTTTAGTATTTTGCCTACATGCTCTTTCCACTGTGAGATTTAATTGATGAGCAAATCAGTGCAAGAAATGAGCATTGGGGTATACCTCCTTCACTTTCATCTGCACACCATTCATCACCCCACTCATCACTGCAGCGCCATCATATGTCTGACCTATCAACTTCTCTCTTTCATTTTTTAAAATTACAGTAAGTTGAGATAAAATGCACTCTGCTATGCTCGTTGCATTTTGACCTGAAGGTTCAAAGAATCCCCAGAATCTCTCTACAGTACACCCTCGATTATCACAATACCTTAGCACAAGGACAAGTTGGAACACGTCTGATATGTCCGTTGTCTCGTCTGCCATGACAGCTACAAATTCCGCCTCAGCAACTTCAGCTAAAATATGTTCTCTGCAGACCTCCAACATACACTCTAACATCTCGTTTTGAATAATCTTGGATGTACCTTTAAAGAAGGATGCACTCTCTAAATGAGATTTAAGTACAGAATCGAGTTCACATGAGTATTTTATCAGTGACAAAAAATACTGGGGTTATCCAAATTCTCAGCTTCATCGTGTCCTCTTAGTGCTAGTTCATTTGAGCCACAAAATTTTACGCAGTTTATTATTTTAGATAGTACTTCTCTGTTTTTGCAAACTTCGTTGTTGTGTCGCTCGACTGATTCTTGGTAAGTCTTACTTAAACCCGCACGGACATCAACCGATTCTAGGAGAGCAAGGTTAACGACATTATTTACATGCTTTTCAGACTTCTCGTGCTTGTGGATTTTTTCATAAAGTCTCTTTAAGTCTGACACTCCTTTATCAGTCTATGCCATACTTGCAGCGTCACCTGAAACCCCAAACAAAAGACACGGAAAACAGAAAAGTGCATTCTGAATTTCACAGCCACAAAGCCAATCAAACTTATTATAAATATCAGGATTAGAAGTTCTAGTGCATTCTTTTTGTCGACTGGTAGCACACTAGGAAATGTTTAACATAGGAGTAGGCCGACCACGTGTTTTTATATCGCACTTTCACTCAGTGTTAAACTATTAAATTTCAGTGACTTTAAGTACTTCACGCCGAAATTATTGTTCTCCATTATTGTATTTCCTATCCACACACAAACTAAATTAGGTACACGAATAATACTCACTTGCCTAACAGCGCTTATTGCATGAAAACAATATCACACCCTGGTCACTGCACATATTTCCATTTCATAACCACACACCACCACGGGCTGCATTCACAGCAGTCCAGCCTGATACGTTTACCACGTGATTGAGAGGGAGAAATGGAATCAAGAGCTTTGGTTGAAATAAATGGCAGCGGGACTGCCAGTTGCAGGGAGGGAAGCGGGCTGCCATAGTTAATACAAGGAGCTGAGAGTGGATAACACCACGACAATGCACTGTCTGGTGACAATCAAAGTAACTAATATTTGCAGATTCAAATCCATAAACATGAACTAAGTTGTAAACAAATACATTAAATTATTACGCTTTGTCCATAATTACCAGTGATCCTAAGGGGGGGGGGGGCTGCAGCCCTGCAGCCCACCTTCAAAAGCCGCCCCTGCCTATAGGGTATGGTTGGGTACCAGGGGAAATGAGTGTAAAATATGAACTGTTAGTTAAGAAAGACAAAATTTTGCTACTGCCACTTCACATTAAATTAGGCTTAATGAAAAACTGTGTAAATTCTATAAGAGAAAGAGTTGTACAGTAAAATCTCTCGTATCTGGCACCTAAATAACCAGCAATACCAAAACAACCTCACTCTTGGCTAGGGCAAAAAAAAAAAAAAATAGTCATTCATGCAAAAGGGAAGAGTCGGGCGAAGATGTGAATGGTTTTTGTGGATTGCACATGACGCATATTGTGTTTACTCTTTACATTGTTTATGCATGAAAACATAGACAAAAACCCCGTTATGTCAATGGGGTAGATTGGGTAGCATCGGTAAGTTACCACTTGGGTCTCACAAACAATACACAGAGATGATATCTTTAAATTTACCACTTGAATTCGCCATTTTGAGTGGGTGCTGGATGAGTAGAAGAAAGTATGAAATTCTCTGTTCCTATAGCATGTAAAAGTTTCATTTGTGTGATAGATAGCATCATGGCTACTACCGTTAAGCACAAGAGGAACGTCCTCCCACTGAAGCAAAAGCTTGAATTACTCGAGAAAATAAAGAGAGGAGTTAATAGATCCAAATTAATGGACGAATATAAAGTTGGACGTTCAACTTTATACGATATAAAGAAACAAGGCAGTCAACTTCGGTGATTCCTAAGTAACAATGATTCTACAAAAGTTGCGGAAAATCGGAAAATTGTACATCAGTCCCACTGTGAAGAATTGGATCGTGTTTCATAAGAATGGTTTGCAATTAAAAGATCTGAGGGAATGTGCATTTCTGTATTGATGCTCAAGGAATTGCACCAGAAAATGAAACTGCAAGTGAGTGTGGATTTTTCGTTGGGTGACCTAACAGATTCAGAGAGACATGGAATCCGAAAACTAGACTTGTCCGATGAACAAAGGAATGCTGACGAAGTGTCTGTGGATCAGTTTACTGATCAGTTCCAGAAAATTGTGTCTGAGAGTAATGTTACTGTGGAACAAATATATAATACTGATAAGACTGGTTAACTATGGAGGTGTCTTCCTATAACACTGGAGTGTGCAACAAAAACCTCGCCTAAGTGCTTCAAACAAAACAACGATCATGTAACTGTTACGGTATGCAGAAATGCTGCAGGTATACACAAAATGACTTTGACAGTGGTGAGAAAATACCGAAATCCAAGGTGCTTCAAAAACGTAAAGAATGTCCCTGTCCATTATCAAGCAAAAAAGAATGCATGGATGGATTGCCACAGCCTGGACCGTTAGTGTTGCCACATTAGGAAGTTCGCAAGAATTTCATGTTCAGTGAATATTCGAACCGAAAATTAGTGTATTTTTGTGTTAAGTAATTTGTTTTAATAAAGAAAATCCACACAGTTTTATGTTATTTGGTTATGATCAAGTGACTGAGAAATAAGCTTCATATGAGTGCAGTTTCAACAAGATGGCATCATAAAATACAAACAGGTAATTTTTTTTTAAATACTTATTCAATTATCTGGCAAAATCTCATATCCGGAACTTGCCTGATCCCATTGGTGTCGGTTAAGAGGGATTCTACTGCATAACGAAGTTTATTATATAGTTTTCAGTCTAAAAACTTATTGTATATAATAAACTTTGTTATATATACACAACTTATCTGAAAATATGACACTGAAATTTCAGAAAGAGTAGTAGTTTCCAGTAGCGCAAACCTGCTACCATAAGCAGCAGCTGCTACTGCATGATGGTACTGTTGATCCATCTCACTTAATAATGATGGGAAAGCTTGGTTCCATTTAATTAAGTGATTATGTGCACTCTCAGAATTGAAGGCACTGGGACACTAATTCTGAGATTTCGTATTATTCAGCAAATTATAGCAATATTAAATAATAATAAAAAAAGTCAGTGAAAATAAATTTAGGTGCGAAATTTTGGTAAATTAAATTTTAATTCCTAATTTTATAAAACGGACCATCTTCAGGCTATTAACTGGACATAACTGTTTAGCAGCATATCTCTTCAGAACTGAAATGTATATGCCACCAAAATGTGTTTTCTGCAGAGAAGAGGAAATTCAACTATGAACTTGCAGCACATACTAAATGTTTCAGAGAAAATGTAGTATTTAATAATTATGAGTAAACATGCAAAACCAGATTAATTATAGATTTAAAAAATATTATTGCTTTATTTAATGAATGAGAAATAAGTGACAAACTTGTAGATGAAGTGTAAGTCCCAAGAATAATTACAAAACAAGTCTACAGGGCTAATGTTGCCATTCCGAATCTAAAAGAATACTTTCAAGTTAGCCTGTTCCATTCATTCAGTGTATGAATTCATTATTAGCAAGTTTAAAGCTACTATTTTCCAATTAAAAACACTGTTTCTTACGACATTATTACATCCTGTACAGTTGCTATTAATGACATACCTGCACATAGCGAGAGTCAATAGCAGAGCACTGTAACATAGCCATTTCCCGACACAACATTTCTAATGACTTACTGAGACATTCTAATGTGTAGTTAGTAAATAAACTGGAATATGTAGGATATCATATAGGGCTGTGACCTTCCCTTATTGACAGGAATGAAATACTTGTCCAGAAATCCGCACAGTGATTTTTCTGTCGAATTCTCCCATATCCACCACAATAATGAAAATTCTAGAAAGCAATAATAAAAAAAAACATTACTGTACAGATAAAACTGTTTTAACACTTCTTATATCAGGAAATAGTATCAAAAACGTGATTGGTCCCTGAATGTAGGGCTTAAAACAATTTTTTAGCCACAATGTAAAGCATGTTTACTTAATACAATAATTAGAGATGGAAGTATTCGAATAAAAAATAATAATTATTCGATTCTTGTAAGTTCTCGAAATATATTTCGAATCATGAAAAAATATTCAAATACTTTGCTCAGATGGTACAGTATGCTGCGAGAAGTGAAGAATGAGAACAGAAAGAAACAGTATAGAGAAGGAAGTTCTCGAGAACACCAATTTCTTGTCAATTGTATACATTCGGCTAACCTCACTTACAAACATGAGGTGGTTGTGTGCAATAAAGACTTGGTTCAGACCGTCTCTCTCTGTTTCACCTCTCTCCTCTTCCTTTCTCTCGTCTAATTATGGAACACAGGAGGAATGCAACATCTTTATCGGAAGTTGCTGATAGCTACAGTATGTGAGTAGAATAATAAAAAAAATATGAACTCCTACACTTGCACAGTATACTGCTGTCACTATTATCATTATCGTTGTCATGCTGTATGTTGGATAAGAGAACCGAAAAGTGAAAACCTGCTGAGAACAACTGGTATTTGAGAACTTTTATTCGATTCTGTCCATTACTAACAATAATATATTACTTTAATTCATTCACTTTGGAAAAAAATTATTCTTTCTCTTTGACCTTCTCTTTTTAATACTGACTTACATACAATCCAATGCAGGGGGAGTGGGAATATTTTTGGACTGGCACTGAGGAACTTATACTGAGGATCTCCCTGATCATGTGGTCAGCATGGCACAGGACCACCACCACCACCACTGAGACGACACAAGATAGCACATGACAAGGAACAAACACTCAGTCCTGTAGATAGATGATAAATCTCTTCCACTGCCAATTCCAGGAATCGAACTAACTGCTTGGATGAAAAGTGCTTTATGCTCTCGAAAGAGCCAAGACAGAAAGGAGAGCTAATGTCAGACAGTAAGCACGATGAAGTGCATTCGTTTAATTTCTTGTAACTATGTGTCTGAGCAATGATGAGGTTCAGAACAATGCTAACTTATTTTGGAGTGTGATATATTAAATATTAAGTGATGCACACTCACTTTCCATGCTCTATCAAAATATGACAAAAATATTTACAATAATTGTACAGAAGGAATGCTTTGCGCTAAAATTATGTTTTTTTTAATTATTAATTTCGCACGTACTTAAAAATTCAATAGAACAATAGAAGTAAGAAGGCAATTATAATATATGGAAATAATAAACATTATGTGTTCTGTTTTGCTATCCTTACTTTATTTCCCTGTAGTTTTCTCAACTGTTACAACAGTTTTCCCTAAGACATAATGAGTAACCCATACAGATATTGTAATCATAATGCACCCTAAAAATGTCCTTGCACAAAAATATTCTGTTGATGCCCTTGCTGTTCATGTAGCTGCTCGTCTAGGTATCGACAATCTTTGGACTTCAAATGGTTGGATTGGTAATCTTAAGGACATGAGTCTGTAAGTGTCTGTTTATGTGAGTTCTGCTACGACACGCTGGGAAGGAAAATATAGAAAACAAGTGAAGATAGCAGTGGGTATTACTAAATATTTTTCTTGTACGTGCAACTCTCACTTACTCTCTTTCTTTCCTCTCAAATACTCATTGAAACATTCGTCATATTAATGTAATGTTTAATCAATATACATGCTAATTACAGTAGTAGAAGATCTCAAAGGTACACTGATAAGTTCTATGCCTTTAAGGTTTCTGTTAACTTCCCGAATAAAGGTGGCTAATTGGACAATATCACCAATATCAGTCCTTCCATCAAGAGTGATCAAATAAATATGAACTCAGTAGCCTTCTCTTATAGTTGATGTTTGAGATCTTTCATCATATTTTCAACTCTACAGGATATAGTATGGTTAGATAAACTTATTGACTCAAATGAAGGCAATTCTTTTGGACACAGAATGCTGCCTAATGCAGGAGTGCTACTTCATAGAAAATTATAATATATCTGGACATTATCAGTAAATAATACTTGTAGTAATAATAATAATAATAATAATAATAATAATAATAATAATAATCCCTATTCTGAGCAAGATTAATCCAGTTCCTACCATCATATCCCACCTCCCTCAAATCCATTATCCTCCCATCTATGTCTTGGTCACCTCAAAAGTCTTCTCCCCTCAGGTCTTCCAACTAACACTCTATATGCATTTCTGAATTCACCCATACGTGCTACATGCCCTGCCCATCTTAAACATCTGAATTTAATGTTCCTAATTATATTACACGAAGAATACAATGCGTGCAGTTCTCCGTTATGTAATTTTCTCTATTCTCCCGTAATTTCATCCCTCTTAGCCCCAAATATTTTCCTACGCACCTTATTCTCGAACACCTTTAACCTCTGTTCTTCTCTCAAAGTGAGAGTCCAAGTTTCACAACCATACAGAACAATCAGTAATATAACTGTTTTATAAATTCTAACTTTTCTAGCTTTTTTGAGAGCAGACTGGATGATAAAAGCTTCTCCGCCGAATAATAACAGGCATTTCTCATATTTATTCTGAGTTTAAGAATAACAACTGACATTTCTCATATTTATTCTGAGTTTAATTTCCTTTCGAGTGTCATTCATATTTGTTACTGTTGCTCTAAGGTACTTGAATTTTTCCACCTTTTTAAAAGATAAATTTACAATTTTTATATTTGCATTTCGTACTATGTTCTGATCATGAGTAGAGCCCATATGTTTAGGCATTTATTTTGGTTAAAATAAGCAGGTATATAGGCATTAAAAATGGTATAAACAGGCAGTGAAGTAGGCATTTATTAATCATGGAAACAGACAAAAAATATACAAATATTTAAAAAACTATCCCATATGGTACTCACTTTCCTTGGTTACATTTCACAACAAGATGCTATTTTAAGTTGTCGACTGTCATAGTGAGCTGCCTGTCAGAGAGAACGTTTTTCATGGTGGAAAAAGATCTTTCTACTTCTACTGAAGTGGTTGGGGCAAACTTAAAACAACTTATTTCAGAAGAACTCATATCGACAGCAACAGAACTTTCACCTTGTAGAATGTCACGAATGCTTTTAAGTTTCTCTAGGTCCTCATTAGCACTGATAACACGTTTGTACTTTTCACTAACAGCTACCCCTTTGTCTCCTTGAGCTTCCTGCAGTTGATTTATTGCATCTTCCACGATCACCATAGATGAAACCAGCATATCACCTCGTTTCTCCAACTGCCAGGTCATTGTTGAGTTCTTGATGGTACAGCAGCTTTTTCACCTTGCGAACTGAAGCAGCTTCGTCTTTGGACATAGCATCAACTACCTCACGTATCTTGTCCAGATTGTTAGGATAATATTCAGCAGCAGAGATTCAGGTTCTCTATCTGGTCAAAATGGGCTGTGGAGGTAAACTGAGGTCTGGTGCTATGTCCTTGAAAATCTGGATTCATGAGGGCGATTTTAAGAAGACTTTCTTGGTGTTTTAAATCAACTTGTCTACGTCAGGATACAAACTTTGTAATTCTTTGGCGATTCTGTGCAGCCCATGGGCCAAGCACGTGAAATGAAGCATTTTTAGGAAGAGAACTTTCAAGGCTTTAGCAGCTTTTTTCATATAAGGTGCCGCATCCGTGACAAAAAGCAGGACATCATCATGTTGTATTCCATGTGGCCAGAGAAGCATTAAGGCATTTGTAAACAACTGTGTGACTGTGGAACCATTTGCTCTCTCCATCTCTTCCGTGGTAAAAAGAAATACTGAGGGATCATCTTGAGTTGGTTCCATAGTTCTGATGATGACACTGTCCATGTAACATCCCATTGCATCTGTCGTCTCATCATATTTTCTTTCCTACAACTCCAGTATGAATCCTCTGAAGAGTCTCTTGGTAGCAGACACTCAAATAATTTTTTCTTATTGTGGACTCCGATGGAACCTCTTCTTTTGTGTATTTCTGCAAGAACATTCTGAGGGACTGATTTTCTAGCTTCCAAAAAGGAATTCCCGAGTCTACAAAAGCCTTGCAGAGATCCAGAGAAAACTGAGATTGTCTACTGGTTGTTGCAATCACTATTGATATTAAAGAGAGCTTCTTCTGCCCAGCATTTTGGTAATTCCAGTGTTATGTTTCACTGTTGCAAAATGTTGAAGTATAAAATACTTTTTTTCATGGTTAATTGTTTTTCCACAAACTTTGCACATCAGAACAGTACCATCGGTAGATAGCGTGTCTGAACCGAATTCACGGACATAACCATGCAGTTTACTACTTAAGTATGGACTCACTTTTGGCATGATAAATATTGCAATAATCACGAAAACTGGAGATGTTTAATACAAGTTCAGTCCCAAACTAACATATTATTCTACCTGCTACAGTGAAGAGACTATATCTGTCTCTACTTTCTTTCACAGATCGGGGAAAACCGACTGTGTATTGTCTCAAAAAGAGGGGTGTGAGAAGGGATTAGAGACTTCAAAGTATGCTGACTTGTGTGTGCAAGTGACAACAGTAACGGGACCTGGAGAATTGTTTTTAATACTTCCCTCATCCCCTTTCTTTCACTGGTAAACCCCAAAGTGACCTGAGCACTGAGGGTTATACTGTTCAAACATCTTTGTTACGTGACATAAAAGATGGAATCGATAAGGGAGAAAAGTTTACGACTTCTTGGAAACATATGTATTGCTGGAGAATAAGATTCTCAGCAAATATTTGTATGAGATGAATATATATTTTTAATTTGTACAACCGTTCTTTTTTGTTTTTTATATAATTTATGTGCGGTTTATTTTAAATGCATTAAAAATATTGAAAATGTACAATAACGACGTAAAAAGGCTAAAAAAAAAAAAAAGTTATTTAACCTTAAAATAGGCAACAGGAGCTAAAATAGGCAAAAAAAAGGCATAATAAAAATTGGGCCTATTGTCCCCAGATGTGTGGAAACATGTGTATCTCTAATAAGTCTTTCATACATACACTCAGTTTAAAAAAGGCATTTTGCCTAACATCCGGACTCTAGTCATGAGACGCAATCATATACTTTGTTTTTTCGGGGTTTACTTGCAAACCATCTCTTTACTTGCTTTAAGTAAAATTCCCGTGTTTTCCCTAATAGTTTCTGGGGTTTCTACTAAAAATTCACGTCATTTGCATAGACAAGCAGCTGATGTAACTCTTTCAATTCCAAACCCTCTACGTTTTCCTGGACTTTCCTAATTACATATTCTAGAAGAAAGTTAAAAAGTAAAGGTGATAGTGCATCACCTTGCTTTAGCCTGCAGTAAATTGGAAAAGCATGAAAACAGAAACTGACCTATACGTGCTACATGTCCTGTCCATCTCAAACATCTGGATTTAATGTTCCTAATTATGTCAGGTGAAGAACACAATGCATGCAGTTCTGCATTGTGTAACTTCATCCCTCTTAGCTCCAAATATTTTTCTAAAAACTTTATTCTCAAACACTCTTAATCTCTGTTCCTCTCTCAAAGTGAGAGTCCAAGTTTCATAACCATACACAATACCAGTAATATAAATGTTTTATAAATTCTAACTTTCAGATTTTTTGACAGCAGACTAGATGACAAAATTATTTATGAAGTAATCCTCGTAGTGGTTTTTCTAGTATTTCAAACAAACATTGATTCTTTATTTCTTGCCACAGAACATTTGGAGCTGTCGGCATAGATTTGATTCCCACTTGGACTGATTACATGGTTGGGTTTATTCAGAGGTTTTCCCAACCATAAGGCGAATGTTAGGTAATCAGTCCTCAATCACTATCACCAATTCCATTATCACTATCTGCATCTTCAATTACAATGATAATGACTAGATTGCTATGTAGCATGAAATGACAATGAAGAAGCAGACAGTTGCAAGTTGCGAAACAGCTGCACCATCTCGTGATATACACTTCTACCTCTAGCGTAATTTGAAAGGAAAACGAAACATTACGATGTATTCCTGTTCAAATGAATGAATAAAAAAGAAAGAACAAGTTTTATATGGATTACTCTGTATCTTCCCTCTAGAGAACAGGTTACAATGTTCCTTTCTTTCCCTTAAGACTAAAGAGGTTCTGTCATGCGCCCAGGAGGAGGGATTTGGTAATTAAGTACTTTGTTTCACGGAGGAAGCAGTCTCTTTTAATAGGGAATGCTATGAACATCCAAAGAAACATATTTCACAGATTTTCAGTGTTTCAAATGGATGGATTTGAAATAAAAAGCATTAATGATGGTGTGGTGGAAGCATGTGTAAAGTTTTTAAACGAGAAAGGGGTTATGATTGTTGATGTTAAATATTGTTATGTAATTTGAACAGGTTTCTTGAACACAACAGCACAGACTTTGGAAACAGCTCATATAATGATAAGTGGGTTAAGTATTTTGAGAGTAGCGAACATGATGAATGCCATTAAGAACTACTTAAAATTGCAGAATATTTTTTTTGCCAGAACACAATGCAAATATAGAAGGGATTTTTGCTTTAATTTCAGCATAATGAATGAATGAATGAATGAATGAATGAATGAATGAGAGAAATCATTTGAATATAGATTCAGTCAAGGGTCTGTTGCTAGTTAAGTACAATTTTAAGCATATGTCTCGCTCAGAATTCTAAAAGTATACTGTAAGTCAGTCTACCACTGTGGAGTTCAATGGTTAGCATGTCTGACAATGAAACAAGCATAATGAATGCATATATTTAGAAACGTAACATGTACATGGATTGCTTCTGAGGTTTTCACTCAACCAATTGGAGCAGAATTGTTGGGTAACTTTTGGCAGTAGACCTCGGACTCATTCCGCGATCATTTATTCACATATCATCATTATCATAGTCCGGGTTAAGTTCACAGTGCAGCGTACTGCATTTGTACAACAGCGTGGCTGTCCGGCAACAAATATCATTCATAGAACAGGAGTGGTAAACACAGTAAGCCCTAAGCTGTGGTGCGAGCCTTCAAGATCTTCTTCCGTAAAACGAAAAGGAAAAGAAAAAAAAATGTAAGTCAACAAGGTCAGCGTGCTTTGTTATTTTAAAGAAGACGAGTTCATCATAAAAATACAGTTCGGTTATATGGCCATGCCCAATAAACCAGTATTAAAATACTATTGTTAATTACTTATAGGCCTAAATCATCAATTTTTCTATTAAGATAAATTATTTTTCCAAAAAATATGACTTTCCCTCGGCATAGTCTCATATTATGTAATATGATTTGAAATTATATATTACATGAAATCGATATACTGCATATATACACATTGGGCATCTGTAAAGAAAATCTCATATTCAGATATTCATTGTTCGACTATCATCATACATTAGATTATGTTTTACGACTCATATGATGGATAAAGGTACGATCACACGTCGCTACTTTTGCAGCGTTGCAGTAAAAAAAACTGCGCAACTCTTGTACTGCGACGTGTGAACAACGGTGCAACCCAAAAAGTAGCGGCTGCCGAACCTGCTGCCCGCTACTTTTCCATGCTGCGCGCAACTTAAAAGTAGCGACGTGTGAACAGGGTTCTCAGGGTTGCAGCCGCAGCATTTTTGATATCGGTTTTGTTGAAACTTTTGCTGCAGTTGCAGTGTTACCACCCAAATGTGTCAATGATACTTTTATTGTTTGGATATATTTTAATGTTAAATGTGATGAAAATAAATTATTTGTAACAGTTATTAAATACACAATACAGTCTGAGCATAACTGGTGACGATATAATTCATTTTTTAAATTTTCCGAAGCACAGTTCCAAACAGGAGGGTTGCCAACATTGATTACGTGAATATGCTGTTGGTTATCATTTAAGTATATAGGCGTTTTTAAAAGCTTTATAGTAAAAATAATGTCAATTTCTGAATACTAGATACGACAGAAAAGCAAATAATAGATAAGGAAGCTTTCGCATGAGTTTCTTAATAATGCGAACATAACCACAAAATGTATATTGAGAAGTCAACACGGAGATGGGAACCTGCAGCATGACTGCAGCTGCAAAAGTAGCACCTTACGTGTGAACAGACTCGCAACCTCCAGTTGCAACTTTTGCAGCACTCGGGTTGCGCAGCACGAAAAGTAGCGTGCAGCGCGCTACTTTTGGCTTACGTGTGAACACGACACGCAACTTTTGCAGCTGCAGTATAAAAGTAGCGCTGCAAAAGTAGCGACGTGTGACCGTACCTTAAGGTGTCCAGGTTAAGTTTCACAATGTTGACATTACAGTGACTAGATGTGAGAGCTGCATGTGACATGACAGGTGTCACCATGGCTGCATATTCTTCAATCCTTATCCGAGTTTGTGCAAGTCATGTAGAAGAGGCAGCATAAGACATGGTCCTTGCAAGTTGCTCTCAGCAAGGTTTTCTGAGGGCTACATTGACACATTTTCCATACATATTTACCACGTTCATAGGAAATTGCGCAACATATAAAGCTATTTTCTGTGTGCACAAACATCCGAACGTGAAAAAATGGTTATAACATTTCGTAATCGACTTCTTTATCGGTTGCTCCATTGATAGGTCCTAAAAGAATGTGCACCAGAAAACTCCACTGCGTGCAGGACTGCTTGCACCTAACTTCATAACTATACAGACGTGGACAAATTATTAGCAAAATGTACAATTTTTATGGCATATTTTTACAAAATTTGACTTTTCAATTTAGACTACTGTTGACATTTTTATGATTATAGTACTTAGATATATGTAAAAATGTCAACTGCAGTCTAAGTAAAATTTTGTAAAATTATACCATAAAAATTGTCAGTTTTGCTAATAATTTGTCCACGTCTGTAGTTGCAATGAAGTAAAACTAGCTGGCGTGTTCTTACAAATGACACCTGACGCATCCTGATATATCTGCCAGGCAATACACTGCAAGTTACTGAAAGTGGGACTATCTTTATAGACATGGTGTGTATACATACATATGGTTATAAATCTGGTCACCTTTCTCTGCTCACATATTATGATTATTGTGTATCGATGTGATCATGATAGATCAAGTACCTTTTGACTTTACTGTTGTGGCTCAGTATTACCACAGTTTCCTGATGAAGATAAAAAATACACTAGAGAACACATGCCACATGACATAACACTATGGAAAAGTGTTTCCAATTTCCCTGACAATACCTGTCCTTATGTCAGAAGTGGTGTTACAGAATTGTTGGTCTCGTTCTTTCTCTAGAACAACTGGGATGTCGCATCTCATGTTCTCTATAACCCAAATATCAGTGCAACAGGCTCGACTTATACCCAATGCTGAAAATTTCCATACTTGGAGTTCTTCTGAAATATGATGAGATTATCCTTTATTATTACATAATTAATTTTGGAGCTTAACAGTTGAGAAGTAGGAAACTACACTAAACAATTGTAAAAACATATCAGTTTTATAATTCCACAAAGGTGAGTAAAATGTTACTGCGCATTTATTTTGTTATTAACCTCATATTTTACACAACAAAACACTGAAGAATGACTACTCACATTGCCTTCAAATGACCTCAATACACTGAGTTGCATACCTTGACAATTAAGAGACTGAATAATTAAGATCATGTGACAAATAATTTTTTATCAAATTTGTCAATTAAAAAAGACAAAATATATAATGTTTCTAGTAAAAATAGCCCACAATATAGGCTACACAGTGAAAATGCTAAATAGATCACAATTTCCATTAAACAAATTTCAAATCTCGTTTTGCAGAATAGGCACTGAACGTTTCTGAGGAATTACATTATGGAATCATGGTTTGGTATGTCAGTATATGGTGTGTTTTATGCAGAAAAAAGTGCAACTTCCATAAACTGAGAGAGAGAGAGAGAGAGAGAAAAGAAAAAAAAAAAAAAAGAAAGCTGCTATGTCAGGTAGTAGATTTATTGCATGTAAAAGATACCAATCCCATTATTCATGAATAAAGGCAAAATTTCATGTCCAGACCTGCCATACTCTATTTTCAACTCTTGGTAACAGATGTCACCCCAATAACGATTGGGAAGACCTCTGTTGGAGAAAAGTGGGAACATTTGGATTCATAATCTCACTAATCAACAGAGCTACCTGTATAATGGTCCAACAAACGTACTGGTATAAGGTGCACGAATTAAAAATGAGTATCCATTAAATCGAGAACAATTGTGAAGGGCCAATGAACTTGCTGTCAAGTGCTTATGTTAGGAAACCACCTTACCAACAAAAATTTCACTAAAGCAGAAATGTAGCACTAGATTCTTATTCTTCATAATACATTGCAGGTATGAAATAAACCACATGTTCACTTTGAGAAATTAAAAAGTCTTCCAAGTGATATGTTTCTTGAATGATTTCTTAGAGGAATGCAGACTGGGAATGCTAAATGCAACCATATGGCCACATTGTGTCAATAAAAACACTTTCACTTTCAAATGACATGTCCCAGCATAAACCGGAAAAATACGGCATGCAGACTGGCACATTAAACGTGTAGTAAGAACACCAAGACGCAGAATATCTCACTTCCGTTTTGTTGCCTGGATGGCACGGCAGATCTCCATCCACGGGTGTCCACTACTGTAGGAGGCACAGAAGATACATACCTCGGCTGACGTCGTGGCAGCTGTGGGGGAAGAAGGTGCTGGAGGCTTGCAGCGGGGAGATGACAGGGTGCAGTGAAGCAGGGAGAGTCAATCAGCTAGCAAACCTTGTGACACGTTCAGAAGCTGTTCCTTGAGCATGCGGAATGATGGGCGATCCTCAGGATTGTGATTCCAACACTTCCTCATCACCTGCAAGATAAAATACAGGCTGTACTTAATTCACTACATATCTATCAATCTAAATGTTGTATGGATAGTGTGTAAAGTTTCCACGTAAGAAAGCCAAGCTCAACTTCTAGGAAGTTCAATTGAAAGTTTTGATAAATGCAGTACTGACACTTTCTCTTTAGACACTCCTGATTCCATGATCCATCATTCCAAAATTAATTATACTACGGAACATGATTTTTACCTCTGGGAAACTAGCCGCTGTTATTTTATGAACTTTTATACATAGAAACCGAATATGTTGTTTATAACTGTCTATTGGGTCTCATTTTCTTGTAGATTCAATTCCCGACTATGGCAAATTAATATCGTCTACAGTAAATACTAAGGCTTTGTAACTTATATTTTGCAGAATGTATATACTAAATAAACCATTATTCGCAGTTTACAGCATAATAGTTACATTAATAAACGTCCTAATTCCTAAACCTATTGTGTGTGTCATGTACTGATCAGTAGACATCGGGTTTTTAGGCACTAAAAATTGCAGTTTTAGGCGCCTAAAATAAGCTCAAAATTTGTAAAATTAGGCTCTATTTTAATGACAATAGGCATTTTAGGCACATCAAGGTATCATACTTATTTCTTTCACTGAAATTTTTAGTTATACACTAAAATACGCACAAAAAAGTATGTTTAAACATTAAAAAAGAATACTATATTATATTTATAAACAGAGCTGCACAAATTTAATATATTGAAACTAATGAAATAATGATTATTGATATCAAGATTACTCATTTTAAGTTATTGAAATTCAGTTCCATGCTCAGACTTTATTATAATTATCTGCACAGTACACCACCAGAATTTTTTCTAAATTCTCCACAGTTAACCTTTGCCTTTTGTCACTGAGAATCATTTTGAAAGCAGAAAAACTTCTTTCAACCGAAACTGATGTGAGAGGCTCAAATTTTAAATTAGGTACAATAGAAACATCAATACTTACTGCAACATTTACACTTTCCCCCGATATCACTCTTGATACTTTTTCCAACAATGAAAATCCTATATTCTTATTTAATACGTTGTCCCACTTATTTTTAACTTTTTTCCCAGTTTCGCCCAAAGCAGAATGTATGTTCACTTGAGCTTCCTTTACTATTGCTATTTGGCTACAAAGAGATTGTTTTTCACGTTCTAATTGTTCAATGCTTGCAGGTATGAAAGAAAAGTTTGATGTTATGTAGGCAATATCGTTTTTCACTCGTGAGTCATTCAGACAATAATAATAATAATAATAATAATAATAATAATAATAATAATAATAATAATAATAATAATAATAATAATAATCCCGAAAAGACAAAGTATATGATTATGACTCGTGACGGGAATATTGTACGAAATGGAAATATAAATATTGGAGATTTAGCCTTCGAAGAGGTGGAAAAATTCAAATATCTTGGAGCAACAGTAACAAATATAAATGACACTCGGGAGGAAATTAAACGCAGAATAAATATGGGAAATGCGTGTTATTATTCGGTTGAGAAGCTCTTATCATCCAGTCTGCTGTCCAAAAATCTGAAAGTTAGAATTTATAAAACAGTTATATTACCGGTTCTTCTATATGGCTGTGAAACTTGGACTCTCACTCTGAGAGAGGAACATAGGTTAAGGGTGTTTGAGAATAAGGTGCTTAGGAAAATATTTGGGGCTAAGCGGGATGAAGTTACAGGAGAATGGAGAAAGTTACACAACACAGAACTGCACGCATTGTATTCTTCACCTGACATAATTAGGAACTTGAAATCCAGACGTTTGAGATGGGCAGGGCATGTAGCACGTATGGGCGAATCCAGAAATGCATATAGAGTGTTAGTTGGGAGACCGGAGGGAAAAAGACCTTTAGGGAGGCCGAGACGTAGATGGGAGGATAATATTAAAATGGATTTGAGGGAGGTGGGGTATGATGATAGAGACTGGCTTAATCTTGCACAGGATAGGGACCGATGGCGGGCTTATGTGAGGGCGGCAATGAACCTTCGGGTTCCTTAAAAGCCATTTGTAAGTAAGTAAGTAAGTAATAATAATAATAATAATAATAATATTTATTAATACTATACACTTGAGCTACATTAGGCATTGCAGCTCGAAAGAGCAGAAGCTCGTGCTCGGGCGCAGTTCAGATCAGTTATACAAAATACATCACAAAATTACGAGAGTTCATTGAGCACAATCACATTAATAAATGGTAAAATACATACAGCATGTAATAACAGGGTCTATATACAAATAGAAAATACAGAAGTACATGAATATTAGAGTAACAATTTTAACTCAATTAGCTTAAACAATTAAATAATTAATCTGATTTGTTTCTTAAATCTATGTGTGTTAAGTGTACTTAGCTCAGGGTAAGCTCTAATTAATGTATTATATATTTTGGGTCCAAAATTTCTGCTGTGTTTTAATCCAGCAGTTGTGTGGCATTTGGGAGTATTTAGAAAGAAACTGTAGTTTTGTCTCGTCTGGTATTCATGAGGATCATATTTAAACTTATTGTGGTTTTTATGGAAGTAAATCAGCAATTTTTGTTTATAAATTTGTTCTAGATTTGATACGCCAAATTCCTGAAAAATTAATTTTGTTGGGTAATCAAAAGGTTTATATAGACAAATTTTGATAATTCTTTTTTGGAGCAGATTTAAAGGACGGAGAGTCGATTTTGCCATTCCTCCCCAACCTAAAATACCATACTGAATTATTGATTGAAACAGAGCTAAGTACACAGTACGCAGAACATAAACAGGTAAATAAGAGCGTAGAATGGAAAATTTGTGGATTGTTTTACGCAATCTGTTACACAGAAAGGAGATATGCTTGTCCCATTTTAAATGTTGGTCAATAATAATGCCTAAATATTTAACTTGTGAGGATATACTCAAAGCGTTACATGAGCAAGTAGGTAGGTTACAATCATGTATAGTTATACTTATATTATTATTTATTTCTAGTTGCTCAAGGCCATGTGATGTTAATGAAAATGGTATTAATTTTGTTTTAGAAACGTTCAAAGAAAGTAAGTGAGCATCCAGCCATTCTTTAATAATATTAATACCACTGTTAGAATTTTGATAAGTTTCATTCCAACTCGAACCGCTAAATATAACCACAGTATCATCAGCATAAGAATACAGAGTACCAGAATATTTCTCAATGTCAATTTTAAGTAAATCGTTGATATATATTAAAAACAAAACAGGACCTAAAATCGTCCCCTGAGGTACACCTATATCAATGTTACGTGATTTACTAAGGTGATCATTTATTTTAGTTGCTTGAGTTCTGTTACTTAAGTAAGATTTAAATAATTTTAAAGCAATTCCATTAATTCCTAATCTATCCATTTTATTCAAAAGTATACTGTGATTGACCGTATCGAAAGCTTTTTGTAAGTCTAGAAAAATTCCTAGACATTTATTTCCTACATCTAATTCTTGAATTATTTTTGAGGTAACTGCCATAATAGCATCATCAGTGCACAAATTTTTTCTGAAACCAAATTGATTATCATTTAGTAGTTTATTTTTTTCTAAAAATGTTATTAACCGTGTTTTTATACATTTTTCAAATACCTTAGAGAGACTGGGTAATAGTGAAATGGGTCTGTAATTATTAAGATTACTTTTGTCACCAGACTTGTGAATTGGTATCACCACAGCATGTTTTAGGGCTGAGGGAAATACACCTTGAGATATGCACAAATTAAATATAAAGGCAAGTGGTTTAGAAATAGCTTCGATAATAAGTTTCAGGGTATTTGTTGTAATACCATCAATACCAGGAGCCACATTATTTTTTAAACTGTTTACAATATTAATGATTTCACATTCGTTTACAGGAAACATAAACATAGATGATATACTTTTATTATAAAGCTTATAGTGATGAGTACCAAATACTTTCTTTTTTATATTAGATACGATGTCATGACTTACATTAGTAAAATGATCGTTAAATTCATTTGCGATAGTTTCCTTATTTTCAATTGTTATTCCATTTCGACTTATAATTGTCTTTAATATACTATTTTTATTACATTGGGTGTCAGTAGCTTCGTTTATGGTCTTCCAAAATTGCTTTGGATTATTTTTATTTTTGTTAAATTTTTCAGATTAATATTTGATTCTCTGATTTCTTATTACATTAGTGAGAATATTTCTATATTTTCTGTAGTAATTTAATAAAACATTGTTTTATGGGTCTCGTTTAACTTGCTTAGCTAACTTAACCCTAGATCGTATTGATTTAACAATACCTGTGGTAATCCAAGGTTTAATTTTTTTGTACTTACTTGAGAATTTGAGAGGGACATGATTAGAATATTTACAAATTAGGTTACAGAGTATTTTATAAAAATTATCGAAACATGTATCTGCGTCTTCATTGTAGAATATAGATTCCCAATTAATATTATTAATATTTGAGATTAGGCTTTTATGGTTTATAATTAGCTTATAATTGTCCGAAGGTTCAGTGGCTTCTCTGCTAATACTTTTATTACTGATTGACAACAATGCAAAAGTCATATAATGATCTGTTATTGCGCTTGCATATACTCCAGGTATAAAATTTAAGTTATTTCCCGTTTTTAGGAAAATATGGTCAAGACATGAATTGGATGATGGACGAGTAATGGAATTTAAGTATTTCACGTATCCATATTCATGCATGATATTTAAATACGTGTTGCCAAAATTATCTAATCTATTTTCTAAAAGTTGAATGTTTATGTCACCAAGAATAACATGGTTGTTTAAATCTTTGTATATTGACAAGAAGCTTTCAAAATTTTTCAGAAATTCATTTTTGCATAGTTTTGGAGATCTGTAAATTGCAGTTAGGTTAACAAGAGTATCATTAATAAGTGTTAATTGAAAATGTATAGCGTTGCAATGGGAAATGTCAATATCACTTAAAGACACTACGATGTTTTCCTTGAAATATACAACTATACCATCACATTTATTATACTTATTACTTTTAACAAATTTTTTATAACCATTAATATCATAGCCAGAGTCATGATCAAGCCAGGTTTCAGTTAGAACTATAATATCAAAGTAAAAGGAAAAATTATTAAGTAAAACACAGAGTTCGGAAAAATTTTTGTTGATGCTACAAATGTTTAAGTGAAATATTTTAAGATCTGATAGAATATTGGTAATATACTCATTGCAGTGAAGTAAATCGTTAAAAACCATTGTGTTATTATTGTTATTAAATTTGCACTGATGGATTTCATTTAATATAGTATTACTAGCCATTTTAAGTCAATTATATTGTATAATTAAACGTGGTTACCGACACAATAGTATTTACAAATTATTTACATCGTCAACATTAGCGATTTTACTCACGGGGCTCGCTTCATCTTTTCTTGCAAATATCTTACCGTCTCTTGTCCATACAAATTTATACACTGCTTTCACACACGCTGCACTATCAGTTTCAGGTAATTTATCAATAACTGTGACCAATTCTTTAAAATACTTAGAATAATACACCACTGACTGAATCCAGGTTCCCCATCGTGTAACAACCGGCTGAGGTGGGAGTGGGATATCTGGAAAGTTCTCTCTGAATATTGAAATCCTGGATGGGGCTTTACAAAAACATTTTTTTGTGTTAGAAATAAACGAATTGACAAGAGGAAATTCATTCCGGATTGTTTCAGAAACCCTGTGAAGGCCATGTGCTAGATAGGTTACATGCGTGAGGTTAGGATAAAATGTTTTAAGAAGTGGAGCTGCAGCAACCATGTATGAGGCATCATCAGTACAAAACAACAGAACTTTAGAATCGTCTATATTACCTGAGTATAAAGACTGTAGGCCTTTATTTACAAAATAAGCAATGGCTTGGCTATTCACTTTCGAAAGTTCCTTAACACATACGAGGTGTGGAATCGAAGGTCCATCAGGACTAAGTTTTCCTACTACTATATTTGCTATATACCTATTCATAGGATCTGAGGTTTCATCCACAGAGACCTATATGTAAGAATCACCTATATCCTCCCGAATGGAAGCTAAAGTTTCATTGTATATTCTGTCTACGTAATTTTTTCTTAGGATCGACTCAGATGGGATATTTTGTTTGCAGTATTTTTGTAAAAACTGTCTTAAAACCGGATTTTCAATTGCATTCCAGGGAATGTTAGCAGCAACAAACGCTCTGGTTAAATCAGCATAGAAATTGCTGCTGAGATTGGATGAAGTAGGCTGTGTTAGTAAAGTTTGTTGCAGTTTATTTTTCTCCTGAGCTTTAGCCTTATGAGCCGCTCCTTGCACATGCTGCTTTAGGTGGCACTTCTTTTCTTGCGAAATCTAAAAATGTAAAGTAAACTGAATTAAAATAAAATCCTAATTGTTGTATTGCCGTATTTCTATCACAAAGTTAGTGGGTTCGAACAATCAAAATTTTAATGACCTGCAAATACTTTAACTATCGGAATTTAAAAGGTTAAAGTGTAGTGGTCTTAAAAAGAATTATACCTCAGGATAGCTCAGTCAATGTATAAATATTATAGGCCTACTCATTAAAATTAATAGAATTTATATATTTCAACTATTGTTACATACCTGTTTGCTACAGATCTTGCAGAATATTATTTTTCCATCATAAGTGAATTCTGAATATTCTGTTAGCCATTGCCGGATCAATGTAGATTTTGCACTTATATTTTTCGGCATTATCGCGTTAAACTTCACAGGAAAACGTCCTACCGCTCAAAACTTCTCAACACAAATAAGGTGAGGGAAAGAGCAACTGTTAACGAGCATTCAAATGAACCGTTGTTATTGAGATTCAATTGGACAAAAATACAAAGTTCCACTTATTGTTGCATTTCCTGGTAGTGTTAACACTAGGAGGGCCATTCTTTTAAATATTTTGTAACGGTTTACCCTACTAATTCGCAGTTTTACGACTTTTCATAAATATTTCAAAAACACTCTTTCTCCAAAAATTGTGATTTTATGACACTCTGAAGGGCAGTACAGCTAATCGGTTTCAGATCGAAAACAGTCATTTTTATAGTATAGTATATCTCTGAATCGGTAGCAGCACATGTTGTGATTGTTGCCTGCTTCAAAACTAAGGTTGGGTTTTCTGTCGGCATTTATGCCTCCAAACATGTTAAATTCGGTGAAATCTATTGCAAGTGTCGTGAGATTCAAAACATTTTGTTTCCTTTATCAATGGTTTCATGGCCGGTGTGAAGCAAACTTTCCACTTTTTAAATGCCTTAAATTTCGCAGTGAATGCATGTATAAATTATAAAAAGTAAGAGTAAAATGCGAAACTTTACAGTGAGTTAGGCATTTTTAGGCGAATATTAACAAATTAGGCTCTAATAACCGTTTTAGGGCATTTTAGGGCACTATAAAACTCTTTGAATACCTTTCAATTTCCGTGAAACACAAATATTAATAATTATTTTTACTTTTCTCCTAAAGAAACAAAATAGGCATTTGCCCTAGAATCCGATGTCTGCTGATCAGATGTCCCAGATTAGGTGGGACACCTTTAGGCATTTTCTCCTGCTGTTCCCTCAAAATCGACAGTTAAACGTTCTGCATTAGGGAAAGACATACACTTTTGTCGCAATTATCGAGATTTCGTTTCCAAATACCACAGCACTGACAACGGCTGACAAACAAATCAGCTATTTCCAGCTCTTGTGCATGTCGGTCGCATGTTAGTTCTGTTGCATCTGTCCAGAGCACGATTGAATCTAAGAAATCTGAGTTAGTAATTTTTTTTAAGTCATTCTCTGTTCTGAATTCTTCACAATGCCGAAACGAAAATGGTCTGTCCAGCTACGTTTTGACCATATAAACCAGTAGTGTCAGAGTTGTAAGCTCTGAAACCAGTTGTGGTGCTAGAGACTCTAGTCGGAGCGTGAACTTGCTTATGTCTGTGGAAGCACCGGAGCACGCAACGAGTTATAGTGGAATGCTCCTCTCCGTTTAGACTGTGTCTGACAATGCTGATATAAACGCACTAACACTCTAAAATAATACTGAGTGGCAAAGCCTCAAAGTTGAATATTTAGATGTTGGCTTCGAGTCTAGCATCAGACTATTATTGTCATTGTGCGATTAGTGACTGCAAGGAAGTGTGTACAAGAGGAAGCTCCCACTCCTACTGAATTTTAAAGATAAAGGTATGTGTAACTTTTTGGTATAATAATTATACATATACTGAGAGCTGTGTATCTGTTCTATTAACTAGTATTCGTTAGGAGAAAAATTCAATATTATTTTTGTTCTAGAAATTTAAACAGAATTTGAAAAAATATATATCCGGACATATTGATAAAAATTTAGTATATTGTAGAGAAATTTAAGATGATTAAGAAGAAAAAATCCTGCAACCAGGACTTGCTTTATTCGAAAACAAAATGTTGGTTGGTATCATAACAAATTGACACAAATGGCCCAAAATCGTAATAAAAAAGCAAACAGGATGTTAATTTAAAGCAATTGAATAAATTAAGGAATTGAACTTATAATAATTTTATGCAATGAACTTACAGAATTAGTATTGAAATAAAAGTTAAATGTCTTAAGTTAAATTCGTTTGTTTAACAATAGGAATTTTAATATTTTCATAATAATTGTTACATATGGTGACTCATATGGAATTCTTCCAGAAGAAAAGGTGTGCAATGAATGATTTATGTAATTATGTGAAGGACAAATTGAATATTACAGGACTGTAGTGATACCACTGCAAGAAAAATTATAAAAACGGTTAGATTTTTAAGATGCGACTTCAAGATATTTTGGAAGCAATGTGTTATAAAATGTGACAAGTTTGTGCTAAAATACCGAAAATGTTTGAATTTAGAAAAAAATTTCCCGGAATCTAACGAGATTATAACGTTCACATAGTACACAGAGTCTACTCCTGCTGCATAATCTGTTGGAAGACCAAAAAAATAATTTTCAGAAGGCAGTTTAACCTTTATGTAGTCGCGTGGGGGTCAAACTGACCCATGGGTATTTAAATTTAGCTTTATTTTCATTATTATGTTGGCTATACCGTTCTTTATTTCCATAGCTTCCTAAAACAAGGATACCTTTCGGCCATTGTCATTGTTGTTAGTCTAACAGTTACCCTGGATGAATTAGGACGTGTTGATTTGTCACTGGGTGAGACTGACCCCCACGTGACTAATAGTGTAATTTTTTGTTGGCAATCAGATTTTCAGCTGAGAGAGTTCTGAAGCCTTCATCTGCATACTTATGAGGAGAGAATGTGCTTATTTTGTGTCCTTTTGTTTTTTTCTGTATTTAATTAATACATTATTTTGAATAGACCTAATTCAGGTAACCCGAGTTTCTTTCAGATTGAAAAAGTAACGAATTACATCAATGCCTAAGACATATTTATTCATAACAGCCCTCACACTAAAAATCTTAGGATATATATTTTTTTGGAGAAATTGGCCATGAATTGGCCAAACAAATAGTGAAGAGAGCCATAACTAGCCACATTCCAAATAAAGACATCTTCGAGCTAGTGCTGCTAAAATTGCTAAAAGTCTACCCCCCCCCGCCCCACAGACGAAAGAAATAGAGGAGAATTCCCGACGTGCAAGATGTAGTGTTTTTTCCGAGAAACAAAGACAATAAAACAAGCAATTTTTGTGTCACATCCAGGAAAATTATGTGTAAAAGCCATATGAAACACGTAGGCTATGCATAGAGTGTCTAGAAGATAGGAAAAATGACGAATATGTGTGAATTCCTCCACAAGGGTTATTAATCTTGAATTTTATTAAGTCTTGATTACGCTACCTTATTTGGATGATACTAACTTAATAATTTATGTAACGTAAATTCATGTTTTACTCGATTAACATCCATGGACATTTTGCAGGATTTGCAATTGTGTTATTTTCTGTGTAATTCCACTCAAATTTTTGTGGTTTTTTAGAGTAGAAATGTTTAACACACTTATAAACTAATACTATGAGTAAAGTGATTTACAAAAAAGTCATTAAGGGCCATAATTTTTTCGATTTTCTTGGGGAGTCAAAACAACCTACACACAACTACCTGTGTCCATTTGTTTCATGCGACTACTTAAGGGTTAAAAACAAGGTGTAGATTAGTATATTCATTGGTGAAGGAGAGATCAAAAGAAGAATTGTGTCTTGCAAGTCAACTCTCATTGAGGAGTGTAGGGATGCAGCATCTAATAAAAGACAAAACAGAAACGACTTCAAAAAAGGCTACAATGTATAAAAAAATCTACCTTTTACCATGTCCGCTTCTTAAAGAAGCACAGTAATTTTATTGGTATATAAATTCACTAAACAGCAATACATTAATTCTGAAAATCTGTAATATAGAAGACAAGGTATTAACTTTGTCTAAATGCACCTCTCTCACACAAGTATAATAAGAGTGTATATACAGAAAAAATATGCTACCTGTAATTACTATACAAAGTTTCACGAAAATCTGTTAAATATGAGAAAAGTTATTAATTTTGTCTAAATATACCTGTAATTGAGTAGTTTCTCTTACACTAACGTAATTAGAGTTTGTATACAAAATAAATATATTACGGTACCTATTACTACAATACAAAGTTTCACGAAAATCTGTTACATAGGAGAAAAGTTATTAATTTTGTCTAAATTAAATGCACCCCTTATAATAGGGTAGTTCCTCTTACTCAAATGTAATGAGCGTTTTTATACAAAATAAATATGTTACTGGTGACTACTGTACAAAATTTAATGAAAATCTGTTAGATATGAGAAAAGTTACTAATTTTGTCTAAAAAAAAATTATGGTTTATTTAACGACACTTGCAACTGCAGAAGTTTTATCAGTGTTGCCAGAGTGCCAGAATTTTGTCCCACATGAGTTCTTTTACATGCCAGTAAATCTACTGACATGAGACTCTCACATTTAAGCATACTTAAATGCCATCGACCTGGGGCGGGATTGAGCACAGAGCAACCGACGTCTAAATTCACCCCCTTATAGGGATAGTTTCTTTTACACGAACGTAATAAGAGTTTGCACACAAAACAAATATCTTACCTGTAACTACTGTAAAACGTTTCATGAAAATCTGTTAGGAGCGAAGTTATTAGTTTTGTCCAGCTCTAAAGAGCAAAGTCATCACTCTAAAGAGCAAAGCTGTCACTCTAAAAAGCAAAGCCGTCAGTTTTACAAGAAAAAGAAATAAAGTAATCATATCGTGTATGTTAGGGGGTGAAACCATTCCTGAAGTTAACAAATGGAAATACCTAGAAATAACTTTTAGCAGTGATCTCGGCTGGGGGGATTACGTTACTGACACAACGGGAAAGCATGGAGAGCATTACACTTTATGATGAGGGTACTAAGGAAAGGCTCTGATAAATCCAAAGAGATTGCATATAAGTCACTAATTCGTCCAGTAATGGAATATGGTGCTGCATGTTGGGATCCTTACAGATTAGAACATATTAAGACATTGGAAAAGATTCAAAAACGGGCTCTCAAGCATTGTCGTAATAATTCAACATTAAAATGGGACACACTAACAGACAGGAAAACGCGAATTCGATTATGCGCAATGTACAAAACATACAGAGGTGAGTTTGACTGGAGAAACATAAAAAATAAGTTGCAGCCGCCAAATTACTCTTCAAGGAACGACCACTCACATAAACTGGGGGAAAGAAGACAGAGGATGGACACTGGAAAGTTTTTTTTTTTCTCAATCGTACTATCAGGGACTGGAATGCTTTACAAGCAGACTTACTAAAGGCTTTACCAATAACCAAAAATGTATTTAGAAATAGGCTTAAGAACTTTACTAATAGATGGTAGTACAGTGAAACCTGTTCAAATCGGAACCTGAATAATCCGGAATCCTGTCTATTTCGGAACAATTTATTGGTCCCGGCAAAATTTGTATGCATTATGTGTAATTTTTCCTGAATAAAACGGAAACTGTCCAACGCGGAAACGGAAACTGTCTGCTACTGTTCAAAACGGAAACAATATTTTGGAGACACTATATTTTGTAACTATATTTTGAAACAGCGTGTAATTTCAAGGAATATACGAAATATATAGGTCACTAAGATAAAAACAAGTTTTCTTTGCAAAATTTTAGAGGGTACGAGGGTGTGTTGGCCTGTAGGTCATAAATTTTATTACCCTGTTGACTAGGCAGACGAGTCCCTTCTAAGATTTTCAATGCTTCACACCCGTGTACTGTCGTAGCTAAATAGAGCGCAAGTGTAGTGATTTCCAGGTAAAAAAAAAAGTTGCATAAAATGCGGCATTAACATTAAGTGATGAAGTAAAAGTTATCGAGATAAAGGAAAATTAGAAACAAAGTCTATGTGAATTAATGTTGAAGTTCAGTGGAAAACTCAGGTGTGACACTTTAAAAATTAAAGATCGTAATGAGTGAGTGGCTTGCGGCCGATATTGGTGACAAAAAAGAAACCAGAAAGCAACTGTTTATGTGGAAATAAATGAACTGTTGTGAGAGTGAGTTCTTCATGACCTTTCAAAGAACAAGCCTGGATCTATTCTGCAAAGCAAGCTATTGAACTGGGAAAGAAATTAAATAAACCAGAATTCAAGGCTTCTAATAGATGGCTCTTAGTCCAATTAATTAATAATGTGCAGTGATATGCAGTACAGTATTAGAGTATAGTGTTAGATATTAAATAAAATGAGATTAGTAAACTTTAGTAATGTTTAATGACTAATGAGTGAGTTACGATAATATTTATACAGAAAATGAGATTTTAATCAAGATGATTCACCAACGGAATAAGCAGCAGAAAGCTGATTTAATGTGATTAGTGTTAATTTTGTACTTCTTGCAATTTGCGGCATGTCATGCATGAATGACAAAATATTCCATTTTAATGTCACACCTGAATAATACGGAAACCTGTCCACAACGGAAAAAAAATTAGGACCATGTCACTTCCGTCTTGAACAGGTTTCACTGTATATTATGCACACTATTTAAAGGGTGTAATTGATGTTTTGTTATTTGAAGTGTTGTGTATCAGTTAAGAAGTGTGTTGGGTCAATGAAGAGTGTTTGTGTCAGTGAAGTTTTATAGTTTATAGTGGTAGTGCAAAGTATTTGAACAGTGAAATGTTTTTGAAGTGTTAGTGAAATCAGAATAGTGTCGTGAAATGTGTCGTAGTTCCAGTGCAGTGAGTGAGTTGACAGTGAAATGAGTGCAGTGCTGAAAGGTACTTGTGCATGTATGAACATATCATACTCATGGGTTTAAGATACAAATTAGATTTACTTTAAATGTTATTTTAAGTGATAGTGCGTTTAATTTAGAATGCTCCTTGTTAATATTATTATACTATTGTTATTGTTATTATTATTATTATTATTATTATTATATTATTATTAGTAGTATTATTCTTGCACAGGATAGGGACCAATGGCGGGCTTATGTGAGGGCGGCAATGAACCTTCAGGTTCCTTAAAAGCCATTTGTAAGTAAGTATATTATTATTAATTTATTATTAATTGTGTTTAGGCTATTATTAATTGTCATTATTGAGTGTAATTAGTTACTACTGCCACCGAGTATATACCCATTTGGAGTGTGAATAAATATATACATAGAGATTTACACTTTCACCACTGTGCAGTGGTTAGCCAATAATAGGCTATCACAATAGATGCAATAATTTTAAAACAATAAAAATGAAAACATTAAAAATTACAATGACTATTATAAGTTTATTATGTCATACTACTTTTGACCAATAAAACGGTACAAAGGACGTCTTTCAACCAATCATGGCTGCTTATCGCACATTTTATCACTTCCCTAGCATTTGTTTATTGTTATCACTACCCTAGCATTTGTTTTTATCACTTTTCTACCATTTGTTTCTTTGTTTGCCAACATTTCAAACTGAACATTTTTACGGTACTATAAAACATGTTTTGCGATCGTTATTTGTTTTCCACATAGATAGTTGACAGAAAATGGAGGCTCCATTCAAATGTTTTGGTGAAGAGAACATTAGTGAAATAGAATTTTAATAAGCCAATTAATATCTAATTTATTGTATTAGAGTACTTTATTTCTTCTAATCTTGATATATTTTCTTCTGTTTTACCACCTCTCTATCATTTGTTTCTTTGTTTGGCAACATTTCAAACTGCAAATTCTTTACGGTACTATAAAACAAGCTTTGCAATCATCGTTTACCGCATACACATTCAACTGAAAATGCAGCTCCGTTCAAACATTTTGGTGAAGCTAACATTAGTGAAATAGAATTTTAGTAAGTCAATTAATATTTTATTGTATCAGAGTATTTTATTTCTTTTAATCATTATGAACTTTCTTCTAATTGTGTAATAGTCAATTAAATTCCATTCGAGTTTTGATTTTCTCTAAATAAATCAAAACCTCTAGTGAGATTGCTGTTGATAATAAGGACCAAATTTTATATAAGTAAGCCTATACAAACAAAATCTATGCATTAAATTAATAAAATTAAGAATATAATGCTAATTAATAGATGCAAAAATAACAATGATAATAATGAAAAATTAAAGATTACACAATGATATTAAAAGTAAAAAGTAAATCCGTGGTGCTACAGCCCATGAAGGGCCAAGACCGACCAGCTGGCTGCTGGCCTCACGTCCACATACCGAAGCAGAGGTGGACGATCATCCTACCAGAATGGAGGTATCTTGTGGTTAGCACGATGATTCCCCCAGCCATTATAGCTGGTTACACAATGATATTAATGATAAATATTTACAAGTTTAAAGAAGTTAAAAAAAAGTCTATACCATATAATTACATAGATCGAATTTGCTGCTGTGCATGTTGGTATTTTTAATGCTTCTGGAGACTGGGGAAAGAGATTTGGATTTTCTATTATAGAAAAGTAAGTGAGCTCTCATGTCTTTCATAGGAACGCGAAAACTAATGTTACTTATGAAAGAATCACAGGTTATGTCACCTCTGAGGACCTTGAATAAGAGTTCGTGATGTCTGGAATATAAACTTCGACAATTAAAGTTATTTTTTATTTTATTTTAGTAGGTTATTTTACAACGCTTATCAACATCTAAGGTTATTTAGTGTCTGAATGAGGTGAAGGTGATAATACCGGTGAAATGAGTCTGGGGTCCAACACCGAAAGTTACCCAGCATTTGCTCAAATTGGGTTGAGGGAAAACCCCGGAAAAAACCTCAACCAGGTAACTTGCCCCCACCGGGAATCGAACCCGGGCCACCTGGTTTCACGGCCAGACGTGCTAACCGTTACTCCACAGGTGTGGACACACACAATTAAAGTAGTCACTGTTTTTCTCATAGCTGTATCAGGAATCATTGGGCAGAAATCTGTATGAACAAAAAGATATGCATTTTCTTTGGATATTTTCTAATTTAGTCAAATCAGTTGTAACAGAATTCCATATTACAGATGCATATTCGAATTTCGATCTAACTAATGTATAGTAGAGTATTAGAAAAGAATCAGACTTACAGGTAGAGAAAGAATAAGTTACTGACTGTATTATTCCCAACATTCTGATTACATGACTGTATAATGTATTCAACGTGCTTGCAACTGTCAATGAATATTCCCAAGGTTTTCAGCACAATACGTTCTGTTAATTTGAACATTATTTTGGTAATAGCTGAATTTGAAAGGAGAAGTTTTTCTCGAAAATGGCACGGCATTGATCTCTGAAACGTTAATTTTCATACCTTGTCTTCAGACCACTTTTCAACTGCATTAATGTCACATTGGATAGCTGACAGTCAGTAATACTTTTAACTGTATGGAAGATTTTTAAATTATCAGCAAATAACAGGCAGTCAGAAGTTATTCTTCTACAGATATTATCTATGAAGATTATAAATAGAAGAGGTTTTAAAATAGAGGGACTCCACAGTTCAAGTTATATAGATCAGAGCATTTATTAAACAGTTGTACACACTGTCTGTCACTTACTCTTCAAACCAGTTTATATAACTTACAGACTGGTGCTTCCTATCTTCTGAAGCAAGATTTTATGTGGCACTACATCGAACACTTTGCTGAAATCAAAATATATTGAATCAGTTTGTCTCTGTGTTTCTATTACTGGTACAATTTGATTTAGGTATGAGATAAGATTAGTTACTACAGATTTAGATTAAATAAATCTATGTTGTGCTGCACTAAGTTTGTTTTTCACATAAAAGGAAATGTACCGGTATTTGTGAATAATGGTCTCAAAAATTTTTTTTGAAGTTATTCAGGAGAGAGATTGGTCTGCAAGTTCTAACATAATTTCTTTTGCATTTTTTTAAATACAGGAAAAATTGCTGTTTGCTGCCATTATGAAGGAAACTTATTGTTTTTCAGACTAAAGTTAAATATATGGGTTGAAAAAAGGAATACAAATTTCCTTTACAGCACCCTTTAACTATAAAATTTGAAATACCATCTGTGCCAACTGTTTTGTTGGTTTTAATTCTTTCACTGCTTTATGAACATCATCATGCGTTACAATCAGTACTGGTATAGGTAGACTGTCTAATATTCGTAATATTGTTTCCATAAGTAAGGTTATGTTTTATACGAACAGATTTCAAGTGATTAGCAAAAGCATTAACAATTTATTTTTGATTTGTAAGGTGTTTATCATTAAGAATTAATTCGGAGGCATAACAATCTATCTTACGAAATGATTCAATGTATTTCCAAAACTTTTCTGTTTCATTTTTTAGATTTTCATCCATACCGGTATATTTCGAAGACATGATATTTTATCAGATTTGATTTTTGATTTAATAAGATTTCTATAATAAGAAAATGTTTGATAATAAAATTCAAATTCGGGTTTTTTTAATTTTTTATGTGCCTGATCTTTCTTTCTGATAAGTTTATGCAAACTGTTAGAAAACCATTGAGGAAAAGCAGATCTTGTAACTTTAGTGACAGGAACTGTCTGAGATATGACGTTATTAATAACAGAATTGAGTGAGCTATCTGTATTATTAACATTTACAGCTTGTTAAACACAAGAATCCATCATAATTTTATTATATAGACTACAGTCAGTGTTGCCACCTTTGGTACAATTGTACGGATTTGATACAATTTTAAATGGTCTGTACACTCGTATGTAGTTCATTTTTTGGTGCAATTTGTATTTTATAATGTGAAAACTGAGAAATTTAATGTTTTATGAGCTATCAATGTTGAATTACAGATAACAACAGCATGTTTATTGTCAATGATCACAATAATATTTAGTCAGCTTAAACTTAATAATTGAACGCATCCAGAAATATGATTTGGTAGGGGCTATTTATAGTCAGTGTCACAGAGCAACATCAAGCTGTATAGCTGTAGGCCAATCTTACGTGAAGTGTGGATGGTTGGAATGGCTGGAGCTAATGGACAAGTTCCGAATAAAAATAAAAGTTACAGAACTTCGAACACTACTGGTATTGAGAGTTTGATCTTTTTATATTATATATATATATATATATATAGTTAATTCCCGATTTACCATGCAAATCGTCTGTAGCTGCATTTAGATTGGCAACAGGCCATGACTGTTTGGCCAAGCACCTGCATAGAATTGGAATATATCAGTCCCCTAACTGCCCATTGTGCAATTCAAATCAAGAAATGGATTCGGAACACCTCAAAATCTGTGCTTCAGTGGCTGACCATGACAATATTTTTGAAAAATATTGGAGTGCAAGAGGTCAAATGACTTTATTATCAAACACCTGGCATTAGAAAACAACAACAAAACAATATATATATATATATATATATATATATATATATATATATTGTAATGAAGCCCATTCACATACAGGCCTGTTAAAAAATAAATGTTTCAAAGATCACACACTTCCCACCATAATGGATACAGACACATCAAGACAGTAATAAGCTAAAGCTTTCATGTTTCTTTGTTCCCCCTCTTTTTTCTTTTTTTGATTTGGCAGGCTTGAGCTTCCTCAACCCCCCCCCCCCCCGCCATCACCATGGGTGTGCCACTGTAATTGTAAATATAAAGTACCAGTAATTGCTTTTAAAATTAAATTTTTCGTTTTCTTTAATGCTCTCTTTTCTGGTTTCCTGAAAATAGGTTTCTGTTGTTGAGGTGATGATATAATTAATTGAAGTCACCTTGGGACAACATTGGGTATGCCTGCCTATATGTAAAAAAATATAGGTAACTCGTTTTGCTGTAAATACAGTAAAGGAACAACAACAAATGTTAGTTTCCTCTCATGTATTAATGTATTTTCCCAGAATTTTTAATTTCTTGGGTGGATGGTAAAGTTGATATGGTACATTTAGTAAACGAAAAAAAGTACAGTTTGGTACAATTTTCCATGAGATCTGGTACATTTTATTTTAGGTCAGTGGCAGCACTCACTACAGTATAAATTCATGTAATTGCATTGAGAATAAATTAGGAAGGAACTTTGGCGACTTTGAGGGAAATTATATAGTATGACTTCAAGAGTTATTAACAAGAATGAATGGTACTTATCTTGCGAAACTAATCAATGGGGGCCAGGTTGACAACACACACTGTTATATTTGTCAAGTAGGCTTCTGTCGTTAACCTTGGCATTTTGTTGTTGAAGTCCAAGGCAACAGAATGATGAAATTAAATCATGAGTCTTAATTTTAGCACAGTAATGAATGTCTCCAGCACAACAACTAGATGACCAATTCATAGCAAAAGCATTAAAATCAATAAGAATGAGAACTTTATTATTATGTAGAGACCCAGAAACAAAATTTGGGCCACCTGAATTTTCTAAGTTCCAGTTATAACATACTGCGCATGCTCAGTAAGCACTTGGAAAATTCAGGTGGACCAAATTTTGTTTCTGAGTTTGTACATCAAGATGGCTCTCAAGAAAAGTAAGATGTGATCTAAGAAACTTTGGATCAGTATTGGGTGGAAAGTAGTGATTACCAATTAACAACTGAATCCATCAGCCATAAGGATCTGAATCCATACACATTCACTAATGAACTCAAGGTCATGTCCCCGAAATACTCCAGGTACTGGTGGTATGTGTTATTGACAGCTATTATGACACTGCCAACACGAATTTTATTAATATCCTCAAATTTTCTATCACCATGAAACGTAGTGTAGCCATGTTTCTATAAGACAGGTAATAGTATCATTATTCCTAACAACATTTTCAGTCTCTTTTGGTATTTAAATCTCCAACACTCTAATAATATATTTCAAGATGATTGCTTGAATTACACATTTTAAGTCAATGGTAACACTAAGAGGCATCTTCGACAGATCCCCAGGTTCACTTGCAGTAGAAGCAAAATGTTACCATAAAAGGGTGTAATGAGTAGAACTGCGACTTTGCCATTTTTGCCTATTTTATTCCTTTATTCAAAGTTATAGGAACTTCAATTAAATATCCATTATAAAGCCTTAGGAAGTTCTATAGCACCTAAAAGTGAGGAGCTTGGTATCAAAGTTGAGCAACTCCACTTTTGCTTTTTTTTTTACAGGAGAGGCGAAAAACTAGATCCTTGGAAACCAATGCCACCGTTATATATATATATATTTTTTAACATTCTCATGGACCATATAAATATTTTTTCAGTCTCAAAATGTGATTAAAATTAATATTCAGGTCGAAATTTAAGTTTAAAAAGTGCAGTTGTCCATCTCTGAAACTAAGTCATGGAGTTGTGTTTTTGAAACCAAATGAAGCCATATTTAAAGTGGAGTTGTCTGTTTTTGAAACCAAATGAAGCCATATTTAAAGTGAAATTGTCTACTTTTGAATCTAAGTCTCTTCTAACTTGGTTTCAAAGCAAATTTACGTAAAACAGTACTTATTCATCCACAAACCAATTATATAAACAATCAGCCATGTTGGATTCGCGATGCATGATGGGAAAAGGTGAAACGAATGTGGGCTTCTCATTGGCTACCGGTACTGAAGGAATTGGCCTAATTTGAAACCAAGCCACAGTGGAGTTGTCTGCATTTTGATTCTAAAACGCATAATTAAGTGCTATTTTCGCTCCATTCGGTCCGTTTTTGAACCTTAACAGTTCCAGAATCGCATTCAGCACACAAAATTCTATGAGAAACAATCAATATCTCGAAATCGCAAAAAAATGGAGTTGTCTAACTTTGATACTATGCTCCTCAATTGTCTATTTTGGTGATAAGTGCCTACTTCTGGTAATGAAACCTATAAATGCCCATTTTTGTCTTTTAACTTTTCGAAGTTTAAAATCAATCCTTTATTTCAATCCACTGTCAAAGAAGGAATTGAAAAAAGAATGTGATTGAGTATTTTGGGTAAATATTGTGGCAAATGTTCAGCTCGTTTCTATGGCAAAGAAAATCACGTTCTTTTAACACTTAATATCAGATTACATCATAGTATGTATCTAAGTTTGTAGAATGTGGCATCACTGTACACTTCTAGATGTCTTTAAAATAGCAATTCTTTGAAGTTCTGTTTCATTTAATATTTTTCACTGTCATTGGAAGTGTTATGCCAGTTGAATCAAACGAGTGAACATGGTGCAGATTCTACATTAAACCACAGAACGAAAGTAGTATTTAAGCCAAAACAATGCCAAAGCAAACATCGTCTAAGAGTGTGTTGCTAAAAAAATGGTTATCCAATGCCTACCTACTTCACTTACACGATTTGGGTTAAAAAGAAATGGTTATCAGATGATGGAAATGATCCTAATTTTACTGCCAATGTAGCTGCCAAGAAGTAGGTTGTGAGGTTTTGATATTTTGTTGTGAGATATAGAAATCTAGCATTCATCACTTAGAACATGAACTCAAGGTTCATGGATTATTTTCATATTCAAGGTAAACGTGGGGGAGAAAAAAAAAAAAAAAAAAAAAAAAAAATCAATTTTGGGTTGCAATAGTTTCAGAAACTATTCCTTTCAATAAGCTGGAAAATAATACAATGAAGAAATTTCTTGGGGAATAGACAAAAACACAAGACCCTGTCCAGTCCACATTAAGTAAATACAACGTCATGAAAGATTGGAGTTGCTGCTATGGAAAAGACTGAAAAGATATTAAAATAGAATCCTGGATGGGATACAGTAATGAAAATAGTGGCTATACTACATGGAAAGGTGCAGGAATTGGAGCCTCATCAGGTTACTTGTTTGAATATGCTCACTTCTTGTGAAGCTGAAAGAACATTTTCTACGCAAACATTCTTAGTGATAGAAGAATATCCTTTGTAATGGAGAATAATTTAGGAAAATATATTGCTGTGCATTGTTTTCACGACACAGTAGCATTGCACATTGCAAAAAGCATGACAAATATTAATTTGAAAACAATAATTGAATTATTTAAGTGCCTATTAAGATCCTATTTTGTATTTTTAGTGCGTATATAAATGGCTATTTCAAGCATTTTTACTGCCTTCTTGCCTGCACATTTTCCATTTTTTAGTGTCTACATTTCATAGCTTTAGTAATGAGACACCCAACTGGCCAAACGTCTGTATTATTTTATTAAATGGAAATCTTTTTCTTCAAGCAAAATATGAAAAGAAGAAAACATTTGATATTCAGTTTTTAATTTAGTTATAATATAACTCTTATATTATAAGAGTCCTTAAGTTAAGTTGTTTCTATAAGAATTCCTCTATATTATTATATCCAAACCTTGAAAAAAATTAACATTTCATTTTCAATCTCTCAGGTACAGTTTCGAATAAACTTGAAATTAAAACACCCACAGTATGTTTACAGTTTTTATTATGTTTTCTAGCAACAATTTGATATCCTTCACTATAACTCGGCAACATACATTTCAAAGTGCGCAGAAATCAAATGTTCCTACTGATCAGACTGGAATGGGAATTAAGTCGTGTAGAACAATGACATCATGTGCAAGTCAACAATGGAAGCATTATGTTTTGAATGTTACCTGGCTACATCAGTAGGTACTGAAAGAGATTTAGTTTTCTGTTGCATTTCAGGAATGTATGTAGCAGACGCTGACATGACAATATTACTCAGTTTTGCATACTCAGTCAACACCTGGCTATATGATTTCTTAAATCCACGTTCATTCACCTGATGACCCAATTTAGGTTCAGACTGATTCAATTTTGCAGAGCAACTACCTTTTTATACAATTTCGGTCATTTGTATTTTAAGGGCTGCATTCTCGTTTTTCAATTCCTTCATTTATTTTTGTAGAATTTTAACATTCTAAGATTTCGCCTACTGTATTTAAGATGGTAGCACTGTTCAGTACCACCGTTTCCATCTGTATGGATAACGAGTCCATCGATGGTAGACTTGGGAGATGAAGATCATGACATGGTGATATAACCTCCTTCTCTGAAGCATCTTGTCTGGTTATTGTATGCAGCGCTTCAAATCAGTCAGGTCCTGTGGTAATGGGGGGACATACACAACATCCTTCACGAACTCCCACAAAAAGAAGTCGCAGGCTGTTGGATCAGGTGATCTTGGAGGCCAAGTCAGCATTGCCAAATCCTGATTCCCGGTGCGGCTGATCCAACATCCTGGTCAGGTGTCATTCAGGTGCTTGAGAACATCATGATGGTAATGAGGAGAAGCACCATCTTGTTGAAAAATTGCATTAGGAAAGTTTTCCTCTAGTTAAGATATTAACCATTCTGTTAACATGTCTAGGTAGGTGTGGCCAGTGACAGTACGCACGGCAAAAAAGAAGGGTCCATACACTTTGTGTGTGCTAATCGCGCAAAACATGTTTACTTTTGGTGAGTCTCTCGTACTCCCCAATGGTATGGGGGTGTTCTGTACCTCAGATCCTAACATTATGGCAATTCACCTTTACACTCAGATGAAATGTTGCTTCATCACTGAACACTAGTCTCTCTACAAATCCATCTTCTTCAAGCGCATGCACGTTTGCGTGAACTGTGTACTGTGTACAACTACAAACAGTAGACAAGCGAACTTAAGAAGTTCTTCTATTGCTTAGCACCTCTAACGGCTTTTGCATAAACTACAACTACAAACATAGACAAGCTAACTTAAGAAGTTCTTCTATCATTTCATGCCACTTTTGTTTCTGTATGTCATTTCAGTAAAGAATACGTGTAAATGAGCTTTAGTTTTTGCACAATTTTTTTTTAATTACTCTGTATAACAACGTGTGCAATCAAATACAAGTTAGGTTTGAGAACCTGAAAACTCTTAAGTTTTTTCAGCTGTGCGAGGAAAAGAATATCGATTTTGCTCGACTTCGAAGTGAATTGTGTGTTGTGTATGCGACAACTGAAAATTTACTGAGTGTCTAAATTGCTCATCTATTTAAAGAGAACCGAATTGTCTTCTTCTGCTTTTAAAGAGTTTTTCAAGCTCTGTGCTTTAGTTGTCTATTCCAGTTACAAGTGGCTACTGCTGAACACTCTTTTTTTGGTGCTTCAACATATTCACACATACTGTAGAAACACTAGAGGGCAAGACAGACTTTCACATTTATCAGCAGGGAAAGGATTTATATGTAAATACATATTTACTTATAAAGCTAATATAATTTATATTTTGCATTATCTTTATGTTTCACAATGTGTAGGGTTGAAAAATCCTACTTTTATTTTCCATATTTTTCCATATTTTAGAGTTTAGTACATATTTTCGTTAATTTCCATATATTTTCCATATTTCATATAAAACAGTCCATATTATATTAGGTTTAACAATAAAACAAAACAAAATTCCATTAACTTTTAAAAATACATTTCAACAATAGAGATTTAAACACATGTTCAGTAATCCCTTTAACATCAGAGTTATTTGAAAATTAGCAGTCCTATCAACAATGGGAAAGTAAGTTACAAAACTGTATTAATTTAATTTAAAATTTTTAACAGACTTCAGTTGTGCAGCTCAACAGTTAAATGCCAGTCAGAGTACACATAGGTTCAGTTTTGTAAATCATACTATAAAGACGGTAAATATGCCAAAAGTACGTCATTCAGTCAATTTAAAATCAAAACTAACAAGTTACATTTCAGAATTTAAAGAAGATGGTTTATCAACTGACAATAAAATATTATTTTGTAATTTGTGTCAGTGTGCAGTATCATCTACACAAAAGTTCCTGGTGCAACAACACATTACAACTAGTAAACATCAGGCCAACAAACAACTAAATTCCAAGCAGAGACAATTGTTTTTAACACAACCAACAACATCGAATGTAAGATCTGAGTTTAACATCGACCTGTGCCGTTCTCTCATCTCTGCTGATATTCCTCTCTACAAACTAAAGAATAAGGTCTTCAGGGAATTCCTTGAAAAATATACTCAACATACAATCCCGGATGAGTCAACACTTAGGAAGACGTATGCTCCATCCATCTACGATGAGACAATACAGAAGATAAGAGATGAAATTAAAGATAGTTCAATTTGGGTTTCCATTGATGAGACTCCCGACAAAGAAGGTAGACTTGTTGGTAATGTAGTTATCGGTTTGTTAAGTGAACAATATTCTGAACGAATTCTTTTACATTGTGATGTTCTAGAAAAGTGCAATAACAAAACTATAGTTAAACTGTTCAACGAAGCTATGGGTATCCTGTGGCCAAAGGGTATTATGTACGATAATGTGTTATTCTTTATTAGCGATGCTGCCCCTTATATGGTCAAAGCTGGACAAGCATTATCTGTTGTATATCCTAAATTGACTCATTTTACTTGTGTGGCGCATGCATTTCATCGTGTGGCAGAAGTGGTCAGAGACAATTTCCCTAAAGTAGATTTGTTGATTTCATCAGTGAAAAAAGTATTTCTCAAAGCTCCCAGTAGAGTTAACGTGTTGAAAGAAATGTACCCTGAAATTCCATTGCCACCAAAGCCAATTTTAACTAGATGGGGTACATGGCTAGAAGCAGTTGAATATTATGCCGAACATATAGACTCTATTAACAATGTTCTCCTTGCATTGGACTCTGAAGATGCAGTCTCAATTGATACTGCGAAAACAGTTACCTGTGACATAAGTGTGAAGAATGACTTAGCTCACATTCAGCATACATTTTCATGCATCATAAAAACGCTCAAAAGTCTCCAAAATAGGCACCTTTCACTATCTGAAAGTTTTGAAATTATAAATAGTACTGTGGAACAACTGAATCGTGGTAGAGGTAAAGTTGCAGATGCAGTAAGAGCTAAGGTGGACACTGTACTTTCAAAAAACCCTGGATATGAAGAACTACAAAAGGTTGTTGCTGTGATGAGTGGTGAATCAACAGTGAAGATTAACTTGGACTTATCCCCAGCAGACATTGTGAAATTGAATTATGTACCAGTTACTTCTTGTGACGTCGAACGCTCTTTTAGTCAGTATAAATCTATCCTCAGAGACAATAGAAGAAGATTCACTTTTCAGCACTTGAAAGAAATGTTTGTAACCTATTGTTATGGTAACAGACAATAAAAATTGTGTTTTGTTGAAACTACATTGGAAGATAAGGTACGTCCATTATATTTTTTGTTTAGTTTGATTAAAATGTACCAATATTTAACGTACATAGTCATTTTTTTTATAATTTTAAGTCCATATTTAATTCCATATTTTGGTAAAAATCCATATTTAATTCCATATTTTGGTAAAAATAACTACATATATATTTACATATTTCATATATTTTTAGTCCATATAAATCCGTTCCCTGTTTATCAGTATTAGCTATAGAAAGAAAACTGGTGAAAATGAGTATGAATTTTACTAACTGCTTATCAACGAGTTTTGAAAGAAAGGTGAGCTGTGGATATTTCTTTCACAATCTTTGCCATTTCTTTATTTAATGTTACATTAAGTTTAAAATATTAATATAAAGCATAAAAGAGTTATTTGCAGATCAAACTCTAGGATGATTCTCACATTCTAAATAAACGAATCACCCCTGATTATCTCCAAAATATATAAAAACAATATTGTTGTATAGGTACAACAACAGTGATAATGCTTAAATCATAGCTTAAAACAACAGTAACAATACTTATGTACCTATACAAATTAATGTGGTAATTTATATTTTAATTGCATATTGAAGTCATAATAGCTCTGTTAGTAGAGCAATAGATTACGGACTGGAAGGTCTCGAGTTCGCACTTGGGTGGTAACAGGACTTTCTAGTCACTGTAACTCCCAGACTGGCTCTAGGGTGCACTTAGCCCATCAAATTGAGTACCAGTTCTTTCCAGGTGTAAAAGGCAGCCTGAGTATGGTGCTAACCATATCACTTTCTCGTGTCAACATCAAGAAAGCATGTGTCTGCCTCCATGCTCCTATATGCCTCAAGGCTGTAAGGGGTACCTTTACCTTTTTAAGAGTATATAAGACCAATATTATAAGATCATGAATACATGCATAGCCTATTCTTCTGTTTGTTTTAATCCATGTACATCAGTTGTCCATTAATCATGTTCCTAAATTTAACAGCAGCCTTTCATATTCCAAGAAAAGGGGTTCAGTAATATCTGTCCTAACTGAGCCTTCAGACAATTAGCATGTAATGGATACTAGCAGAAATATTACATAACTCCACTTTCACATACATACGGAGAGAGAGAGAGAGACAGAGAGATACATATATATTTACCTCATATACATCTTTGAAACAGGCCTTAGGTCTTTCTAAAACAATACCACGTTGAACGCGATCCACCACTTCAGTATTCTTCAGTCTTCCATAGGGCATCTTTCCGCAAGTAAACACCTCCCACATCAAAACACCTGAAATGTTGCATTTGGTTACAATAACTTCCCATTCTCATTACTTAACTAAAAAGCCACCAATGTTGTTGGCCAATTTATATTTTAAAAATTAATTTCCTTTGCTATATTGCAGATGAATCTCATTTAGCTAAAGTTATAAACATTAAAGACAATACTGGCAATAATTGAAAATTCAATTTATAAATTAATGAAAATTATAGTGATGTTAGCCTTAAATTGTGGTATCGCGTAACCATACTACAACACACCAAATTAATGTATAAAAAAAAATTACTGTATAGTAATAAAATTGTATTCTTAGTTCTCAAGGTGAAACTGGTGACTATTGAAAAACTTGGAAATACTTGTACCCAGGGCTCGAAATGGACGTTTTCAAGAACCAGAATTATTGGATGATTTCAGAAAGCTATATTTTCACCAATATTGAACATAAATACATGATCTTACCACCATTTGAAAAAGGGAACTTTGAAGTTTTATACTGACCACTCTTTATGCACTCGATGTGAGCCCCATGTATAATACGGCAGACGTTCATGTGGTGATCCCACTTTTGCTAAATCCTCTCAAGCATGTCTTGTGTGACATTGCTGATTGCTTGTTAAGCAGCTTCTCAATTTGGCCAACGTCGCTGGAAGTGAAGGTATGTAAACATTGTCCTTGATGAAACCCCACAGAAAGAAATCACAGACTGTGAAATCCGTGAAAACGGGGTGGCCATGTGCAGAAGGTGTTGTCTGCATCTGTTGCACGATCAATCCATCAACCTGGTAGGTGGTAATTTAGGTACTTCCGGACCTCAGTATGTCAATGTGGAGGGGCTCTGTCTTGCTGGAAAATGAACCTCTGTTTCTCCTCGTCTGTGAGTTATGGCATTAGCCAATTTTTCTAAATCAACACCCATTTGGTCGCAGACAGCATCTTCTGCACATGGCCATCCCGTTCACCAGATATCACAGTGTGTGATTTCTTTCTGTGGCGTTTCGTCAAGGACAATGTTTACATACCTCTACTTTCAGCGACGTTGCCAAATTGAGGAGGCACATTAATACAGCAATCAGGAATTCACACAAAACATGCTTAAGAGAGTTTGGCAAGAATGGGATCACTGCCTGGACATCTGCCATACTACACATGGGGCTCACATCGAGTGCATTTAAGGTCAGTATCAAACTTCAAACTTCCCTCTTTCAAATGGTGGTAAGATCATGTATTTATGATTAATATTGGTGGAAATATAGCCTTCTGAAATCGTCCAATAATTTGTAACCACGGTCTACATTAGTGAGAGCTTATGCAAATGCTATACTGGGTGTTCATTTCAAAGTGTGTCATGACGTCACTGTTGTGAGTCAGCGATTTGAAGCGAGTTTCAGCTTTTATGTCAGAGAAGTTGCCTATTAATCAAGGCGTTCAATCTGAACTTAAGAACGTGTACGGTATAACTTGAACGTCGTAGCAACAGATGGCGGTCTGTATGGTCTGTGTGCTAGCATAACCTCTTTCGAACTGTGTTTTGCGCAGGCAAGTCGTACGCAGGGTATTTGTTATCATCGGTTGCACACAGGAACATTCCACAACATAAATCAAATGCTCAGTGTTCATGTTGACAGTCGAAGTTAATGTCAACAAATACTGTATGTAAGTAATCATCTTAACCCTCTCCCCATATCCCGACAGTAAGAAAAAAACTCACCCCAGTACGTGTTTCCAAACAGTTCACATTCCTGCCACTACTGGAGTTACCGTACGTATTGGTAAGTACTCTTCAGAATGAATGCCGTACTTGCTAGGCAACTTCTCTGGCACATAGGTAATACGCCTCTGCAGAAGATTAAATTGTCTAGGCTCATCGACTAGCCACACGATGTCATACAGCGAGCCATGACACACTTTGAACTGAACACGCAGTAATGCAATAAAGCAGCTATAATGCAGTACAGACAGTGTCGTCAGTATTTTTCACGATTTAATTCACACTTAAATGAAAAATGTATTGAAATATTATATATGTCTATAATTAATACCAAATTAAAAAGATCTGGAATGGACAATAGCCATTTCTTATGAGACGGAAATGGAAAGGTTCCTGAAATTCACTAACCAGAATGTTATTCTGGTCTGCTCCGATCCATTTTGAGCCCTGGTTGCACCAATCACATTTTTTTTATATGAACATTATTCCTATGAGGAATAGTTTTCTGCCTAAAGTTCACTAAGTAGGGTAGTTACAATTACTCGTATAACCACTTTCTATATAAGAAATTGATGGGGTCTGTTACAGACTGTAAAAATAGTTGAGGATCTTTTCATATATATAAAGCATCTTAAAAACTATCAATAGTTTATGAATCTACCTTTCTCAACATGCAAGTAGTAGTAAACATTTAATGTCTGGTTAGTTTTTCACAGCTCCTGTTTATTAAGGGGACCCAGACGTGAGTTTTCTACATTTTTAATAAATATATACCAGTATATATACTTTTTTATTTTTTATCTTTCTCTTGAAATATTAAAGATACTTCCATAAAAATTTCCATGCAAATTTACCATAACAGTGCGAGTAAATATTGAAAAGTAGATTGAAATTGGTTAAATAGTTTGTTCACAATAAAAATGTTAATTGTGGATAAAAATGTACACAAAAATTAAAACAATGTTACATTTAAATACCAATATCTCAAAAGCTCATGGAGCTACAGCTATAAAATTTTGCAAGATGTTTGAGAATGATAAAATCTTCATTGTCCGCCAGTTTTATGTATATAGCTACAAAAATTTGCATTCCAAAATTAATTTTTATTGATTAACTTTGTTAATTATACAATTTCATTAATTAACTGGGTAAAAGAATAAATCCCATTTTGTGTATCACAGGCCAAAGCCTTTGGAAAATCTAAAGATTGTAAGGATAATACCAAATGCTGTCAAAGGATTAAACCTTTAGCAAAGATGTGTGAAAACACAAACTTGTATTTTAATAGTGCAAACTCTATTTGTTGTTTTGCATTTTCTCTGTTTCGGCTTCAATTCGCCTCTTCAGCTAGAGAAGTGTGATGACCAAAAATTCTGTCGATCACTACTCTAGGACCGAGTGGAGAAGAAAAAATCTCTAACGTGAAATTCCAAATTGTAGAATTAATTTTTCATGTAAAATGATCTCACTAGTAGTAATTTTTAGGCAGAGTATAATTTCCTCCTCATTCTTGATACAGGTCCACATCTGTGGAGTAATGGTCAGCGCATCTGGCCGCGAAACCAGGTGGCCGGGTTCGAATCCCGGTCGGGACAAGTTACCTGGTTGAGGTTTTTTCCGGGGTTTTCCCTCAACCCAATACGAGCAAATGCTGGGGAACTTTCGGACTCATTTCACCGTCATTATCACCATTTCATTCAGACGCTAAATAACCTAGATGTTGATACAGCGTCGTAAAATAACCCAATAAAATAAAAATAAATATTTGATACAAGGAAATGAGAAATTCTCCCATGTGATTAATATATCCAGAGATATTGGCACTTTAAAGCAACGTTGTTTTAATCCAGCTTTAAGTTTTGTCTAGAATTAAAATCTTCACTGTGATCAAACTATTTAACCAACTTCAAAATACAGTACTTTTCAACATTTATTCACTTTATTATGCTAAATTTACATGAAAAATTGCATGTAGATATCTTTGATATTTCCAGAGAAGTAAATAAAAAGTATATATGTTGAAAATGTAGAAAACTCATGTCTGGGTCCTCTTAAAGAAGAGACTAGTGAAATACTTTGTGTGGAGTGTGGCATTGTATGGGGCAGACACATGGATATTACAACAAAGTGAAGAGAAGCGGTTAGAAGCATTTGAAATGTTGAAGTTTGAGCAACTACAACAGGTGGCAAAATTTGGTTCCACGGACCAGCTATATTGGCAGGTAAGAATATTATGATAACCATTATATACCCCTGGGTTGAATTTATAAACAGTGAAAACAAAATAATATGATGTATACGAAAATCTTTAAAAAGTTGTGCTAATATGACTTGTACTAATTAATATGATGGCCTTTGCATAATTATTTAAGTTATTATACTGTTATTGAGTAGAATATTGTGACTGGACTTGTACTATGTCACACACTGCACCATGTTGACCATGTTAAAACATCTCACAATTTGTATTTACTGCTATATCAGTGAAAAAAATGAAATTCTGATGACTCTAGTGAAGCATGTGGAAAGTACAAGGCAACGTTGCAGCTAATAGCATTCCCTCTTTGCCCCCTTGGAGGTCGATAATAGGTAGGCAGATATGCAAAGTAAGTGTTTACAATATAATTGAACTACAGATATATGTGGCAACTCTGTCTTCACTTGCACTGTGACACCGAAAAGGTGAGTGATGAGTTACGAATCCAGTTCTTACAGGCTGAACCATGTCGGTAGCAAGAGTTGGGGATTTGGAATTCCAGTGTGACAATACATTGAGGAGATTAGCTGCTATGTGCAGGAGTCCTCAGGTAGGAGCCCTGCAAACCATTAGTCCTTTCATTTATATTTTTCAGTAGATACACTCAAACACTGTAATACCGAACTCTAAGAGGCAACATTTATATAATGCATTATTATGAGATTTGACATAAAATATCCACTATAAGCATAAAATGGACGTAATATGCTAGATAAACTTCTAAATTTGCTTTATGAAATCTAAAATCTTAAAAACATGCTTTAAGCATGAATTTATCCCTAAAAAGGCCAAAACATGCAAATATGCACGGAAAAAGTACACTTATTTCGACTCTTTAAGCCATGAACAGATATTTACAAAGTTTGAGAAGTGTAGTAAGCTTTATAAAAACATGAATTTGCATGGAAATCCTGTGTTTAATGATGACCCACTGCTCGATTGTAAGATAGAAATATATTTTTCATCAAAACTGTTAACTTGTCAGTTTAATTTTTTTTAAATTTATATGTTGTAAACGTCCTTCAGAGCGTCAATTTTACATTAACTGGGCGGAGGGGATTGCACTATTACAGTATTTATGGCCATAAACTCTCAAGTCATCAGTTTCAAATAGATGTAAACTTGGTGGATACATAAGAGACTAGTAAGCAAACCACTTCGCTTATAATAATGTTTTTAAGATCATTTATAATTCACACAACTGTCAAGTAATGACATGTGCGATCTATATCACAAAATATTATATTTCAAAAGTTAATTATAATTAATATGTCAAACAAGTTCATTTGGACAATGTAAACATATTTTGACAAAATATAACTTACCATATGCCCAAACATCAGACTTCGAGGAGAATCGCGTGTAATTCAGAACTTCAGGTGGTGCCCACTTGATAGGGAACTTGGTTCCTCCAGAACTAGTGTACTGGTCATCCAGCACATATCTGGAAAATTTGTCTAATCAAATGCTGACGTAAATTACCGGTACTGCTGTGCCACATATAAATGAGATATGTCCACATTAAAATGATAAAAATAATAATGACGAACCTGGCAAGTCCAAAGTCGGCTACTTTCACAACGTTTTCTGAACCAACCAGACAATTTCTAGCAGCCAAGTCCCTGTGAATATAGTTATGCCTTTCTAAGTAGGCCATTCCTTTACAAACCTGTGGACACACAACAATCCATCATCAATTAATTGATAAAACTCAGCGTAAGAAACAGTCCAGATCGTTTACAGGCAGTGAGGTAAAAATAAAAACTCCTTTCTTTCTCTTATTTTCTTTTTCTCTTAGCCTTTTCATCAATATTCACATGATCCTTTAGTGTGAAAGGTCACAAAACAAATAAGAAATGCAAAGTCAGTTATTTAATGCCAGTTCCTAATAATTTTATAATTTTTGAGCATAAATAAAACAAAAAAAGAAAATTCTGGCTGATTATATGCAGTCAGTACTGATCAATAGACACTAAACCCAGATATTTCAGTCATTATTAATGATAAGAAATATGTGTAAATGCATATTTCATTTAAGATGACTGACGACGCAAGTTGTTCATGCATAATTTCAATCTTTTTGTAGAGTAAATAATTGTTTTCTTGTTTTCTGGATTCGGTAAAACATATTATTATTTACTTCAGCTGACGGCATGCTTTCTCTACAAAATTTATTCAGAACTCTTTAATTTCACTTGAGGAATACGTACAAATTACTAAAATTGAGCAGAAAGCAATAATATTTATTTTATATGGTTAGTTGATACACACGACTTTAAGGTGTGCATTCTTGGGTAGAGTTCAGTGTATGGTACAGTTGACAAGGAGTGACTAAGTTGGTGTGATTGTTTTGATGTTCTTTGTGTAGAGGGAGTTGTGATGTATTAATGAGTAGCAGAGTTTCTTTTAGGGAGGTGGTATTACCACAGAAAAAACTATAAATTTTCTTTTAACGCAAACACAACAATCAACAATAACAAGAATGAGAATGAGCAACAATGGAAAATTACTCCTTCTACTCTCTTTCCAGCTAAAGATTGAAGTAAATGTAAATAAATGCACGTGGCATAATGGTTCCTGATTGGCTATTGGACGCACAACGCCTCCACGCTCATGCTTGTCATCTTCTTCCTCACATTCTTCTAAAATAATAAAATGTATAATATAAATGGAATACGGGTAAATTAAACATGCTTATAAGAACACTTTTTTACGATTTAAACAATATTTATATTAGTAATTTCAGACACTGCATGATAAATCATTGTAACGTGTATTATGGCAATGCACATGTGTAATAGGCATTAAGTGGAACTCCCAAGAGACCTCCAGCTTCACAGAACACATCAGCACAGCTGGTAACACAGTGCGAGATTCTGTGTTGCCAACCTCAAAGAAATTTTTGTAGAATTAAAGAAATTCTCCATTCTTCAAAGAATAACATTTAATCACGAATCTACAGAAAAAGAAAATTAACTATTCCCAGTAGAAAAATAATGAACTCTTCGATATCAACATGCATAGCAGCGATCTCGGCTGGGGGGAACACGTTACTGACACAGTAGGAAAGGCATGGAGAGCGATACACTTTGTGATGAGGGTACTAAGAAAAGGTTCTGATAAATCCAAAGAGTTGCATATAAGTTACTAATTCGACCAATAATGGAATATGGTGCTGCATGTTGGGATGCTTACAGATTAGATCATATTAAGACATTGGAAAAGATTAAAAAACGGGCTCTCAAGTGTTGTAATAATTCAACATTAAAATGGGACACACTCATGGACAGGAGAACGCGAATTCGATTATGCGCAATGTACAAAAACATACAGAGGTGAGCCTGCCTAGAGAGAAACAAAAAATAGGTTGCAGCCGCCAAATTACTCTTCAAGGAACGACCATTCAAATTACTCTTCAAGGAACGAACACTTACATAAATTGAGGGAAAGAAGACAGAGGACGGACACTGGAAAGTTTTCTTTTCTCAATCGTACTATAAGGGACTGAAATGCTCTATCTGCAGACTTACTAAAGGTTTTACCAATAACCAAAAATGTATTTAAAAATAGGCTTAAGGACTTTACTAATAGACGGTAAAATATTATGCACACTATTTTGTGGTTTTACAAGTATAGTGAGTAAGCAGAGAAACATAGTGAATCTCCAGTGATTTGTATTGGGTGTGCAGTGTGTTGTAGTGAAAGTGCAGTGAGCTTAAAAGTAAATTCTGAGAGTTATAGTGGCAGAGAAATGATATAGATTTATAGTGAAAGGGTGTGAGTTATAGTGAACGTTCTAAATTGCTTGTAATGTGGTCTAGGCTAGCGATTTGAGGTTAATATAGTAAGTACAATTCTATAGAATAATAAGGGTGTAATTGATGTTTGTTGTTTGAAGTGTTGTATCAGTGAAGAAGTGTGTTGTGTCAGTGATAAAATTGTGGTCTCAATTAGCATTTGCATGGTTTGGCAAGAAGTACAAAACAATTATTTATGAAGTACTTTTTGGACAAAAATGTCACTTATGTAACCTAAAATATCTTCAAGACGGCACTTATGAGAAATAAAATATAAAAATACATCAGAATACCCATATATTTTAATGCATTAGAATATAATATGCACCGAATGGCAACAATCACCTGTAGTGAATGTGGGACTATCTTAAAGATATCTGTACCATAGTTTTTACCAAATGTAGTTTGCAATATAAAATTATGGCTCTAACAAGGAGAGGACATGCTCTGTATATCACCGAATGAAATAAGACTGTGTGAGATGAAAGTACAAGACGTACTATTTAAAGTCATACCTGGTATGGGTGGCCAATGACCCCTCGTTTTAGAAATACTGGCTATTGTTTGTGACATACTTCTGTTAGGTGCCTAATAGGGAAGCATTAGACTATGTAACAGCGTAGCTCGTGCTGAGTTGTTATCCAGGGAACCCCAGTTCGAATCCTAATGCCTTCTCACTTTTTAAAACTTGATATTATTATTATTATTATTATTATTATTATTATTATTATTATTATTATTATTATTATTATTATTATTATTATTATTAAAACCAAAAGGACAATTTGGCCCAAGAGTGCAACATCAAGTAGATGAAATCACTTCTAAATTCGGAAATATATGTGTAACACGTTCTTCATCAGGAAAGCTGACATCTCAACTCCATAAGCAATACCTGGAGAAAGTAATAAAGACATATGTGAAAGAGCAGCCATTTCTTCTAATTCTGGACTCGTGGGGAGGGCAGGTAAGGCCTTCTTTGTATGATGAAATATTTACAAATGAAGAAAATGAAGTAACGTGCAACCTTAGTGATTTCACCCAAATGTACTGGATGATGCCAGTCCTGTGATGTTTATTTTTTTCGACAGGTGAAGATTTTTATCAAATATTTGTAAAATAGCTCTTTTCTTTTACAAACTGGACGACAAATTTGCTTCAAGGAAGGATGCCCTCAAAATTCACTCCTTAATTCACTTTCAGTTGTCAGTTCCTATATTCAAAGCCATGTTGAAATATGCGTGGTATGCATCAAAATTAATAAACGAACGAGAAGTGTTTGTGAATATGAAAGATGTCTGTTTCGCAGCAGAAGTGCGGAAAAATGTGTGTGACTGTGGACAACCTTCTTTCATTTGCTGTGCATGGTACAGGAAATATGTATGTTTTGTGTGTTTTTATGACATTTATCATAATGAATCATGTACAAAATGAAGTGGAATAGAAACAGAACAGACACCAGTGACCTGCCTACGTGAGCAATATTTCCTTGTTTATCCTTTACAATACAATGTTGGTTAATTAGTAATTTGTTTAAAACATGATGAAGCGTTCAATACATTGATAAATATGATATACAGTATGTAAATAGATTACTGTGATCACACTATTAATCATTATTAAAAGAAAAAAATATAGGACCAGTTAAGATTTGAACGCAGGTTGCCTGCTAACAACTCAGCACCCAACCATATGAGCTACGCTTTCACACACTCTAATGCTTACCTATTAGGCACTTAACGGAAGTATGTGACAAACAACAGCCAATATTTCCAAAACGAGGGGTCATTGGCCAACCATACCAGGTATTGTATGACTTGAAACAGTACGTCTTGTACTTTCATCTCACACAATCTTATTTCATTCAGTAATATACAGAGTGTGTCCTCTCCTTGTAAGCTCCCATTTTAATTAATCATAATTAAATAAAGAATACCATTCTGATTTGTGGAAGCAACTTTTGTGTGCATCTTTTCTCCAACAGTATGAACGACACCATATGCTGCATAAAACAGAACCATTCTAACAACTGAAATTCCCACGAACTAGCCATATTCATCACAGGCATATCTGACAAAATTAAAGCTATTAGCTAGTTACACTTTCTATGCACATATAATATCACTGTGACTTCCAGATAAAGATAAAGCTCAGTGCACATTATGGGATCTATATAACAATTAGTACGGAATTATAGAAATTATAGTGACAATGATTATGACTGGCACAACAAAACTTACATCTTTCCTTGACTACACTTGATTTTCATATTTTGATACTGGTAAGTACCTACTTGTCTAACTGACTAGATCGGAAGTCTCTGTATTTGTTGATATTAGCCACAGACCTATACACACAGATAAATCCAAACAGTTGTAATTCTATTATCTGCAACAAGTTCTATATATTCTCATTCTTACCTGTATACACATGTCCAAAAGCATTCCTACATTTCCTCCTAGTGTTGTTTCATGACGACGAAGATAGTTCAGTAATGAACCATGCCGCATGTATTCAGTCACAATGTAGATAGGTCTGTGTTTGCTGCATACGCCATATAGCTGGACTAGGTTCTGGTGCTGAAGTTTACTGCAAAAATCAAATGTAAGTATGTACACTAATTCTGACGATAATGGTTACTTTACTGAACTTTCGAGCTGTGACTTCTGGCGAAAACTAATGAGAGATTGTTAATGAACTTACCATTTATATTCATGTTTTCAGTGAGTGACATAATTTCGCAAATATATACAGTATAATGTAAATAGTACATATTTCCTTTATATATATATATATATATAATGCAGGAGACAAAACAATAATCACATTATTAAAAACTGTAGGAACAAGTCTCCCATTTCAGGAATAAATTCCGGAATCAATGAACCTACAGCAGATGATCCATATTATATTATCATGGAAACCCATATTTGATTAACAATGGCAGACTAAAACACAAATTGGAAAACTAATTTCCATCAACGAATTTACTGTAGAATGTTAGTTGTTGGTTTGTACAGTCCGAAAGTGTAAACATTATTGCAACAACTCATGTGACCAATAACAATTGACTTATAACTACCTTAACAGAAAGATTTGGACCTCTTTGTCCCAAGTACGTATGTACGATCTACCCAGTTTTCCTAGCTTGAAAGTAGTGAGACATGTGCAGTGGCACTGAAAGTTAAAAAATCATGACTGGCCTTAAAATTCCAGTAGTTTTCCATTCTAAATTTAAATTCCACTAATTGTATGGCTGTTATCTCATAATTATACACTGCCCTCAAAAAATCGTGACACTTAGTTTTTTTTTTTTTAACAGAAACCACAACTAAATGTGAAAAAATTAAATTTGGTTTTACTAATCATACAAAATTATTTCCACAGAGATTTAGAACTTTAAGAGTGCTTACATAAATTAAATGTTGCCACAATCTTATTAAAAAAACAATATATGGTTGATTTGGCGTAAACAAAAACAGAGGATGTATAAATCATACATATACTGGAAGGTGAACTTAAGCACTTCGGTGTAAAGGGGAAGTTGAAAATATTAGTCAGATATAGCCTTATGTGAATTTTCGACAGGCCTTGCATTATTTTTCTTCATTTCTAATATTATTATGTCTGATAGCATATAATTTTTCCATAAACTATACTTATATGTGTGTGTGTATACACTGTATATGGAATGTAAATTATTCTGCTTTGCTCCAGGTAAAATAAACAGTAGTACGGCATGCCTGGATGTTGACAGGGAAGACAGATGCACCACAGTATAGGACATTATTATACTAATTTATTTTGAATTTTGCACATTTATTATGATAATATACAGAAAGATAATGTACCCAGAACTTGTTTCATGATAATTGGTCAATTCATTGCGGAGTTATGTCATATTATTCTCCATCTGTATTTCGGAAGTCGGGTCTTACATATAGAACTCGAAGTTGCATTTTTAACACTCTTTTGTTCAGTATAGTATAGCTGTTGACAGCAACTTCAAGTTCGCGTCCAGGAAAATTATGCGAAAAATTGTCACAAAATTTGCCGTTTAACAATTTTGTTGCGTCTAGGTAGTTTAAAGACTGGAAACAGTGAGTAGCTTCCTGAATTATATGGTCACATATTTCCTTGGTTTCAATTTTCTGGGATTCCATTTTCCGTTGCATGCTGGCTGATTCAGGAGGAACCTCAAATAAACAGGTAGATGGCAGCAGCAGTCGGACACTTGAAGTATCAAATACATTGTAAATAGTTCCGAGTTCTTCCACAAACAAGTATTCTTTCATTATGCTTTACTTTTACAATCTCAGTGATTTCAACTTCGCACATGCGCATAATTGTCTACATTTTCATGTGGAGTTCTGAGTAACACAACGAATCCCCTGAGGCACCAAAGAGCGAAGAGTGAAGACTAAACACTCTATATAATGTGTCATGAACATAACCACGAGAAATTGGCAAATGACAGATCAAATACTATGGTATTACAAATACATTATTTGAGCAAAAATTATCATTATGCTGCAGCACTGTAGCACATAAGGATGGGCCGCTCTTGGGCTATAATATAAAAGTAAAATGCTCTATTCATACCTAACAAATATGATGCAATTACGTCTCCTAGAAAGTCACGAGGAATGTACTGTCCTCAGACCACAAATTTTTTACATACCCTTGTAAAACTTTAACAGCAACTACATGACATATTCTGAGATGTAATCCTAGCACTCAGAACAGGCCAACAGATTGAATAAAAAAAATAATAATGGAAAATTAATTTGTTACAGCTTTATATAAAAATCTATTCCATAGTGGGCTTAGATGCATTATAGGTACTGCCAGCTATTTGATAATATCGATTCATATTTTTATTTGGAAATAGTACATTATTGATTGTTATTCTAACACAGCCAACTTAATAAAATTAATTCATTTTTTGTATATATTTCAATAATACATAATGTCACTGCCTTCTCCAAACTTATTCATTATTCATTATAGTTTTTTACGAAAGTATTTTCCCTGGACCCTGTAGTGTTTGAATACCCGCCATGATGACATGCAAACAAACAAACTTTGGTTCTCAATTATTGAAACAATTTTTTTTTATTGGGTTATTTTACGACACTGTATCAACATCTAGGTTATTTAGCGTCTGAATGAAATGGTGATAATGCCGGTAAAATGAGTCCGGAGTCCAGCACCGAAAGTTACCCAGGATTTGCTCGTATTGGGTTGAGGGAAAACCCCGGAAAAAACCTCAACCAGGTAACTTGCCCCGACCGGGAATCGAACCCGGGCCACCTGGTTTCGTGGCCAGACGCGCTGACCATTACTCCACAGGTGTGGACTATTCAAACAATAGGTATCAATAATTTCATTTATCGAACTATTATTTTTTAGGAGATATATTAACTGGCAGTACCTATAATGCATCTGTTCCAAATAGTGATTGTATTATATATATTGTAAAATATATAATCATCAGAAAATCAGAAAATATATATAATTATAATCAGAAAATATATATAATTTTCATGACATTGTTTACTTCTATTGCTACCTTTGAGGAAACTAAGTAAGAACTATATCCTTACGTCATCACTTTGGCTTCCTCTATGAAGTCATCTTCAGACATAGTGCCTTCCTTCATCATCTTGACTGCGACATCTATGGAACCACGCCACTTCCCTCTTCGAACGACGCCAAACTGTCCTGAACCAAGCTCTTCATGTAACATGAGTTCTTGAGGATCGATTTCCCATTTGTCTGAAATGTAACTTATCAAAGTTAATTAAAACTTGGCTACAGTATTTTGGTACTGTGTCTATTATAAGCATAAATTTTCACTACAACACTGAAAACATACTACATAAATACCTAGTTGACAAACATTGTTCCCTTTGCATTAAAAAAACGTCAATATTAAAACAATGTGTTCCAGATGAGCACATTTCCACATTATTTTAAGAAATGTGATGTTTTCTACTAATTTTTTATACAGTGTCATAGGAGGAAAAGCCAGTATTCTAGAAAATTATAGGATCGGTCATTTTTAACAAAAAGTACATATGAATATGTTGTCTATGCCGAATGGTTGTCGAGATAGAACTGTTTGAATGTAAATAAATAAATAAAAAAAGGTTCTGTTTTTGTTTGTTTTTCTTTTATTTCATGCTATTTCTTGTTCAAGTGACAAAGATTTTACAATACATTCTACAAAATTCCACCATTCATCTCAAGATACTTTTCAACTCGTGAGAGATGATGTGTTGCTCGTCAAAGATCATTTCATCCAACTTCATAAACAAAAATCAAGTGTTGAGGTCTGGAGATTTTGGTGTCCAGGGAATGATATCAATCCACTGATTAGGAAAATCTGTTATTGAGATGAGCTCTCACATGGTACCAATAATAAGAAGGGGATTCTTCATGCTGAAAGTACACCCTTTTTATCGAAACTGATTGCTGTTGAGAGACAAAATCCGATCTTGGAATAGCTTGGTAATCATTGTGTATGCTGTATTCACACACTTGCATTTCTTTAATTTCAGTGTCACTTTGCTCTCAATGTAGCAGATGTAAAAAGTGTATTTCATTCAAGGGTGATACTCCATAACTTTATTGTATATGAGTGGTTAAAACGCGTGACTTATAATGATAATGTTGAGTTCGAATACACTTTACTTGAAAGAAATTTATATATATATACACACACAGGGTGTTTCACGAAGATTGTGCAATACTCTAGGATGTGCCTTCTGACATCATTCTGATGAAAAAAGTCATATAAACATGTCACATTTTAAAAATTAAGTTACGCTCTCCTGAATGTTAAACATAAACGTAGATATTATGAAGGTTTAAGTATTTAAATTATATACAACAATGGTACTGGGTGTATTATAAATTCATTAAAGAACATTCACGTCATTACTCACCTGAAAAACATGTATTAAAGCCGGTTTTCAAAGACCTCACCTTTTGCAGTAATACATGTAGCGGCCCGAGTGTGAACTGCACGTGTCGCATTCCCTAACTTCCGTTGTTCGGATGCTAGGTAGATACGTTGTACCAGTGTTGAGTTATCTCTAACTGTGACCCTGATGTCATGAGATTTTGTGTCGCTGCTATCAGCTGTACTGTAACACATACAGCTCCAGACGTCCAGAGAGAGAGAATTCACAATAATGTGTGTTACGGAAGAAAGAAACGTGATTTTATCCGAAACTATTCAAAATCAAACACATGTATATAGGAACTTTTTTCATCAGAATGATGTCAGAACTCACATCCTAGACTATTGCACAATCTTCGTGAAACACCGTGTGTGTGTGTGTGTGTGTGTGTGTGTATATACAGGGTGGACCATTTACGTTGATACTGTACAATATCTCCAAACTAAGCGTTGTAGAAATAAATATCTTGAATAAAAGTTGCTTGATATTATGGGGGAAAGTAAATGCCATTTGTCGTGTTTTATTTGGAGGACGTTGTGATGGTTATTTTAGGGCCAATTTAATTTTTTTTAAATAGGAACCTACATTTTTTATGTTGTTTTCTCATTCCTCATAAAAAACTAAACAACTTTGGTATGAGGCACTTTGCAATTGTTCTTACACCAACGTAAATAACAAAAAAATTATGAATGGCTGTGTATGAAGACCGCAATGAATGGTTGGACCCATTCGAAACAGTCCAGCATCATAGTAGGTGAGGAGGCAATGAGACATTGTGACCGTTGTTTTGTTTACTTTCCACGGTAGGACGGTTTCCTTGTATCTGTCGTTAGTGTACTTGTAGTCGCCTTCGAGTCCAGGTGGATCCACTGGCGGTACGTACCTACAATTAGCGATTACCGAGTAACAACCATCAGTTTCAATCAAGTCGTTTAAAGGCCCATTCACAATGAAAATTAAACATAACCGTAACATAAACACAGAAGTTTGCGCCCAGGCTACCAAATAAGATCATTCACAATGATTCACATAAGCATTGACATAAACATTACCATAAGACGTTAACATGAAAGTTTGCAAACTCCAAACTTTCATGCTTATGCTTACGTGATTTGCAAACAGAACACAATCGTGGAGCGCTGAAGTATACGACAGAATATGAGGAAATGGCGTCGTTGTTATGTTTCCATGGTTACCAAGTATGTTTGCTGTTATGTTTATGTTCCCATCGTGAATGATGGTATGACTTCTTGATTTTACTGTAACGTTAAGTTGTGCCCTATTCGAAGAGACATGCTTTTACGTACACATCAATCGTTCATTCACAGAGTTGGAAAATGCATTCTGGTAGAAGTGCATCATTTTGAACATTTATTATGCTAAGGTACGATGCTTATGAAATAATACTGTACAATACCCATACAGTGGTGATACTCTGTGTACCTACCTTTCATCAATGTTTAATTGTCTACACCAGTGAAAGAACCATGTACTACAAAATGGTTTTACAAAATCTGTTTATTTTGTGATGAGGAATAATAAAACAAAATAAAAAATATTGGTTTCCATTTAAGAAACGTATCTTGAGCCTCAAATGACCATCCAAACGTTCTCCAAATAAAACACGACAAATGGTATTTACTTTCCTCCATAATATCAAGCAACTTTTATTCACAATGCTTAGTTTTGGAGATATTGGACAGTATCAACTTAAATGGTCCACAAATGATTACAAAACAATGGACACAATGTCTCATTGCCTCCTCGCCTACTGTGATGCTGGAGTGTTTCGAATGGGTCCAACCATTCATTGCGCTCTTCGTACACAGCCATTCATAATTTTTGTTGTTATTTAAGTTGGTGTAAGAACAATTGCAAATTGCTTCATACAAAAGTTGTTTAGTTTTGTATAAGGAATGAGAAAACAACATAAAAATGTAGCTTTCTATTTTAAAAAATTAAACTGACCCTAAAATAACCATCACAATGTTCTCCAAATAAAACACGACAAATGGCATTTACTTTCCCCCATAATATCAAGCAACTTTTATTTAAGACATTTATTTCTACAATGCTTAGTTTTGGAGATATTGTACAGTATCAACTTAAATGGTCTACCCCGTATACATATATATGTCTAAATATATAAAATGCTTATTACTCATTTTAATGAGATATGATTTCATAACTGAAGATCTGAACTGACAAACTTCCCAAGTCCATTGCAATAAATTTTTCAGGAGAGCAAAGAATTCTAGGTTTGCAATATAAGAGTACTGAAATAAATATTTGTATTAAAAAACACAGGCATAAGGTCGGACTTGAGATACTCTTTTTTTACAGTATGGTAGCCTATGTAAAACACAACATATGTCAGGTAAAAAGTCAAATTCAATAAATTTTGGATTTCAGATGTTTGTCAATTCAGGTCTTAAATTGGGAAATTATGGCAAGTAAAGTGAATAATTTTACACCAAGAACTCTAATTACAGAACTGAAACAGCAATCTCCTGAAAAGAAAGAAAGAAAGAAAAAGAAAAGAAAATCTGCATCATCACATAATAAGTCCAGATAAAAATAACAATTTAATACAAAATAAAAAGTAGTTTTCCCAAAAATTTATAAAACATTAATAGTGGTTCTTTAAACTATGGGGCATGCAGTCGTGATCAAAGAAAAAGTGTGCATTTCATTCAAACACAGTAGTCAATAGATCTACTAGTCGGCCTGGAGGCGCAGTTAGAGTGACCAGACGTCCTCTTTTGTCTGGACATGTTTTCCTTTTTAGGTCTTTGTTCGGGGTCTGGGCAGATTTTTTAAACATCAAGAAATGTCCTCCTTTTTGTAACTTGTATGCCTGATATTTTGAAATTATCTGACTTGATGCCTTCTTTTCAAGTAATTTGCCTGTAGGTGGCAGCTATATCAACAGAATATACTCTTTACCAACAATCATAACTCTCTTTGCTCCTCCTTGTTATGGTCGTTGCTCAGAGGTAGCTAGTAAATCGAGTTTGATTCAAAGACTTGTATATAATACTATACAAGATCTTTGGGTTTGATATGCACTAATAGAAATAAAGTTACATAAATTTGAACATCTGACTTTTTATTAATGTTCAATTTCATTCACGTAATATAAATTTTATAGGCCACAATTAGGTTAGGTTACCTGTGGGAGTGGGAAAAAATAGATGGTGGGGTAGCTATGTTTTCAAAAAATCGCTAGCCAACCAATGTCAGCTATGCCTTATGTCGAGTTTTATTCCGTGCTAAAGGAAAGCATTTTCCATAGCTCGACAAAATCATTACACATTTCTCGCTGTAGTATGTTACAGGCTTAAATCTGTACTGTAAATATTTTGTAATAACATAGATATTTTTGTAATTTGAAGTATAACATAGGCCTGATGGCCTTAACTACACCAGAATACATAGACAGACAGACAGAGACAGACACAGACAGACAGACAGACAGACAGACAGACAGACAGACAGACAGATAGATTAGATAGATAGATTAGATAGATAGATAGATAGATAGATAGATAGATAGATAGATAGATAGATAGATAGATAGATAGATAGATAGATAGATAGATAGATAGATAGATAGATAGATAGATAGATAGATTAGATAGATAGATTAGATAGATAGATTAGATTAGATTAGATAGATAGATAGATTAGATAGATAGATAGATAGATAGATAGATAGATAGATAGATAGATAGATAGATAGATAGATAGATAGATAGATAGATAGATAGATAGATAGATAGATAGATAGATAGATAGATAGATAGATAGAGAGATAGATAGATAGATAGATAGATAGATAGATAGATAGATAGATAGATAGATAGATAGATAGATAGACAGACAGACAGAGAGACAGACAGACAGACAGACAGATAGACAGACAGACAGACAGACAGACAGACAGACAGATAGATAGATAGATAGATAGATAGACAGACAGATAGATACATAGATAAATAGATAGATAAATAGATGCATAGATAAATAGATACTGTAAATAGATAAATAAATAAATATAACATAGGCCTAAGGCTAAATCTAAGTACATATTTTCTGTCCTCTTTTATCGAACAATGTCCTTCTTTTTGAAGCTTTGCATCCTCTTTTTTATCGATGTGAAGCTGGTCACCCTAGGCGCAGTCAGTATAGTGCTGGCCTTCTGTGCCCACGGTTGCAGGTTTGATCTGGGCCCAGGTCGATGGCATTTAAATGTGTTTAAATGTGACAGGCTCATGTCAAGATTTACTGGCATGTAAAAGAACTTCTGCAAGACAAAATTCTGTCACATCGGCGACAGTGATATAACCTCGGCAGTTGTGAGCATCATTATATTTTAAATTTAAATAGATCTACTATGTATGAATGGTAAAACACATGGTAAGTCATGGTGCTGGAGTACGAATCCCGGTTACTTGAAAGAAAATTTTATATTCCGTATTTCTTTTTATAGGCCTCATATTACTCACTTCAATGCTTTTAGTTCATTATTGGATAGTTATTGTTACTGGATAATTATACACCCAGAATTCTTGTTCAGAACTAAATTGTAATTTTCTTGAGAAAAGGTATAAAGGGAAAAAAAATGAATTTTGCATGATGAGGCTAAAAAAGAGCAATAAAGTAAAACAAAAAGATCCTATTTTCAAAACTTAACAAAAGTTTAATAGTGGATCTATATATATAACCTTCTGCTGCAACAATTACTTCCAGTCTATCAGGCATGCAATCGACAAGATATCTAATCCAACCACATCTGGAAACATATATCCAGGCATTTTCAGAAAGTGTCCACAATCCCTCTTAGATTGGGGTCACTTGGGTCATACAGAACTTCACTTCTGACCACACATTCTTAATGGCACTGAGTTCTGGAGGGTTAGGCAGCCAATCCATCAGTTCAATGTCTTGCCTTTTAACAAATCAGTCTCGCACTACATGACAGCTGAGGATACAATGATTATTCTGATGGAATTTAACAATTCCATCACGATATAACATCTTTACAGAAGGAAGCATTATATTATTCAATATACGGAGAGCACACAAACGCAGCTGAGACAAAGCAACAGAGAAGCTAGTGCATTATTTTTGTAACATGGAGGGCAGAAAGGCAGCAACAAACTATACCATTATTGTTCAATGGATATAGTTTTGCTCTAGAAATTAATACTTGATTTGACCTATGTTTTTTATTATTATTATTATTATTATTATTATTATTATTATTGTTAAAATGGCACTGAGATCAGCTGAATGAATGATTAAAGATGAAATAGAGTGGTGACTGGCATATTGGCTAGTGATAACACTCTTAATAAATGATTATGTGTGATAGGTCAGACTTGAGATTCAGTCAGAACATTCTTCAGTTACAAGCCGGAGCCATACGTCGGGAACACTGTAATTAACTGTCAAGCTGAGGCCTATGGTACAGAATACGTGTTTGTGCTAATGCTGATTTTCAATGTCAATTAATGTTACAATATAAGTGTGTGGCTGCAGTCTTTGGCAATTTGTGCGGTTATTAATAATGACAAAGTGAATGACAATTCTTCTAAATATTAAATATTGTATAAACTACATTTTTATAGTCTTACTTGTGGTTTGTGGTGTATCAGAATTCTAGCCAAATTGTTGGGTCTCGCCTGCTATATCAACGAAGTTACACCGATGATTTTCAAGTTCATTGTAAACAGCTGTTTTGTGAGCCCATAAATGTTGCAGTTTTGTTGAAGATTTGGAATGCCTACTATGCGTCAGAACTACCTATAATTTGTAGATGCATACACTCACTTTGTTGGTTTTCAAGGTTTGTTTATTATTATTATATCTTTTGTAATACATTAGTTATAAACATGTTTCTTTTCACTTCATATTTACAGAATTAAAGTTGATTGAGTTTACGCAAATTGGCACATACTTAATAGATAATGATGTGTTTTGTTAAGTATTATGTTGAAGGTATGTTTCTTCATTTTTTCATAGATCTTTATACTTGGCCTAACATCCTCATACTTTATTATAGTATATCAATAGTTTCCTCCATTTACATTTTTATTTTATTTGCATAATTTACATTCTTAGTTTGTTTTCTGTAGTTATATTTAAAATTATATTGTAAAAAGTTCATAACAATTTAGGATAACCATATTGTTATGGTGATTGTTATGGTGAGTGGCCAGGTTCAAAATAAAAATGGCTTCCTGAGCATCTGAAATATTTATAGAAAAGCACGACAGATAATCACATGAAATTAAAATGTATATTATATCCTAGACCTTTCACGTCAGAGGTGAAATAACATAAAGTGGCAAAACATTGTCAATTTGCTAGCCACAAATTTGTTAAATGAATGGAACTTAAGAATACTGCATAGGAACTTAAGTCTTTATTGCATTATTGATTTTATTATTTTCGTGCAAAGAATATCTTTTTTATTTATTTATTTACCTTTGTACTATCAATAAAAAACATGTTTTTTTTGTAATTATTTTAAGTGGCAGCCTTTGTATGTAAGTAGCCTACTTATGCCGTATTCTGAAGTATAGCTAATTGATTGCAATAAAACACTATTTTCGAATGCGTAATAATTTACATCACTACACTGAATCTTGATATTTCTTTTGTGCATAAAGTAATATTGAAAAAAATATATACGTTACATACAACGAAAGCAATAACCAAGCACAATTACACCAATATCACTTTAGAATCTCCCGCCTCCACTCAGCGTTGCCAAATGTACCCATATTCTGGCTTGTAACCGAAGAAGGCTCTGGATTCAATGTATAAGAAATACAAGTAGTAGAAGAAAATTTCAGTTGATGTTTTATACAGGTGCAATACCTCAGGTAAATTAGGTTTATAGCTTCTGGGTTAAGACAAACTGGATCCGAAAGATATCAGATGAATTGACTTGGAGACCATCTGCATCTTTGTGGAAAAATCAGGTCTCTTTAGGTAAGTATCCCAAGATGGGGTGGGTGCAACATGTCTGCTGTTCTAGTCAGTACAACAAACTCCCCATAAAGGGACTTGCAATTCAATTCGAATTTATTAATTCATTTATTCATGGGAGAAAAGTTTTCCGGGCTATGAGGCAGTGGTCCGTTGGTTGTGTGACCAAACGTTTCGTTCACTGCTGCGATGAACATCTTCAGTGGTGTAGATTGCTGGTGCAGCTGGTTCTACTGCGTGTGCCGATTACAGTCTGCGCTGGCTGCATCGTTTTATATATAGTGTATGAGGGGGACAGCGTGCTGTTGTCGATTCGGTCCGAGCTCGAATGTGCTCGCAGGGGGCTTGCTGTTGCCTACGCGATCCGCGTCCGGGGTTGTGTTGTTTAATTGTGCTAAGCGGGCGGGTTTGATGTTGGTTTTTCTTAATGCTGGATACCAGGCCTTATTAACCTTGAGGCCTTCCTCTTTGCGATTGAAATTGTTCTTATGTTTATATATTTCAATTGCCTCTCGGTGTAGTCTCGCGTAGAAATGTGGTGTGTCACTGAGTGTATCGGTGTCTTCAAACCTAATTTTATGTTCACCTTCCAGATAAGCATGTTCAGCTACGGCCGACTTATCTACATGGCCAAGGCAGCAGTGCCTTCTGTGTTCAGAGATCCGAGTCTTGAAGCTCCGCTTCAGCTTCAGCTTCAGTAGAACCAGCCGCACCAGCAATCTACACCACTGAAGATGTTCACCGCAGCAGTGAACGAAATGTTTGGTCACACAACCAACGGAGCACGGCCTCATAGCCTGGAAAACTTTTCTCCTATTGACGCCGGCTGTGAAAGCCTACACTCTAAAATATTTATTCATGCTTCACATGACTGCACAAACTTACATCTGAATAAGATGCGCAGAAGACATTAGTTATTAGTTCAGTCAGCATTAAAATTAAAGAAAAAATATATAAAGAAAACAATACATTATTATGATAAGAGTATAATTCTATCTGTAAACAAGAAAATTAGGTTAAAATACTGAACACACTATATAAAGAAAGAAAATAAAAATATTCTATATTTGACAAAAATGAGACTGAAAACTATTCATTTGTATTAGCAGTAACTATTTTCAACTTAAGAAAATATTTCGAAAGTTGACACTCCTCAACTAACTCCCAAAGCCTTTTTCTTAATCTGAATCTGAGGAACAAGTAGATACTGATACATACCATGACTGAGTCCTGCAGTTGCTGGCACAGGCCGATCACAAGGACTTGTTTTCAGTCTTGAAGCTAGACCTCCACTATTGTGTCTATGATAGTTCACCAAATCTGCTATAGACCCACAGCAATGTTTTTCGGAAAGGAAGAACTCACCGCGCGAGTTCTTCTTTATGTGATAATGTTTAACATGTGGATGAGGACTGGAATGAAGATGAATAAAGGTAAGTTCATAATTTAAAACAATCAAGTCGAATAGTACCTGTAATTATTGAATTACTAAGATTTGTAATTAACATGAAAATAAAATCTTTATTTTGTTGGTATATGTAACTGACGAATACACAGAATAGCCAGTTATTATTTATAAGCACCGACCACATTGGTAAGTTTGATAAATATCACTGAAATTCACTTTAATTGGTGATTTTATATGCTTTCTTTAATAAATTAGATTTCAGCACTTTTGTGCAAACAAGCGTATGAATTTAATAGTCAGAAGTATAAACTCAGCTAATGGTTTATTGAAAATGTTATTGTTGAAATAAAAGTACAGGCTTATTTTAGGTATGATTACAAAATATAAAAATGCACACGAATTATTTTTTAGATAAATATTAACACTCAAGTTGAATGAAGAACACCTGGAATATGTAAAAATATTCTTAAACATTATCTTAATTATTAAGTGTAAGTAAAACACATGAAAAATTCTACAAGTACGTACAAAAACTTACTTATTTTTTTTAATTTCACTTTTTGTTTTGCTCTGTGTGTTAAGGTATGGTCACACGTCACTACTTTTGCAGCGCTGCAGTACAAAAAACTGTGCAACTCTTGTACTGCGACGTGTGAACAACAGTGCTACCCAAAAAGTAGCAGCTACCAAACCTGCTGCCAGCTACTTTTTCATGCTGCGCACAGCTTATAAGTAGCGATATGTGAACAGCGTTCTCAGGGTTGCAGCTGCAGAATTTTTTATATCATTTTGTTGAAACTTTTGCTGCGGTTGCGACCAGTGTTGCCATCCAAATGTCCCAATGATACTTTTATTGTCTGGATATATTTTAATGTTAGATATGATGAAAATAAATTATTTCTAACAGTTACTAAATTTACAACACAGTCTGAGTATATTTGCTGACGATATAATTATTATTGTTTTTTTCCGTAGTGTAGTTTCAAACAGGAGGGTTGCCAACATTGATTACCTGAATATGCTGTTGGTTATCATTTAAGTATATAGGTGTTTTTAATAGCTTTATAGTAAAAATAATGCCAATTTCTGAATATTAGTTAGGACAGAAAGCAAATAATAGATAAGTAAGCTATCGCATGAGTTCCATAATAATGCGAACATAACCACAAAATGTATATTGAAAAGTCAACACAGAGATGGAAACCTGCAGCTAGACTGCGGCTGCAAATGTAGCGCCTTGTGTGTGAACAGACTCGCAACCTTCAGTTGCAACTTTTGCAGCGCTCAAGTTGTGCAGCATGAAAAGTAGCATGTAGCACGCTACTTTTGGCTTATGTGTGAACATGACACGCAACTTTTGCAGCTGCAGTACAAGAGTTGCGCAGCAAAAGTAGCAACGTGTGACCGTACCTTTAGTTATGCTTTGTCCAAAAAGGCAGACCTGTGATTAGGGAAAGCTGATAAAGTTTCTTTCTAATAAATAAACATGACAAACAATCATACCATTTTGAATTACACTATTTCTTATTTCTCCTATATTTGCATTTGGTTTAATTGCATTCTCTCTTGCACGCGCACCTATGGTACTCCTGACCACCTGAAAACGATGAACTCCTTGCACACTGCCTAAGAGACATGGTTTCATTTGATAAATCTTCTAATAAAATAAACTGTTCCTCGCAAACTTTACTAGTTTCTGGTATATCTATGAAAGACATTCCTTCTCTGTTCCCAGGTGATAATGCCGAAAAGCTAATATTATTACTACTGTATTTCATGGCTGACTTCCGGTTGGCATTAGCAGCTTTACTGTATCACCCACAGCGCATACAGGAAACTTCAGATTTCACAATTTCTTAATTTTCCTTCACTTGAGTCTCTACTCTCGCCTGAACACTTGCTCGTTTCTTCTCAACCATTTCCTTTCTCTTCTTTACCACACAGAAACTGATCACTTCTCTATTATCCTCGACATCACAGGATGGTACTGAAGTCATCACATTAGGAAGGGTGTCTGAAGGCTCAACATTTGTATAATTTTCATGAAATGTCTCTATTAGCTCCTTCAACATAACTTCCAAGTTCTAGTGAGTCAAATGGTGCTTCAGGGTCTTCTTTGCTGTTAACATTATTTTTAGAGTATTGTTAAACAACTTGTAAAGGTGAACCAAACATGGTCTCATATGAGCTACATTTAATTCCTTGATAACAAGATCTGTATTTCACATGCTGCACAAATTGAAGCCCTGAGTCCAGTGCAGTTTGGCTGCTTTCTAACCAAGTGTTTAGAATACTTTTCACATCCTGATTTGCACATTCCACGGAGCTTTGTGAGTGCTTGTGCCTGAGCTTTCTGTGTACAATTATGCTTCATACTTACTTAGAAATGGCTTTTAAAGAACACAGAGGTTCATTACTGCTCTTACATGAGCCAGTCATCAGTCTCTATCCTGAGCAAGATTAATCCAGTCCCTACCATCATAACCCACCTCCCTCAAATACATTTTAATATTATCCTCACATCTACGTCTCAGCTTCCCCCCCAAAGGTATTTTTTCCCTTAGGTCTTCCAACTAACACTTTACTATGCATTTCTGGATTCACCCATATGTTCTACATGCCCTGCCCATCTCAAACGTCTGGATTTAAAGTTCCTAATTATGTTAGGTGAAGAATACAATGCATGCAATTCTGCGTTGTGCAACTTTCTCCATTCTCTTGTAACTTCATTCATCTTAGCCCCAAATATTTTCCTAAGCATCTTATTCAGCTTGAACATGCTTCACACATAACTTTATTACAGAATTATTGCTATTACCGGTACCACAAACACTTGTAGCTTCGAAAATTGTGATAATATCTAACAATACACTCGCAACTTCCTCTGCATATTTAGTTTTTAACTAATAGAGTTCGACAAATTTAGCGACTTCATTTTGATAAACAAGAATTAAATGTATAGTATCATTCGAAAATTCATTTCTTGGAATGCCAATGGTCGAACCATTAATCTTTTCTTTCATTAACTTTGCATTTTTTTGTAACAAGTTAGACAAAGATTAAAATAAATCATTACTTCCTCACAAGTTTCATTTTATATATTGTCTGCAATTCTTTTAACATTCTATTTCCTCAGCCATGGCCTATTCCTACACAGGTTTCAGGAATTAAATAAATAAGTTATTCTTTATGAACACAGTATCTAATACTAGAGCTTTCTTCATTCACAGGAGATAAATAAGTTTATCACATTCGCCCATCCTTGACATCAGCTCGATTTCTGCCACTTCATTTATGGTTGATTTCTCTAACTTTATCAAATAATGCGTTGTATTTTTTTCTAGACAAAATGCCACAATTTTATTTATTTCGAATAATGTTCGACAATTTGCAATTTGATGCACTGCACCATAATTTCCTTATCACTTGTATTTATAATGTTCAAGCACTTGCAAATTATCTATAGTTACAATAAAACCTACACCATGGTGTATAACAGTGAATTTATGCAACCCAAATGAACAATTACAAGCAGATTACTAGTTTCCTGGCTGAAAACCTGTGTACAGAAACAAATCTAAATTAAGTGACGTACAAACTGGCGCATATTCATGTCTGGTGATTACACTAGTCAGCGATGAAATTCCTGCCTCCAAAGTTTTAATGTTTTTAGGATATTTTTAGCATGCTGAAATCAAATTCAAAGCCAAAAAGTTCCTATCACGTACCATTTATCCTATCTTATAATATATTACGACAATTTATAGCGTAATTATTTAAAATGTAATACTTTAACATGTGTAGGTTTATTATGTTAGGATATGAAAACCAAATGTATTCAACATGTTTTTAAGGTGTTTATATTGAAAACCAAGGACACTTAATGTTTCTTAGCAGATAGGGGGTGCAAGCACATTAGGAAGTTAGGGCGAAATAACCTGCAGCCTTGTCATTATTTGTTTTGGTGAAAGATAGAAATGTCAGCCACTCCTTGGTGAGAGACTGAACTCAACTCATCTAGTTTCTCTCACATTTCATTAGTCTGCGTTTCATCTGGAAACGAAACGAAATCAGTTTGAAGCTTTATTGTGGAGCAGAATGTTGAAAGTTTTTAGTTCAGTAAGAAAGTATTTACCATGTTGCATCGAGGATGTCTAAATAATCCAGACCACTTTTGTTGTATAACTTATGTAGGATATACACATTGCCTAAGCAGAAGTGTAATATTACAGATTTTGTGAAAAAGTCATACCATGCCTATTTTTCAATCAAACTTGGAGACCAAAGTAAAGCTTGGGCACCACACAAAGTATGTAGAGTATGCACTGACGAACTTCGACATTTGATCAATTGGAGAAGACCGTTGCTATCTTTTGGAGTACCTATGGTTTGGAGAGAGCAGTGGAACCATAGTAGTGACTGCTACTTCTGTTCGTGTGATGTGAAGGGGTACGATTCTAAACATAAAAATAAAATCGTGTATTCAGTTGTTCTGTCACCCATTTCGCCTGTACCAATCCCTGTGCAACCAGAAAATCTTAAACAAACATCATTCTATTGGTACTGACAACATGAAATAGGTTTTAAATACTTTTTCTCCGAAGATGATAATCTTGTATATTGCAGTAATGTGAAAGAATTTATGCTAAAAAACTTGGACTTCCAAACTATGACCTAAGTGAATGGAGACTGTTTACTGATGCTTCCAAGCGAAGTTTAAAGGATTTCCTCCTTCATAATGGAAACTTTTTGGTTCAGTGCCCGTTGCCTATTCAGTGATCCTCAAAAAAATCACAAATTTGCAACTGCTGTTATTTCGACTAGAATATAGGAACACAACTGGCAAGTTTGTGATGATTTCAAAGTTCTCACTATGTTGCTGGGTCAACAAACTGGTTTTACCAAATTTCCATGCATTCTTTGCCTGTGGGAAAGTAGGGCACGAGTTGATCACTGGACTATGAAAGACTGGCCACCTCGACAAAATTTGGAAGTCGGTTGTAAGAATGTTGTGCGCCAAAACTTTGTGAGTTCTTCTAAAGTTGTGCTGCCACCTCTCCACATCAAGCTTGGCTTAATGAAACACCTTGAAAAAGCTTTAAATAAGGTAGGAGGCTGTTTTAAGTACATATATGAGAAATTTCCACTACTATCTGAAGCAAATTGAAAGAAGATATATATTTAATGGTCCTGACATAAGAAAACATGTCTGATGCAGCATTTAAAAACAGTATGGATGAAAAGGAGAAATGTCAGCATGGATGTTGTTTTGTGAAGTTGTTTTAAAATTTCTTGGCAACAACATTGTGGCTAACATGCTTGAAGCATACAAGGAATTTGGTTATAACATGAGTATAACAATTTTCTGTTTTCTCAGCTAGATTATTTTGCCGAAATTCTAGAATTTTTCAGGATCTGCAGGAGTTCGAAAGAAGGTACCAAGGACGCGGGAGCAACAGTATGCTTGGTGATTATTGTTGGATGTTAAAGCGTGAAATACCTGAAGAGAAACACAAAAGAAAGAGGAATAGGAGGACTTTCTCAACTAAGAAGCAAGTGGTGTAATTTTTTGTGTGATACATTGTGCTAATTTATACATCCAATAGTGAAGTTTTTTTTTTTTATTGGGTTATTTTACGATGCTGTATCAACATCTAGGTTATTTAGCGTCTGAATGATATGAAGGTGATAATGCCGGTGAAATGAGTCCGGGGTCCAGCACCGAAAGTTACCCAGCATTTGCTCGTATTGGGTTGAGGGAAAACCCCGGAAAAAACCTCAACCAGGTAACTTGCCCCGACCAGGATTCGAACCCGGGCCACCTGGTTTCGCGGCCAGATGCACTGACCGTTACTCCACAGATGTGGACAATAGTGAAGTAAACAAGACAAAACAAAGCAAAAACACTCTAGTGACCTGTATGAACAACCATACACATAATTTCAGCAAGTTGTGTCTTTCAAATATTGCTTTTGAATTTGAAATAAAAAAGTGAAATGAAAAAGTTTGTGATGAAATTCACGTAATTATAAAATACATTTAAAGTGATTTTGCAAACAAACTTGACATGGTAGAAGCAAACGGATTGAAAATTCGGATTCAGCATATCGACATTATATAAAATCACATTATTTAGTTTAGGCAACAAACACAAAGTTGAAATTCACAGGCTAGTGTTATTAACATTCCTCATTTTCTGTACATATACACTATTATGTCACAACACCAAGTCAATATCTACTGGGAACAAGAACGGGGCGAATTAATATTGTTGCCATTCAGAAATGCTGATTGTATGAGATCTGTTCAAAGAGTTCCAGAGCTATTTTAAAATATATACTGTGTATATATATATATATATATATATATATATATATATATATATATTCGTAATAGGCATGTAGTTAGGCAGAAAGTCATGCATGATTTTACCCAACTCTCACATTTGTCACAACCCTACTCAAAACTACACACCAGAGCAAATTGTTATCAGTTGTTTGTCTATAACTACGAGGCGCATCCAGAAAGTAAGTTTCCCTATTTAAAAAAAAAAGAACACACACTTTCAGGAAAACATTTATTGGCAACAGGTACAGCAATGTTTCAGCTATTTTTAACATAGCCACCATCAGAATCGAGACACTTGTCATATCGTGGGATCAACTTTTGTATCCCTCTGTCGTAGAACTCTGCCGCCTGTGAATGGAACCAGCGTGTGACAGACGTCTTCAGCTCTTCGTCGTTGCCAAAACGCTCACCGGAGGACAGGAATTTCTTGAGGTGCAAGAAAACGTGAAAATCGCTGGGAGCAAGATCAGGACTGTAGGGTGGATGATCAAACAACTTCCAGCCAAATTCCGTCAAAACAGCTGCTGTGCACCGAGCCGTATGTGGACGAGCAATGTCATGGAGGAGCACAACACCTGCAGTAAGCATTCCACGCCTCTTGTTTTGAATGGCAAGTCGCAATTTTCGCAGTGTTTCACAGTAACGGTCAGCGTACACTGTTTCACCTCTTGGAAGGAAGTCAATGAGCAGAATGTCCTTCCTGTCCCAGAACACCGTGCACATCACTTTCCGTACCGACAGCGTCTGTTTGAAATTCGTCCTGACCGGAGATCCACTATGCCGCCAATGCATTGACTGCTGCTTGGTTTCCGGGGTGAAGTGCAAAATCCAAGTCTCATTGCCCGTGACGATCCTGTCGAGGAACTCGTCGCTGTCATCGTGATACCGTTGCAGAAATGTCAGTGCTGCTCCTAAACGTTGCATTCTGTGTTCGGGTGTCAGGTTTTTCGGCACCCACCTGGCACACACTTTTTTGAACAGCAGGTGCTTAGTGACAATCTCATGCAACAAGGATAGTGATATCTGCGATGGTTCTCCATGATGCACTGCCGCACCAGCTCAACACCATCATCATTGGTGAGGTCAGTCGCCCACTGCGCTCTTCATCATGGACACTTGACGATCTTCAGAAAACTGCCTACACCAGCGACGCACCATCTGCTTACTCATGATGTTCGGCCCATAGACCTGACAGAGCTGCTGATGAATTTCAATTGGCGCAATGCTTTGTGCATTAAAGAACTTTATCGCCGACCGAACCTCGCAGGTGGCGGGAGAAGGAATAAGAGCTTCCATTTCAGACCACTGCTGCTACGCTACTGGCACCAGGCGGGACCTGTCTGGCTGGCATATGATTGATATGCCATAGATCTGTTATGCATGTGCAATTGACACGGCTAATTACGTTTACTTTCAAGGGGAAAAAATCGGGAAACTTACTTTCTGGATGCGCCTCGTAGTATAGATCTCAGTTCAAGTGCATGCTTTTTTACCAAATTTTATAAACTGATTCTCACATTCGGCCAGACCTGCCTGCTTTTTTTCAGTCTCGCAGAATTATTTTCATAATGTATTTTCGTTTCCACATGTCTTCTCAAACCTACATTTCACCGGTTATAATTCCTTTCATAAAGTTCATCCTCCTTAGCACAATCCAAAAATTTATGACAAATGGTTATGTGATAATTTCTCTTCTGTATCAGAAGTCATGTGACGAATTTTGTAGCTACTCAAAGCATTTGTAATTTTTCTAATTTTGTCGTGAAAATGTTATGGCATGATACTGTCAATACACTTTGTCCAGCTTGTAGATTTAACATAATAAAAGAGTACATATTTCGAAGTACCATAAACATTGATGTTGTCTGATACAGAAACTCTTGTACATAATCTTACATTCAAACAATTTCAATATGTGCACACCCAGTGGCATGGCAGATGTCGTGTTGGCATGCTATTTTAAACATTCCGGAACTTCTTGAACAGACCTAGTATATAATACTTGGTAAATATTATCTTAATCGAATTCTATGGTCATTATTAATAATAATTAATAACCAGCTGTTATGTGTAACAACCTCATTATTCATATCCCAACATACGTAATACATCTACAAACTATTCGAATAGTTGAGAAACTTGGTACTCCAAAAATCATATAATATGATCTACTTACACTTTAGTATATAGAGATAAAGTATAGAGCCCCTTAGTAGAAGAGTTACGGACTACAAAACATCCTTCTTTATCTTCCTGCTTGAGTAAAGATTCGGCTCTCTGACGAGACATGTCACCCACGTACCATCTGAAGGAAAGGAAGGAAAAAGTTTGCAAAAATAAACAAATAAAAACTAACACATCATTTATTCTATCGAACTAAATGTACTGTACTTCTAATAATTCAATGATCTTATTGTATGTGTAAGAAAAGAGATCAGATATTGAAAAGTTAAAACTACAGGTTAAAACTAATATAGCATGGACTGATATATTGAGGATTCGGAAATAATGTTGTGGAAAGTATGTCTTCCCTCCCCCCTGCCATCTACACGATATGTGCACTCCTAGTGCAAACCTCTGTAGCTGACTTAATAAAGCTATTAGTAATAGAAACTTCAATCGTAGCTGCTTAACATTCCAGACTTATGCATGGCATTTTATCTATTTCTGACTATTCCAGTTATTGTTTCTTCAGCCGAACGATAATTTTCGAAGCTAAAACTTGTAAAGAACTATCTGCGGAATTTTATGACCCAAGACAGACTTAGTGACTAAGCCTTCTCAGTATCGAATGTGAAAGGGTTAGATCCATTAATGTCAGTGAAATCATCAATACCTTCGTGTTACAGAAAGCATGCCGCATGGTCCAGTTGCACTGGAGTTCAATGTAAGTACAGTAAAGTTTTATAAGTACAACAAACAGCAAACAGAAGTATCTCTTATTGATAGGCCTACCCTCCTACTTAATTTCAATCACTATAATATATATTAAATATTTTGTTTTCTTAATAACATTTATTAATAATTATTATTTTAATAATCTTATAATAATGAACGATTAATCCCTTTGTTCTTATAATGTGGAAATACATTGCATTAAAGTTGAACTTCTTCCTGCTGTAATTATATTTACGTGGTGTGTCTAAAATGTTTGGTGAATGGTGCCATATCTGAACGGCAACATGGTGCAGGTGCACGCACATGCACATGGTTCTTCAGAGACACAGCGAGAAGCGCCACCTAGAATAGTGTACACGTGACTGGCAGGGTAAATCCACTGCTACCAATAGAACATAGTCAGTGTGAGAAGTGTGCCACAATGCAATGGAGCAATGCGTGAATATCAAGTTCTGCTACAAATTGGGGAAAATGGCGACAGAAACGCATGAAATGTTGGTGCAAGCTTACAGGAGGGAAACCATAAGCAGAATAGACAGGGTGATTCAGGACATGTGATTCCAACACAACGTCCCAACACACTTCAGCCTGGTTGTACGAGCACATCTGAATAACATCTACAGGGAGCAATGGATAGAGAGAGTGGCATGGCCAGCGTGATCACCCAATTTCACGCCTCTAATCTTTTTTTCTGACACGTGAAGTATACACCACTCGAATTGACACCAAAGAGGAAAGGACTGTGCGAATATTCGCTGCTTTTGATCAAATTCAACAGAGACCAGTAATGTTTGACATAGTCCAATAATCACTGCTACGACGGTGTAATGAATGTAATCAGGTTCAAGGTAGACACTTTGAACATTTGTAACTTGTCAGCAAACATACTTGAAAAATAATTCATTTCATAATTATTGTTAATGTCACTAAAACCTGACTTTCTTTCGATGTCGCTTAGCTCCTGAACGAGGTATCAGAGGACATGGGTTGTTTCACCAAAAATGATCCTCACTGCGATATCTATTGATCCGCAGAGTTTGTTGCAGAGGTCCTGAATCACCCTGTACGTTTACGAGTGGTTCAAACAGTTTCGTGAAGGGAAGCAAACGACTAGGGTGAGCCATGTTCGAGTTGACCGTCGACAAGCAGAACTCCAAACATGATCGAGTGAGTGCGACAAATGCTGGCACAAGATTGGCGACTGACTCTACGATTGATGGTGGAGGAATTGCGCATTAGCAAGGACACGGTGCACACCATCGTACGCGATGATTTGGGTAAGTGGAAGATTTGTTCCCAGTTTGTGCTGCACAAGCTGACAGACGAGCAGAAAGCAAACGGGCGGAAACGTCTGGAGATTTCACTGTCATATGTGACCATCATCCATCCTTTCTGCAAACCATCATCACGGGGTATGAGACCTGGTGCTACCAGTTCGATCCGGAATCCAAGTGGCAATGGATGGGATGGCGTTCACTAACTTTCCCTGCAACCGAAAAAGTCTCTCCTGCAAAAATCAAAGGACAAAACACTGTTGATCGCCTTCTTCGACTACAACGGTATCATCAATAAGGAATTCGTTCCTGCAGGTCAAACAGTTAACCCCGCATTTTTCCAGCACATTTTGAACCGATTGCTTCAATGCATTCAGCATGTTCGGCCAGAGTTGCACAGGTCTGTAAAGTGGAGGCTGCGAATTCCTGTCTCAGAGCCGTGTGTTTGTTCTTGAGCATTTACCGAACTTCCCTCATCTGGCTCCTACGGACTTCTTCCTGTTTCCACTCCTGAAGAGGTTATGAAAGGCGCACATTTTGCGGACGTGGCAGCCAACCAGGATCGTGTGACAGCTGCTGCAATCGATTTCCAAGGAGGACTTTGCTGACAGTTTCCACAAGCTGTATGAATGTTGCCAGAAGTGTGTTATAGCAGATGGCGATGGCTCGATCATGTCTGTGGTTCTGGTTATCGACGACCGCCCCGAACATGACTCATCCTCAATCATTCCCTTCCCTTCGCAAAAGCGTTGGAATCACTCATGAACACATTTTCTGCTCATGGTTTCCCTCCTCCCGTAAACTTGCACCAACATTTCATGTGTCTCCGTTCCGTTTTCCCCAATTTTTAGCAGAACCTGATGTTCACACGTTTCCTATTGCACTGTGACACTACTTCTCACATTGATTATGTTCTATTGGCCACAGGGATTTACTCTGCCTGTCACGTGTACACCACTGTAGGTGGCGCTTCTTGCTATGTCTCTGAAGAGCTACGTGCATGAGTGCTCACCTACGCCATGTTGCCATTCAGATATGGCACCATTCATTGGACTTTTTAGACATACCATGTATGTTACTGTTAGTTATTGATAGGTTATACACTTTATTTTAGGGGGCCTGAAATTTTATTTTTGCAGGCAGGCACATATCACATTCATTATGTCCCTCTTTTGTGTGTGTGTGTGTGTGTGTGTGTGCGCATATTGGAACGGAACAGTAAATTTATTCTAACAATACAAAATAAGCAGGCAGACATCATATTAATAAGCAACAAAGAACAGGTGACGGTTCCTCTGAATTACAGTATATACAGAGAATATGACGAAAAATATCAATCTGCACCTATATAGAAATTCAACAGTTAGGCCTATAGTATCAAGATTTCGAATTTACTTAAATGCATTAGTAGAAAACATTAAAAATATAGAAATGTAAGCTTCTATAATCGCACAAATACAGAAGGAAATATCACCAGAGACCTGTTAGTAGAAAGTCAGAAACATAAGCAAAGAAGACAAATTCACAAATGATTTATATTCTAAACTATTACTTACTTACAAGTGGCTTTTAAGGAATCTGGAGGTTCATTGCTGCCCTCACATAAGCCCGCGAGTGGTCCCTATCTTGAGCAAGATTAATCCAGTCCCTACCATCATATCCCACCTCCCTTAAATCCACTTTTATATTATCCTTCCATCTATGTCTCGGTCTCCCCAAAGATTTTTTTTCCTTCTCTCAACTAATAATCTATAAGAATTTCTGGATTCGCCCCATACGTACTACATGCCCTGCCATCTCAAAGGCCTGAATTTAATATTCCTAATTATGTCAGGTTAAGAATACAATGCGTGCAGTTCTACGTTGTGTAACTTTCTCCATTCTCCTGTAACTTCATCCCTCTTAGCCCCAAATATTTTCCTAAGCTCCTTATTCTCGAACACCCTTAGCTTCTGTTCCTCTCTCAAAGTAAGAGTCCAAGTTTCACAACCATACAGAACAACTGGTAATATAATTGTTTTATAAATTCTAACTTTTGGGTTTTTTGAGAGCAGATTGGATGACAAAATCTTCCCAACCGAATAATAACAGGCATTTCTCACATTTATTCTGCGTTTAATTTTCTTCCGAGTGTCATTTATATTTGTTACTGTTGCTCTAAGATATCTGAACATTTCCACCTTTTCAAAGAATAAATTTCCAATTTTTATATTTCCATCTCGCACTATGTTCTGGTCACGAGACATAATCATATACTTTGTCTTTTCGGGATTTACTTCCAAACCTATATCTTTACTTGCTTCAAGTAAAATTCCCGTGTTTTCCCTAAATATTTGTGGATTTTCTCCTAACATATTCACGTCATCTGCATAGACAAGTAGCTGATGTAACCTGTTCAATTCCAAACCCTATTATCCTGGATTTTCCTAATGGCATATTCTAGCACAAAGTTAAAAAATAAAGGTGATAGTGCATCTTCTTACTTTAACCCACAGTGAATTGGGAAAGCATCAGATAGAAACTGGGTTATACAGACTCTGTTGAACGTTTCACTGAGACACATTTTAATTAATCGAACTAGTTTCTTGGGAACACCAAATTCAATAAGAATATTATTATAAAGTATTAAATTTTTTAAATTACATATACAGCATATGCATATGCCTAAACAAACAGT